>NC_036849.1:16347767-16444431 GCF_002910315.2 Salvelinus sp. IW2-2015
AAGGAAGATCCACATGCTTATCTGCTTATCTCTCCATCAGCTTCAAGAGGGGGTGGGCTGGAAAGAGGATGTGCTTGGAGACATGCAACAGTTAAATGTGAACTACTACTCTGACTGTTGTCGTGAATGTGACAGAGGAATTGGTTAAATCACCAACATATCGTTGTTATGTCTGACAGGACATTGCTGTTTTGTAAGACTGGGATTCAATCTGATCGTGCTTTATCCACAATGCAGGTTTTAAAGGAAACGTTCCTGCGTTCACAGAGACCATATTCTCAGTCAACGCTGGCTCTATTGGAAATAATCTTTAAATGGCGCATTGTTCAAATCTGCGGTCGGATTGAATCCCGGCCTGAGACTCTGCTTTTCTACCATATATTTTGTTTCATATTTGGATGGGGTGGTAATCATAAATCAAGTTATGATCCCTTGCAGTAATAAAAATGTGTTCTCTTCAACTTTCCAAGATGGTGGAGATGGTGTGTCTACATGTCATTAGCCTGATGGAGGCTCTACAAGAATGCAACTCAACCATCTTCGTGAAGGTACATTTTTCCCAAACGCTTGATTTTACACTTCATGTTGCTTTCTATTTCAACAAAAAATTCCCCTCTTCTCTCCATCAGTTAATACCTATGTGGTTGCCCATGATTCAATCCAACCTAAAGGTAAGAATTCAATTGCAATTCAAATATGATTTGTATTATGTTGTATATGGATATAGATGCTTGGGTTTTCTTCAGAACACCCAGTGAAAAAACTCCCTCTCTCCCATGCAGCATCTGTCTGCAGGGCTCCAGCTGCGACTGCAGGCTATCCAGAACAGGGTGAACCACCAGTGTCTGCAGGGCCAGGCAGCCGGGGCCCTGCCCTTTGCCCTGCGCAAGTGGCTGCAGTGCACCCAGTTCAAGATGGCCCAGGTGGAGATCCAGTCATCAGAGGCCGCCTCACAGTTCTACCCTATGTGACCTGCCCACCTCTCACGAGATCCACCAAGACCCAGGCCACCTCAGGACCAGCGTGCATCTGCCTAATGCCTGCCTGCCTGCCTGACCATAAACATCAGGAAGTTGACTCCTGCATAAACTGACTCTCACCATCTTAAGACTCTGCTTCTGACGTAATCCTCTTCAGCACCGTCTAAACTTTGTATATCTATACTAGTCTTTTGTGCAATGAGAGGGATAGGTGAGTACAGGTCGGGCAGGTGTGCAGATGCAGGGGGATAACAGTACAGTAAATAACAGTTTAGGTGCCCCACATTCTGTGAGCAGCATCAGAGGTCAAACTAGATGGAGAGAATATCTAGCAGCACTGCAGATGACTGGAGTGGATGGATGGAGAATGCGGTATGCTGAAGCTCAAACTTGTTTACTTGGTGATACTCATGTTCTATATTGTTATTTTCAGTTGCTTGGTTGCAAGCCTGACAAAATAATTAAATCAAGCCACATGTTCTAAATATACAGTATGTCTCATTGTCTCTTTGTCATCTCTACAGAGAGCAGTTAAAAGTGCACAAAGTGTGATATGATTGTACATCTGCACAGTACCTAAAGTATATCTTGAATAAGGTCTGTGGGAAAACTAAATGACAGCAAGAGGATCTGTTAAAGCCAAAGGCTGTATGGGGAACCACCCATACATATCCTAGCTCAGGACAAACCAATATCAATCACATATTTTATTATCAGTGAAGACAATTGGACTTTAGGGCTCCTGTCTCACCCTCTACCCAGTTCAGACAGGTTGCCGTTAGCCAACAGAGCCCAGATCGATCTGACACAATATGGTATACAGCAGGAGCACAGTAACTCGATCAGGGTGAAGCCAGACGGCGGAGGTAAACAAGACAAGTGAGTCCGTGTCTACCACCCCCTGTAGAACCTAGACACAGTTACCTCTGGTTTAATGTTGTTTGTCATGATAAAGCATTTTTGTTGGATCTAATCACATTATGGAAAGGGAACTTCCCACTGGGCACAGACGTCAACTCAACGACTAATCCACATTGGTTCCACGTTTCAAATTTAATTGAAAACAACATTGATTCAACCAGTGAGTGCCCAGTGGGTTGTCTGGGAATATCACACCACATGATAGTTGGACTATACATTTAAATCCAAGCTTGGAGCTCTATTCAATCCGTATCGGAGAAGTTAACAGTGCCACTTAACTGAAGACGATGTGAGCAATGTAACTACGGAAAGCCATATATTTCCAATGGAAGAGAAGCGAAGTGGGAGGGTGACCGTTGGGCGATGCGAGCATGGGTGAGGGATATGATCAGGGTGGGAACAAAGTTGGGGAAAGCTGAAGTTAATGCAAATACTTCACTAAATCATGACGCGCTTGACCAATTGAAGCTCACTATAGCTTCCAGCCCCTACTGGATTGGATGTTGATATCTAGAACTACCTAGCTTGCTTGCTAGCGTCCACATCAGGGTGAAGCTAGCGTGGAATATTTCATAACTTCTTTACACCTGCACTTTGTAAAAGGATCTTCTATGAGAGGTGTGTGTCAAATGAGTCACCAGCTTTGAGTGCTGTCTAATAAAATCACACTATGTGACAGAAACACACACACACTCACACCAGAAGTCCACACAAGGATAGTAAAACAAGGAACATTTAGGACGTTTGGCTGATCCCCACAAGGAAAAATGATATTTTAGGGGTAGAATTCGGGTTAGGGGTTAGGTTTAGGGTTAGGAGTTTGGCCTTCAGGGTTAAGGTTAGAGTTAAGGTTAGGGTTAGGTTAAGAGTTAGGGTTAGGGCTTAGGGAAAATAGGATTTTGAATGGGAATCAATTGTTTGGTCCCCACAAGGATAGTAGAACAACATGTGTCTGTCTCAAAGCTGACCTTCACAGTCTAGGGCTACTTGCTCTGAGGACCCACTCACACCCTCTCTGCCTGAGATCCCTTGGTCAGAGTTAATTACCCACTGGATGTCCAGATCATCAGGTCAGTGCTCCCATATGGTCTTCTGGAAGGAGGCAGGCAGGTCGGGGCGGGACGGGGAGAGTGCTGGGTACCTGTGGGATGTTGATTACACAAGCAGCTGCTAATGAGAGAGGTTCATTAAAAAAAGGCTGCAAGTTCAAACGATCACAAAGGTGGCGTCAGCTGGCAGATGCAGCCCTGATGCAGGGGGACTTCACTTGATTAAACCCACACACACACTCACATACTTACTTTGCTTCAGGTAGTCCATCGTATTCGATGATGACTTCCACTACTGCTTGTGGGTTCGTTGATGACTGTATAATTTGATTTCGGGATGCACACTGTCTGCCACAGACAGAGCACACAAAGGCCTGTCCCATTGAGGCCGGTGCAGGCATGGTCATATGTCTTCTCTATCACTTCGCCTGGCTACATTCAGTCGTTTTTTCCTCGGCCAACTGCACCGCTTGATAGCAGAGGCCGTGCCAGGTGGAATGGTCTGAAGCAACAGTCTTGAAGAAGGCAGGAATTATACTACACCTCCTTAGTGATGTCTTCAATTGGTCCTTTAGCCGCTTTTTCTGCCCAACTGCAGAGTGACGGCCCAGTTGTAGCTGTTCGTACAGCATCTTTTGCAGTAGGTGATCTTCTGGCATCTGGATGACATGGCCAAGCCATCTAAGCTGGTGGTGTGTGATCTCTGATTGCGGAACACGGTCCGCCAGGTCACTTTCAAAATGCTTTGGAGGCATTTTATGTGAAAGTGTTGGATGTAGACTGTTCATGTTTCACATCAATAAAGGAGTGTAGATAAGCACACTGCCTGGTAGACTGTAGCTTTGGTGTATAGGTGCAGGTTGCTGTTGTTAAAAACCCTCTTCCTTAGCAGTCCAAAGGGGAATGAGGCCTGTTTGACATGATTCTGGATATCCTGGTCGATGTTGCAGTCTTCCGAGAGGAAGCTTCCAAGATATTTACTGTGGTAAAATGGCAAGTGATGAGTCGAAGATGGAGAATGCTGGTGTTTCAGATGGAGGATCAGATGACCACTTACATAGAACCTCTGTTTTTGGGACATGAACAGACAGACCCATTCTGTGTAGACCTTAGAAAAGGTGGGTGGGAGATCAAGGCTCTGGATGGTGGGCAGGATTGGGAGCTCCTCCAGGACTGAATAGTCAACTGGGTTTGATTGGTTTAAGAGGGCTTTAAAGGGTTCACCCCACCTCTGGACTATCTTAGTTTGGTCCTTTCTGAGAGTGGACCTATCTGCACTTCTGGTAGGACAAAGAGAGCAACTTCTTGGGTGGTCTTTGGGGCATCATAAAAGTCGTGCATGTCATGTAAGTCTGCACAAGATTGAATTTCTACTGCTTGGAGATCCACCACTCATTTTGTAGATATCGTAGAGCCCTCTGTGCCTCCCTTCGCTGCTCTGCCATTGCTTTTTTAGGGCCTCAGAAGTGAGGTTGCTGAGTGTGGCTTTTAGTACCTTATGTATGCTGTCAAGTCGGGTGGAGATGTACGTGGAGTTTTTGTCGAACCAGTCCTGATATTTCTTGCTGCAGTAGCCAGTGGAGTGGGCTGCTGACTCATAGATAGAGTGATGTGCTTAGAGAGGACAATTTGTTCCATATTCAACCCTCCATATTCAAGAGTCTCAATGATCTCTAGTTTTTCTGCTAGAGAGTGACGTAGATTGTTACGTGCCTCTGTTTCCTGATGTCGAGCACAGTGCAACCTGTTTTTGGTGAACTTCTTGAGGTGGATGGCTGGGCAAACCTTCATTCTGAGCTTGGTTAAGATCACCCAATGATCTTTCCAGCACTCTGCTTCTCTCATGGCTCACGTAATGAGGGCATCCCTGATATCAGAGTGCCTGACAATCATGTAGTCTATGACGTGCCAGTGCTTTGATCGTTGGTGCATCCAGGTTTGTATTTGATTTTAATTTGGAACATGGTGATGGTGAGTTCATGTTCAGCACAAAGGCTTAGCAATCTCAATCCATTTGTATTGACATGACCAACTCCGTTCCGTCCAATCACTCCACTCCATATCTAACAATCTCTACCCACTCTTGCTTAGAAGTCAACCAATAACAAAATGTTGTCACTTTTTGGGTTCTCTGTGGAGGTTCTTCTCCAGCATCTCGTAAAAGCTGTATTTTGCATCATTGATGGTAGTGTTGGTGCATTAGCACTGAAGAGAGTGGCATGCTGATTTTCAATGAGGGGAATGCGGCGTGACATTAGCCTTTAGCTTGTGCCAGTTGGTGTTTCTGTGAGATTTGGCAGGAGGCAGTTCTTCATGGCAATGCCCACACCATCCTTCTGCGTGGTATTCCTTCCAGAAGAAGGTATAGCCCTCTCCTTCCTCCCTGAGCCACACTTCACCCAGGAGTCTGGTCTCACTGAGAGCAATGATGTTGATGTTATATCACCTCAGCTCTGCTGTGATGAGTGCAGTCCTTCATTCGGGCCTGTCTGCACCACGGATTGAGTCCAAGAGAGTCCTTATGTTCCATGTTGCAAGTTGTAAGGGGACATATATCTTCTTATTTTGTTTTTGACCGATGAAACAGAATGCCCTGATAGGTGCGGTAACGTATCCAGGAGAGTTAGAGTGGGAAATGTTTACACCACATTTTCTAGGCCTTTCCCCAGCCGGGGTGAGCAGTGTAGTTCCTAAATAGGGCTGCTCAGACGGGCTGCCGGGAACAGCTGCCACTCAAATCCCAGCTCATGACGACCAATAGCCCTACTCTGCAGGGGCGTGTCTTGGATCTTCCAGATCATTCAGTCCTGCCCCCGTTACCAAGCACCCCGTCGCCAGTAGACTTTAATGGTGCAGGAAATCTAGGTGGAACTCACTGAAGAGCAGTAGTGGATACCTGCGCGCTGAAATTATTTCCAGTGACGTGGGGGATGCGCTTGTCCCAGCATCACTTCTTCGCTGTTGGAAAATGGGCTCAGGTGGCAAGGAGAAAATCCAAGATGACCAGTATCTCCCCACAGCTGCAGGAGGCTGCCAAAGCTTCAGTCTGTCGCAGAACCGCCTGTCGCGTGCCACCAGCATGTTGTTCTTCTCTCAGGGTGATCTCACCTAGCCTTTTTCTTCCCAGACTTACCCAAAAGGCAGTGGGACAGTGGTTGGCCGATACCAGGGCGTGTCCACATAACGTGGGCCTGCGCACAGCACCTCTGGGGACCACTGCAGCTCTGACATCCCGAGTTAGGACGCCCAGTTAACTTGTGTTGCCACAAGGAGGCCTGGCAAGAGTCTTGATGAAGGAGAGGCTGTGTACTGGCAAGGGAAGGCTTACGCACAGAGCTGCTTCCCGGTTTACCACTAGGGCCAGCCAGTGGCAGAAAGCTGTAAGCGAGAGGGTTGCAAGCTGGTGGGAAGTAGGCACACACCTTCCCTCAAACTACTGCACTACTGCACGAGACGCACCACACACACACACACACACACACACACACACACACACACACACACACCCACACACACAACACACACACACACACACACACACACACACCACACACACAACACCACACTCACATACACGTTTTAGTATCTGTGGGGACCAAACAATTGATTCCCATTCGAAATCCTATTTTCCCTAACCCTATCCAAACCCTAACCTTAAACCTAAACCTAACCCTAAAACTAACCCTGAAGCCTAAAATTGCCTTTTTCCTTTTGGGGAATGGTGAAATTGAGAATTCTTTATTTGTTTGACTATCCTTGTGAGGACATTTGGTCCCCACAAAAGGACTTATGGTCCCCACAAGGAAAGTAAAACCAAAGGCACACACACACAGAGAGCAGCAAGGATATGCATGGGCTTTCCCAGATTTTTACTGCTGGAGAGCAAACAGTTCAGACTTGCAGCTAACAGCCACAAACAAGAGACACACAGAAGCACTCACTGGATGTTTAATAACAAGTATACAGTATACTTATATAACTAATAGTGTGTCTTCTGATTGGCCATAATCATTCAATTGCACATAAGCAGCCTAAAATCTTGTAATTACAGAAATAATCAAATTTATACCACAGTGGCTATATTACTGTAAAAAAATAGATGTAATTTTTTGCTTAACAAATAAGGTGATTATTTTCCCATTCAGCCCTGTGAAATACCTTGTATTTTATCTGGGCGAGCCACACAGAGCTTTTTGAGATAGAGAGGCTCCGTGGCCTTCCTGTTCAGGCCTGTCAGATCTTCTTTATTACAGAGCAACTCAGAGTGCCCTGACTGGACAATGCATGAATGTTTAAATTGCCCAGAGTGTCCCATGGCATTATCATCAAGTGGCACATCTAAAGCAGGGAAGGCAGGGAACTGTATAGTCTCTCATTCACATTACTCTGTGGTGCTCTCCCTCCCTCTCTACATGGCTCAGCTTGGACCCTGATGGACTTCTCACCCTCTGAAGTGGTTGTGCTTCAAATGGTCTCCCTTTTAAAATGTCCTACAGAATGTGCAAGGAGAAAATGATCAAGAATATTGACCAATTGATTCCTTTATGACCTAGCTACCAGAGCCCATAGCTTTTTCCAATTCTATTATTATCTATTGAGGTGGGTATGTTGCACATATTCCCAGATTGTTGATCGATTTGGGTTTGTCAGCTGTTCTATTCAGTCACGCATGTGGGTCACAGTGGTCACAGTGGTAGCAGAGCAGAAGTGGTTGACCAGTCCTCTGTCCATACCGTAGTCTGTATGCACAGAGAATGTCCGTGCCAAGACCTGACATCAAAAGAACCCCAGTGGCCCACAAGTTGTCCCGTTAGCATGATCAAGCCCCAGGGGGATGGCTGTGTTTGATAATAGCTGTGAGACAGACTGAGAACACGTCCTGCACCCAGGGGGAGCCCCAGGAGAAGACCAGTACGGAGCTCTCTGAGACACAGAAAGGAGAGGCACCATGGGTACATACTAAAAATAACACCTTTATCATTAACACGCAGTGGATTTATCAATGTTGTACCGTATGCCATTCAATTAAAGCATGTTCTCATTTTGTCTCTTCTTGTTTTGCTTATGTGATAAGACTATAGGCCTGTCTTTCTATAGACCTATTTACAACTGAAAAAGTCAGCAACTTAATCAACTGAATGTACCTTATCGAATTTATGTATCCTTTTGGTATATAATGAATTAATTGTGCAATAACTTTTCATTGCCAAATATACATGAATGGTTTGCTCCATAAACATGACAACATTGATTTAATTATAATTGGTAGTACATTGTTTAATTTCTACTATGTATAAACATATTTTCTGTTACACTGTACATGTAATTACAGTTCAGAAGGCAGATATTTTTAAATATCAATATTTACATTCATGCATCCATGATCATTTCCCTCAATATACAGTATTAGTGATGCATCTTCAGTATCTGGGTACATTATAGGGTATATGGTAATACCTATGCATGCAGGGGTGGACTGGCCGGGCTGCTCCATTTTTTGCCCAGTGATTCTTTCACAAAATTATAATTTTCTGGCTAATAATGGGGTCCTCAGGGAAGACAACGGGCTAATGTGGGGGCCTCGAGGAAAGAAATGGGCTGGTGTGTTAGAAATGGCAGGGCCAATTTTTGGTCCCAGTCCACCCTTGTATGCAAATCACAATGCAAGGTCTGTGTTTACAAAATTCAACAGTAATGGAACATTTCAGAGATACTGCCAGACATCCATCTATTGTGCTCTCTCTCTCACACACACACTCACACACACATTATATACAGATGAACTGCACCTATGCCAAAAAGTATCTTAGTAATTGATTGATGCTAACTGTGTACTGTTTATAGCAGACGGATGTTGAGGATGCCTGTGAGTGTGAGTCACATGTCCCTTTTGAGCCCATCCTCTCTGCAACTTAATATCCGGATTAGCCTCTGTTTAGAATCGTGTCCTCCACCACACAGCACTTGAGCCCTGGGCTCATGTGCACTGTTTCTATAGTGATGGGTTCTCCCCTTGCTGAAAGGTGGAACAATTAAGACTGCAAAATCACATCAGAACATGGCAAAGGGCTTCCCACTGTCCACCACTGCCTCCCCTGGCTGTCTAACCATTGAGATGTGACGAAACAAAATGTAATATGATGTTAGTATTGTAGGGGGCCTGTGATAAAGACTTGAGGGTAGTACAGAACAAGCTGCTTAATAAAGCATGGTCAGAAAGCACACATTCACAAACTCAAAACACAGAAATTCCCATCATATTCGCTGAAGTCAGAGGGGAAGAGAAAAAGGCATGTCAAACAGCAAGAGATGAACAATTGATACCTTTAACTCATTGCAGAGCAAGCTGAAATGTTTACTGTGTCAGTAGCAAATGAACAGTGGGCTTCAGTGGAGGCTGGCTCATAATAATGTCTGGAACGGAGTAGATGGAATGGCATCAAAAAAAATGGAAATCATGTGTTTGATGTATTTTATTCCATTCCACTAATTCCGCTCCAGCCGTTACCATGAGCCCCTCCTCCCCAATTAAGGTGCCACCAACCTCCTGTGGTGGGCTTAAAGCATCAAAACATTACAAATTAATGATATGATTACTAAATAATTCATAAAAAATAACACATTTCAAATCATTCAAATGGAATTCATACGCAGACAATAAATACATAAATGAACAAATAAATCAAATTCAGTTCTCAGCTGTGTTGTTGGTATGGAACATAGGAACTGACTTGATCCCCTTCTTTTACTTCACTCTTGGTATGACCTGTACATATTTTTTAATTGCATAGTCAGATGATCACTATACATCCCAAACCACACCTGCAACTGTGACAGTGTTGTACAAATTCTGCTTTAAATATGAAAAAGGGTCAGAGGAGCATAGATGAGAGACAGCCCAAAGAGTAAAACCTGCATGCACATTTTCTTCATGATTTGGTCCTCGCAACCTCCTATCCCATTGCTGTCCTTCAACGTCTGTTCCTACATTGTAGTTGCCTGTAAGAAGTGTGGAGCTGAATAGATTGGTAGCCTAGCAGTCAACCATCCTCCTGTCAATGACACTTCGTGTTGACAACATGATGTTCAGTCTGGTGAAGTCCTCAATTCACTTTATTACTAGTTCTCTGAATCCACTTCTATGTTTTGTTTTATGTTCTTTTCACTACTTTCCTTCATATGGAAGTTTCCTTTCATCCAGGCAACATGCTAAGAGAGAAGGAAAGGCGTTAATGTGTTTTAAACAGGTCAACCCCTGTGGCGTTCTAGGTAAGAGGGAATTGTTGCATTTTGGGTAGGATGGATGGTGGTGGTGGTGGGGTTATGGTTATGTCAATTCATCTTCCTGTCAGTGAACAGTCTACACCACAGTGTTGTTGGGGCCCATGGCCTTCTTGTTGCGTGCACTCATGGCATACTCTCCACGACTCATCCCGTTCTCCTCTTTCCGTTGTGGTTTCCTGCAAATAAACACAACTTATGTTGACTGAAACTGGACAGTTTCATCTCCATCTCTTCATTCAAAGACTCAATCATAGATACTCTTACTGACAGTTGTGGCTGCTTTGTATGATGTATTGTTGTCTCTACCTTCTTGCCCTTTGTGCTGTTGTCTGTGCCCAATAATGTTTGTACCATGTTTTGTGCTGCTCCCATGTTGTGTTGTTACCATATTGTTGTCATGTTGTGTTGCTACCATGCTGTGTTGTCATGTGTTTCTGCCATGCTATGTTGTTGTCTTAGGTCTCTCTTTATGTAGTGTTGTGTCTCTCTTGTTGTGATGTGTGTTTTGTCCAATATCATTTTTGAATTTTTTAATCCCAGCCCCTGTCCCCGCAGGAGGCCTTTTGCCTTTTGGTAGGCCGTCATTGTAAATAAGAATTTGTTCTTAAATCAAATCAAATCAAAGTATATTTGTCACATGTGCCGAATACAACAGGTGTAGGTAGACCTTACAGTGAAATGCTTACTTACAGGCTTTAACCAATAGTGCAAAAAGGGTAACAACAGTAAAAAGACAGTGAAAAATAACAGCAGCGAGGCTATTTAGAGTAGCGAGGCTATAACAGTAGCGAGGCTACATACAGACACCGGTTAGTCAGGCTAATTGAGGTAGTATGTACATGTAGATATGGTTAAAGTGACTATGCATATCTGATGAACAGAGAGTAGCAGCAGCGTAAAAGAGGGGTTGGGGGGGGCACACAATGTAGGTAGTCCGGGTAGCCATTTGATTACCTGTTCAGGAGTCTTATGGCTTGGGGGTAAAAGCTGTTGAGAAGCCTTTTTGCCCTAGACTTGGCACTCCGGTACAGCTTGCCATGCGGTAGTAGAGAGAACAGTTTATGACTGGGGTGGCTGGGGTCTTTGACAATTTTTAGGGCCTTCCTCTGACACCGCCTGGTGTAGAGGTCCTGGATGGCAGGCAGCTAAGCCCCAGTGATGTACTGAGCCGTACACACTACCTTCTGTAGTGCCTTGCAGTCGGAGACCGAGCAATTGCCGTACCAAGCAGTGACGCAACCAGTCAGGATGCTCTCGATGTTGCAGCTGTAGAACCTTTTGAGGATCTCAGGACCCATGCCAAATCTTTTTAGAAGGCTGCGAATGGCCCCGCAGCCTTGTGAATGTTGACCTGTTTAAAGGTCTTGCTCACATCGGCTACGGAGAGCGCGATCACACAGTCGTCCAGAACAGCTGATGCTCTCATGCATGCCTCACTGTTGCTTGCCTCGAAGTGAGCATAGAAGTTATTTAGTTTAGCTCGTCTGGTAGGCTCGTGTTACTGGGCAGCTCACGGCTGTGCTTCCCTTTGTAGTCTGTTATAGTTTGCAAGCCCTGCCACATAAGACGAGCATCGGAGCCGGTGTAGTATGATTCAATCTTAGCCCTGTATTGACGCTTTGCCTGTTTGATGGTTCGTCGCAGGGCATAGCAGGATTTCTTATAAGCTTCCGGGTTAGAGTCCCGCACCTTGAAAGCGGCAGCTCTACCCTTTAGCTCAGTGCGAACTGACTTGCCTAGTTAAATTAAGGTTAAATAAAAAAAAATAAAAAAATGTAACGACAGTAGAGGTGCTTTATTTAACTTAAGAAAAATCATAAATCATTCTACTCCTTAAGCCTGTGGCTGTTTACCTACAGAGAGATTGGATTTCATAGGCTGTTGCGGCTGGATGCACTGGTCAGTCATGCTCTCTAATAAGCTGAACATTAAAAAGTCACGTCGCTATCAGAGCCACGAAAGGAGAAGATAAATCAAACAGAAGAGATACTGGATGTGGCAATTAGACACATTCTATTGATATTCGATAACATTTTATTTTACCTCAGAGAAGACCTTATGTATACATAGAACATAAAATAAATACTAATACTGTAATACTCTATGTGAGTGAGATTCCCTCTCTTGGTTATGCTGGTTATGCTGTAATGCTACTCTTTCTGTGAGCCACATTCTGATGCAAAACAAGCCGAAGCACATAATCCTCCGCTATTATTGGTCTGTGAAAAGCAGTATCCTTCAATGCAAGCCATTTTCATACATCCCTCAGTGCTTTTGTGGTTATTATATTTGTCCAGTGTACTGTGTCTTCTATGCCGACCCCTTCAGCTGCTCTCCTCTGCACAGGCTTATGTAACCCAGAGACAGATCGGAATACATTTAGTACAGTCATTGTCCCACTCAATACTGTACAATGCCTTCAGTGGCACAGGGGGCCCTTAAGCTACATCTCAGCTCAGTGTCTCCTTCCCTCTCCTCTTAAAGCCACTGCTGGCCAGTCTGACCTGACGGACAGTCGTTCAGTCTAATCCAGACCAAGACTTTGCCCTGCCATGGGATCTTACTGGGATGACATTTAAATATTCAATAAAATATATTGGTCACTCTTAGGCATCATCCACAAATGCTATTTTTACAATTACTAATGCGATATCTTCTTGCATAAAGAGAGTATTTACATCTCCATGGATGTTACAAGCCTTACTGTAGTACTAACTTGGAGACACTGAACTTAGAGTCCACTCATTAGTATAACAGAATGGTCACTAATGAGTACTCAGTAGCTTCCTGACTAGCTTCCTGTCTGGGGGTGGACAGTTGGCTTCCTAGGTCTCAGGCAAGGTTACCCATCACAGGAGACAGTGACAGTGATTCAATGCACTTCCTGTGTTGTGCTATCCATAAATGTAATCTGTAGGAGTGTGTCCTGTAGTGGGCCAGACAGTGGCGGTGGTGGTGGTGATGATGTCTACCCACAGACAGCGGCAGCCCTGCTGATAAACAGATGCTGTGTTCTCCTTCTGAGACCTGGGACAACCTGCCTGGAGAGGAAACTGCCGGGCCCAAGGGTACCAACATATCCTGTTGGGACATGATTGGCTAGTGCTGGTGTGTGTATTATGTGTGTGTGTGTGTGTGTGTGTGTGTGTGTGTGTGGTGTGTGTGTGTTGTGTGTGTGTGTGTGTGTGTGTGTGGTGTGTGGTGTGTGTGTGTGTGTGTGTGTGTGTCGTGGCGCGTGCCTTGTGCTGTGTGTGTTTGCTTTCCCAAAAACCTTGGTGGTGATGGCTTCCCACAGACAGCGGCAGCCCGGATGATAAACAGATGCTGTGTTCTCCTTCTGAGACCTGGGACAACCTGCCTGGAGAGGAAACTGCCGGGCCCAAGGGTACCATGGAACATTTTATTTTGCAACGTGAACCAAATGAACTACCCTCCAGTGCATGCATTATGACATTGGTGGAAATAGTATTCACACGTAACTATTTCATGTTTCAAAACAATTTCTTTATCCAGACAAAGGGTACTGCTAGGGGATCCCCTATGGCTCCTAACTATGCTCATTTCTATGTGGGTTACATGGAGAAACAGTCCATTCTCAATACTCTCAAAAATGTTATTATTTGGAAATGGTACATTGATGATCATTTTTGTTTGATGGAGGGGTGATGCAAAACAGCTCCAGGCGTTCCATGTTTTTCTGAACTCTTGTTCTGAGCACCTGAAATTCCCTATGCAATCTGACACACGTCAAATCAGTTTCCTTGATCTTCTGATTTTGTGTGAGGATAACAGTTTGTTGAGGGCTGATAGCTATCACCCGTTTCCCTTGAAAAACAGTTTGCCCTACAACCAATTCTGTCCAATCAAAAGAATTTGCAAAAAACAATCATATTGACAGAAACATGGCTGAGATGCAAAGAAAATTCAAGGAAAGGGGATACAAAAATGGTCAGATTAATACTGCCGATGAGGAAATACAAAAGAAAATCGAGACATGATCTCTTTCAAGGACAGTCTCGTAAAAAGAAACATTCTTGCGTTCTTACTACTCGCTATTCAAAGTGCTCTGAATGAATTAAGGGAATCGTTCACAAACATTGGCACATTTTAAGATCTGATGACAGGATAGGTTCAGGGCTCCCGAGTGGAGCAGCGGTCTAAGGCACTGTATCTCTGTGCAAGAGGCGTCACTACAGTCCCTGGTTCAAATCCAGGCTGTATCACAGCCGGCTGTGGTTGGGAGTCTCATAGGGCGGCGCACAATTGGCCCAACGTCGTCCGGGTTTGGCCGGGGTAGGCAGTCATTGTACAGTAAATAAGAATTTGTTCTTAACTGACTTGCCTAGTTAAATAAAGGTCAAATTTAAAAAATGCAAAAATAAAATAGGTATGTGTTTTCAGACCCTACCTTGTTCGTATTCTCGCAGGGCAGAAATCTCTGAGATCAATTGGTAAACTCTGATTTACCATCCCAAAATACCCCCACACAATGTCTGGCTGAGCTCAATGCAATGGCACTTACAGTGGCAAGAAAAAGTATGTGAACCCTTTGGAATTACCTGGATGTCTGCATAAATTGGTTATCAAATCTGATCTTCATCTAAGTCACAACAATAGACAAACATAGTGTGCTTAAACTAATAACACACAAATTATTGTATTTTTATTGTCTATATTGAATACATCATTTAAACATTCACAGTGTAGGTTGGAAAAAGTATGTGAACCCCTAGGCTAATGACTTCTCCAAAAGGCAATTGGAGTCAGGAGTCAGCTAACCTGGAGTCCAATCAATGAGATGAGATTGGAGATGTTGGTTAGAGCTGCCTTGCCCTATAAAAAACACTCACAAAATTTGAGTTTGCTATTCACAAGAAGTATTGCCTGATGTGAACCATGCCTCGAACAAAAGAGATCTCACAAGACCTAAGATTAAGAATTGTTGACTTGCATAAAGCTGGAAAGGGTTACAAAAGTATCTCTAAAAGCTTTGATGTTCATCAGTCCACGGTTAAACAAATTGTCTATAAATGGAGAAAGTTCAGCACTGTTGCTACTCTCCCTAGGAGTGGCCGTCCTGCAAAGATGACTGCAAGAGCATAGCGCAGAGTGCTCAATGTGGTTAAGAAGAATCCTAGAGTGTCAGCTAAAGACCTATTGAAATCTTTGGAACATGCTAACATCTCTGTTGACGAGTCTACGATACGTAAAACACTAAACAAGAATGGTGTTCATGGGAGGCCACCACGGATGAAGCCACTGCTGTCCAAAATAAACATTGCTGCACATCTGAAGTTTGCAAAACTGCAACTGGATGTTCCATAGCGCTACTGGCAAAATATTCTGTGGACAGATGAAACTACAGTTGAGTTGTCAGGAAGGAACACACAACACTACGTGTGGGGGGGGGGAAAGGCACAGCACACCAACATCAAAACCTCATCTCAACTGTAAAGTATTGTGGAGGGAGCATCATGGTTTGGGGCTGCTTTGCTGTCTCAGGGCCTGGACAGCTTGCTATCATCGACGGAAAAATGAATTCTCAAGTTTATCAAGTCATTTTGCAAGAGAATGTTATGTAATCTGTCCGCCAATTGAGGCTCAACAGAAGTTGGGTGATGCAGCAGGACAACGACCCAAAACACAGAAGTAAATCAACAACAGAATGACTTCAACAGAAGAAAATACACCTTCTGGAGTGGCCGAGTCAGAGTCCTGACCTCAACCCGATTGAGATGCTGTGGCATGACCTCAAGAGAGCAGTTCACATCAGACATCCAAAGAATATTGCTGAACTGAAAAAGTTTTGTGAAGAGGAACGGTCCAAAATTCCTCCTGACCATTGTGCAGGTCTGATCCGCATCTACAGAAAATGTTGGGTTGAGGTTATTGCTGCCAAAGGAGGGTCAACCAGTTATTAAATCCAAGCGTTCACATACTTATCCCACCCTGCACGGTGAATGTTTACACGGTGTGTTCATTAAAGACATGAAAATGTATAATTGTTTGTGTGTTATTAGTTTAAGCAGACTGTGTTTGTCTATTCTTGTGACCTAGATGAAGATCAGATCAAATTGTATGACCAATTTATGCAGAAATCCAGGTATTTCCAAAGGGTTCACATACTTTTTCTTGCCACTGTACACATCTAGATCCTTCAAACACTCCCAAACAGGGAAGGAGATCCCAATCAAAGGTGTTATCACGTGCTCCACCAAGGCAGTTGTTTATCTTATAATTTGTCCTTGTGGAAAAAATTACGTGGGCAAAACAAAGCGCAAATTAAAAGTAAGAATCTCGGAGCATCGTAGCACCATTATGTGCAAAAACTGGACGTACCCAGTTGCGGCCCACTTTTTGGAAGCAAACCACTCTATTTCATCCCTTTGCTATATCGGAATCGAAAACGTCACCCTCCATAGGCGAGGGGGTGACCTTGACAATGTATTGTTAAAACGAAAGGCCACCTGGATCTTTAATTTAGAGACCATTACTCCATTCCAAAGTAGAGTTTGATCTCCTGAGGTGCTGACCTGTTGCACCCTCTACAACCACTGTGATTATTATTATCTGACTTTGCTGGTCATCTATGAATGTTTGAATATCTTGGCCATGTTCTGTTATAATCTCTACCCGGCACAGCCAGAAGAGGACTGGCCACCCCTCATAGCCTGGTTCCTCTCTAGGTTTCTTCCTAGGTTCTGGCCTTTCTAGGGAGTTTTTCCTAGACACTGTGCTTCTACATCTGCATTGCTTACTGTTTGGGGTTTTAGGCTGGGTTTCTGTACAGCACGTTGTGACATCGGCTGATGTAAAAAGGGCTTTATAAATACATTTGATTGATTGATTGATCTGAAGCCATTCTTGTGATTATTGTGTATTTGCTAGCCATTGTAAATCATGTTTGTAGGACTATGTAGCCAAATTGTATCTATGATCGTAAGTTATCCATTCATGCTTTTTTATATGTTCTATTTATACCTCTAAATCAACCAATGAAATCAAGCCACAGCTGGCCATGATTACAGACACCTGTGTGTGTCCTTTCAAACTATTTAAACTAGTGACCTGCAGTGTTTGTCATTATACCCCGATGAAGACAGCCAGTCGAAAAACGTTGGTTATTAAATTATTGCATCTGAGCTCCTAGAATGGGCAGCTCTCCTTTTCTTTTTCAAGGGCCCAAGGGTACCAACACATCCTACTGGGACATTATTGGCTGGTGTGTGTGTGTGTGTGTGCGTGCGTGCGTTTGTGTGTGCATACTTTCATGATTGGAGATAGCTAGGGGAGTTGGGATACACCAGACTTTCCCACTGAAGTCTCCATGGACCACTGAAAAGGTGTTTTAAGCTCCATAACTTTCTCCACTGGCACTGACCTAGTCTCGAGTCAATGATCATCAATGTATTTCTAGCAGGCCACCATAGAGGGCAGGGTGTTCGGGCCTCACAGCGACCTCTACCCAGCCCTTCAATAATAGATGTCATGCTGTTGACACGTGGCAGGTGGCTACACAACACTTCACAGGTCAGATTAATATTTCATATCAAAGCTGTGCAATCGCAGCACACGTCCGTTTGAAGTTTGGGGAAGGGATAATGTTGAGGTTGGGACATGTGTTGAGCTGTTTACAGTTATTCTCATACCATCTGGACAATAGAGGAACATGCTACTGTTTAAAGACCCCTCATAAAGTGTTTTCACTTTTCACTGTTTCGGAAGTGTAGTAATGAAGTATCATAAAACCAGAATATTATATATGCTTTGTAATAATTTCATTAAAGATACAGTATATTTTGCTTCCTCATGAAATCTTTAACTGAATGGTTATGCTGGATTTACCCTGAACATAAACTGTCCTGATTTGTCCTCCTTGCTGGACAGAAATCCAAGAGGAGCGAGTAATTGAGAAAAACAGGCACAGTGTGTTGTCTTGTTTTGTTGTGGTGTTTAGATTCCCCGCATTGCTGACAGCATGGACTGCAGCATCATGTCTGCTGTTTGGATAGCGCAGGACTGTCACGCAGCACGTCTGAATCCTGTTCTCCATGCCAACAAACATCAACTCCCTTGATGCTATGAACTGAATGGAATGGAATTGGATGAAATGGGTTTCGTCCAACCTCTTTGCCTCTGACAAATGACTGGCGGAATAAGATTATGAGACAAAAAAACAAAAGGCCAAATGTGTGCAGCCCAGCTAAGGGACAGCCGGGGCTTGCAGAGATAGCTCCTCTAGAGTCTGTGCTGCTGGGGCCTTGGCCACACTCCAGCTGATTTTCATTGGGAAAGCCTTGGGCACTGAGGGGCTGGACGGGCTATATATAACTGTTTCTGTTTTTGTCACTGACAAAACCTCTCTCACATTGTTATTGACTAAGACACCCAATTACTGCTGTTTCCCAGCTTTGGTAGACAACATTCATCTGTCTCTGTTTCTCTGACTCTTTTTCTCTCTACATTATTTCTCTCTCTCTCGGTCAGAGAGGATCCATGACAATTTTCAAATCAATATTTGTTATTTTTTCATTACCTCTGTTTCCTCAGACTGATTTGTTATTGGCTCAGGGCTAATGTGGGCAGTCAGACTGGACCTTAGCATTTCTCTCTCCTCACTCAGTCACAGGGGATGGAGGCTTGGCGAGGCACAAAGTCTGCAGTCACAGAGCCCACCTCCATAAGAACTTCAGGACACGACCCGCTTGCATGTATAAAAGATGTAGCCTGCGACTGAATGACTGCGCAAATTAATTCATAAATAATGACTTGGGTTTGGGGCTACAGCGGCCCGTATTGCAACAACACTTTCCTGCCATAGCTGCATTAAAAAGGTGCCCCTTGGCTACAGAGGGGGCTGGTGAATTGCCATAATGAATTCCAGAGCCAACCTCCCATTACTTCCACTGCCTGACTTTGCCTGTTTGTTGTTTGAGAAAAGGATAAATATAATCCTACTGAGGAAAGACATATGTAACATCCACTCTTTACACAGTTTTATGAATAACAATTTGATGTATTCAAATAATGTGCAAAAACGTGTCTCCAGCTGTGACTGTATGTATTCTTACTGCACATTTATATCTTCTTAGTTACTGTGCCTGTTAGCGTGTGGGGTGTGTGTGTTGTGTGTGTGTGTGTTGTGGTGTGTGTGTGTGTGTGGTGTGTGTGGTGTGTGTGTGTGTGTGTGTGTGTGTGTGTGTGTGTGTGTGTGTTGTGTGTGTGTGTGGTGTGTGGTGTGGTATGTATGTGTTTTGTGGTGTGTGTGTGTGTGTGTGTGTGGTGTGGTGTGTTTATTCTGTGTGTCTGTGCACAGTATTTGGCTGTTTAAGTAGTGTTTAAGTAGACTTTAACACCACTGTCCACATGGCCTTTCCTCCAATGAGCCAATCCAAACAGGGGGAAATAGCTCACATCATCACTACGGCGACAGGGTCATGGGCTTTCTCCAGTAACCCATCTTGCCTTTACTTTCACATCGATTCAGTTGCTAGTCTAAAAAGCTCTGTGCAATTATGCAATTCAAAATCAGCCCACGTCAAGAAATAGAACAGGGAAGAATTTCAATGTCTAGAACACTGCTGACAGGAACTGCTGACTATAGCGTGGGTCTTTCAGATCATTGGGTTATTCCCAGTAAGATTATAGATGTAATTTCCATCTAACTTGCTTTATGGAGAAAGCTGCATTGTGCAACATTATGTATGATATCCAGTATTAATGAGTGACAGTGTAATGACTCTGCTGTAGGTAGAGCTTTCCAGATGATTCCTGTGACCTCTGAACACCCTCTGACCCATAACAAAGGCCACGTGTCCTTCTTTAGAGCAATAACAACATGGCAATGACATAGCAACAACCCCCAGAATCAAATCTTTTTCATAGTCACTAATTATTGTTGTAACCTGAGCAATGTTTCAGGTTGTGTTGAAAGCTTAATAAAATGCAGAATAATTGAATAGGAAAGGAATATATGTTTTTTTGTTTAGATTGTCGGCTATACGAATGACACAACGCAGTCTTTTCCATGTCAATCTTGTTGACATAGGTAACTGACATACCTCTTTATGGCCTTGTAGCAGATGATCATGGCTGAAAGGAGGAAAACAGCTGAGGCACAGCCCACTGTCCCAAGCACTAGGATCTCCATCCACCACGGCCTCAACAGCGGCAGAGGGGACTCAACCACTGGGAGTGATGAGGAGAGGGGGATGGATAAAGAGAGAAAAATACAGTTTCATTTTCAAACATCATTAGCCTTCTAACACAGCACTAGCACTTGTCCGCTTATCGAGATTAGGTTATCATGCAAACTGCTTTAGCCTAGATACTGTGTTTGTCCTACAGTATGTATTACATCATAAATGCTTCATAGACAACCATTATGTCTTGGGATGGCATGATGAAAGCTCATCATTAATGCAGCAACACCACACCCCATGTTGTAAATCAACTTGCTAGTGATCTGATTAAAAATGGATTGATTCTCAATCTTCTATTACTATACTATTACACCATAAAGCTCTGGGCCTGATTTGCTTCCTAACTCTGGATAGCAGGGTAATGCTCACCTGTTCATCAAATTCTTAGGTTAAATGTTCAGAGATATCTAACCCTGGTCCATGAATCATTTAAAATGCAGTCAACCTTTATTACACAAGCACTCCATGTCCAAACTGATTCCACCTACAGGAGCACCATGTTATGGTCAGATGTCTGACTGAGGGTTAGGACTATGTACAAGTACAAGGACACACACCAGGGAACTTATATTACACTCAGTGCAGCTTAGCAACGAACAGTATCTGAATGGTGTACTCCATGCCCTCACCATCTCTCTAGACCTTCCTCTGTTCTCTCTCTCAACATGTTTTTTCTCTAGCCACGTGCTGTTTTCGCTCGCTCTGTCTCCCCTTTTTATGAAGGTGAATAGCCTACCATAGAGATAGTTAAAAGCTTTGTGGCACTGACAATACTGCTCAGTTTGACAGGAGGGAGGTCTTAGGGGTCCCCAGCAATAAGCATGTCTCACTCTGTCTGAGGTGGAATCCATTTTACTATATTTAAGTATTAAAACATGAACTGAATATAGCTCCCCAACCCACTGCCAAGAGTGTAATGATGGCTGGGTTTAATAATGTAGGTTTATCATCCAGTAACAGAGAGAAATGCAAAAACCACATCCCATGCATTCAGAGAATAGTTTTGTGAATGAGAGGGAGGAATTGACTCCATGGTAACACACAACCCTTAGCAATGCTGTGGAATATTTAAACACTTTAGATTTATCCAGAGCAAATGACATGGCACGTTTCTCCCCAGCACACCATGTCATAAGTCAATTTGAATGTAAAATCTCCTCTGAGCCCAACTTCAGTTTTAATCCTGCATTTTGGATTCAATTCAGTCAGGGGTAAGGATCTACTTCAGTGTGATAAAGCTCTCTTTTGAAAGGACTTCTGAGCCATTTTTAGAGCACATACTTTTACTCAACACTGCCAATTTGCCTCATTTAAAACTTTTGTCAATACAATCTCTCATTGTCCCACTTCTTCATGCATATTCATGTATTATTTTGGGACCAGTCCAATCAGCTCCCTTATACATCTGGCAAACACCAAAACAAACAGATTTTACAGCAGCAATGATTACAGTTCAATCCTTTAAGTAGTATGCCTCTGTTATTTATTCACAAAGTTCTCACTGAGGCCAGATGACCAATGTTTTGCCTCCTTCCCAATACATGAACAACATAAATACGTGCCTTCTTCCCAACCTTCCATAGACTATGATAGAAAAATGCTATCATTTTACTACAAGAAATTAATACTTTTTTGCCAAGCCAAGAGGTTTTGCTTTGCCATTGTAATGGTTCTCTTCTTTTCAAACCACATAATAAATACAGAACGACATGCTGAAATGTACAGTCATAGAATTCAGAGAATCTCATAGAATCATTCAGGGAACCTTCCAGCAGTGACCTTGACAGTAGTCACAGAAGGATCTAGAACTATAGAAATAGAACAACAGACATGCATAAACATACATACATATTGTGCATCTATGTGTATAACGCTTTAGATTCATAAACAGGGAATTAGAATATGGTGAGACGATACACAGCCAATAAACTGTAGACCACGTTTACAGATAAGACCCGGTGGAAGAGTCCTGCATTCATGATCGACGACATTGTGGACTTATACATCAACAGGTGGCAGATAGGTTAGGTAAGTTAGAGTCACACTGGTCACTGACAGCCCTATCTTCTATTCATAGATGCCTCACTTGGTAATTTAGGAGGAAAAAAGGCCTATCTGAATTGACCAGACAGAGGAAATCATTTAATCTGATTGATTGAACCCTTTCCACAGCTGTCTGTTGAGCATTTAATGATGAAGTGCTCCTGCACACTCTCAGTATGAAGTCTTTCAGCTGACTGATTTTCAACAGTCTCAGTTTTAACCTGGGCTGAGTGCACAATCAGCAATGCCTGTCCCATATTTCATAGCACTGCTCATTACAGTATTCATGACAACATACAAATCATATCACCAGTTATATTGACAAACTATCCTCTTTCCACCATCGCAATGTCATACACTGATTCATATAGTTGATACAACTACTTTGTCAATGACAGGAATGTCACAGTTTCAGATTGGATACATATCTCATCATTAATTAAGCACTGAAGTATGTTGAAGGAGACATGGAGACCAGTAAGGAAAGAAAACTGCGTGACAACAGACACACACACGCACGCACACCCAGTGCCCCCGGCTCGACTTTAAAACACAGACGGGACTGCCGGGATAGTTCATTAGTCCCCTTATCTGTATCAAACCCCTAATTGAATGAAATCATCTGCTTTTTAAATCAGGGGGTCCCTCCAGGGGAAAACCAACCACTGAGCCTGGCAGCCCAGCAGGCAGAGATTTCACATAAAACTAGGAACTCCCCAAGGTCAAGCCAAGCATAAATTAGCCCTTTGTTCAGCTGTCAACATTCTGCCGGCTCTATCACACACTCGTAGTCTTCTCATAAAAGCCTTTCTACATCAACACACAACACACTCTTCCACTACCTGGTTTTAAATTATTCTCCCCCTAAGCCCCTGGCTCTTTTCTGAGAGGAGATATACTTTATTCCACTATAGATGCTGTACTATAGATGCACTGTACTGCAACATGCTAGCAAGACATTTAAAGTGAAACGGTTTAGGTAGATACAGGCACTGGCAGTGAGACAGTTGTGAGTGAAACAGGTGACAGTGAGACAGGATAGTGAGACAGGAGAGTGAAACGGCAGAGGCTGGTTGGTGTGGTGTGAGACAGGTGTGAGTTGAGCCTTACCTGTGGCCAACAGTAGCCGTGGGGGAGGTGGGGGCAGAGGCGGGGGAGGAAGGGGAGGGTAGCTTCTACACTGGCATGCCAGCTGGCAGTGTTCGCTCACTTTCTCAGCTACAGTCTGTGAGCATGACCTCTGGAGTTCACCCTTATGGACAGAGACAGACAGAGAGAGACAGACAGAGAGAGACAGACAGACAGAGACAGACAGACAGACAGACAGACAGACAGACAGACAGACAGACAGAGACAGACAGACAGACAGACAGACAGACAGACAGACAGACAGACAGACAGACAGACAGACAGACAGACAGACAGACAGGACTAGAGTGAGAGAAAGAGAGAAAGACCAATAGAAAGAGAGAGAGACAGACAGACAGACAGACAGAAAGTCTGATTTGAATGCAGGATCCGTACACATACAGACCCATTTCAAACATAACCCTGTGATTCTGCAGATACCACTCCACTGCAGTCTGCAGCATTCTNAGAGAGAGAGAGAGAGAGAGAGAGAGAGAGAGAGAGAGAGAGAGAGAGAGAAAGAGTTTCACTATTCATGATGCATTCAATAACATTTACTTTCATTATCCACCCCCAAAAGACATATTTCTGAAAAAGTTTGCCTTTTAAATGATTAAAAATTAGTGCGCGATGAGAGCTTAGAATGTTAATATATGCCTACTGTAGCCTACCTACTGAAATGTCCTGCATCATTAGTGCTAGTGCATCAGCAAACTAAACCATCAGGGTTTGTGGTTTGTAAACCTCTGGATTTCCACTCAGTAGTACCCAAGATCCTATCCCTCTACTATATTGCTTCCCCAGAAGCTACATTCATAGACATACTGGATGGTATCATGCCTACGGCTGCAACCCTCTCCCTCAGAGAAACCACCCACCACCAGTGGGCAGTAGGCTGCCCTGAGGAGTGTGTGTGGGTGGACTTGGAAACTCGAGCAGATCACATTACACATGAACCCTGGCAACATCCCGCGCCTGCACAGCCGGCTCACTGCTCTCTGTAGGCAGCAACAAGGGCCAGGGGTTAGAATGCTCATCCTCAACGTCATATTCCAGATGGGAATCTATAGCTCCCTATGTGCTACTTTCCAAGAGTCTACGCTTTCTGCCTGCCTTCCTGTGTGTGTGCTTGTGTGTTTGCGTGTGTAACAAATCACTTAATAGTATACTTCACATGACAATATTGCATCAACTGACTGGGAACTACAGCTGATTACCACTCAAAACTTCTCCATAGTTGGTGCAATAGTGTGAGGGTGCAGAAAGGCACGAGGCACATCAATAAACATAGCGTGTGTTTAAAAATGTTTTTTTTTTGTTGATATAACATAAACATGTGAGAAGAGCAGGATCAAAAGCTGCTATTACCAAAAACACCCTAAAATAGAGCTCCACTTACGTTTGTGTAATAACTCGCCATGCGTAAAATTACAATAGGCGCGCACGAACACAATACCTACCTGGCATGAGAGTAAAACCAACGAGAGAATGCAATGACCGAAAAGAAGAGGCCAAAAACTTAAAATAAATGGTATTAGATCTTGGACCAGCATTCCTCCTGAGCTCTTCTCGAAGACACTAGACAGCGTAGCGAGTAAACAAGCACGGTATGCATAAGATTGGACCGTTTGGGAAATTCTCATCCACCCTATCCAAGTCGGCGGCGATATCTGTGACTGGCGTCTCCAGAAATAGTTTATGCCATATTAATTTTGCTCTTGAATTTCCGTTGTTGGTGGCATATGACCGGCAAGGAAAGCAGGTGACCAGGCGATCCCAAGAAGTCATATATCTAAAGTTATTTATCTGGGCACTCAAACCCAATCCGAATAAATGCGCTATAGGTCTATGTCCAGCGCTGTGAATCCAACCGATGCTCCGTTACTCCGTGTGATGTGAGAGCGGTAAACGGGACATAGGCTACCTTACATTCTTGCCTGTCAGCATGCATGTATGCAAATACTCAAGCCATCGAAGTTTAAGCAAATTATGAAAAAATATCCTTTAAATTATTGTCCAACACAACTCCCCAAAATAGCTGCAGTCCCGTAACACATTTCCTCAGCTTATCTACTAAATCTTACTGTATTTACAAATATATGCAACTCTGGAGAGCAGAGCAAAGGGTTAAACTGATGCATCCCTCTGCCTAAAGACTATAGATTAGGCGGAGAGCCTCACGGTACCATCGCGTATTCAGTGCAAGTGTAACTCGCACTTGACGTCCTCGCGTAGTGCCCTTCCTTTCAGCTCATACTTGACTGCGAGTAGGCTCCGACCTATTCTCGAATACTACGAATGGTAGGATAAGTTGAGCAGACGAGAGAGGTTTATCAAGACACGTAGGTCGAAATGTCCAGTATACAAGAAAATAACATTTATGAATGGTAAGAATAATGTTCACACCGGTCTATCCCGTTTAGCGGCTAGAAGACGATGAGAGCGGGTAGGAGGGATGAAGCCATCTGAGGAAACCACTCAGAAGACTGGATGGAAGTCAGGATTCAGATGTGGGCACATAATACACACAATAATAGCATATTGCAGAATATTGTATAACCCATATATGTATATACAAAACAATTAGAGTACAATACAGAAACATGTTGCCTTTACAGTAGTCCATGCTATATACTGCGGTGTGAAATGTGGACATCAAGACTCAAATTTAGAAACCATCAAGACTCAAGCTTAGAAAGCAAAATTTGATTTTTTCAAAGTTTGCGTGAAAAAGTATAGTAGGCTAAATTATGTTTATTCCCCATATCTTCCTCTTTGGATGGGACGCACTAACATTGGGGCCAATTGCAGACCCTACAGATGGAACAGTAGGAGAGGAAAGTTACATAACAATTTCGACGTGCATGCAGTCGTCTGTAAATAACAGACACCGTTATCCATAGTCCATGTTTACGGTGTCTCTCTCACGACCTCAGTTGACAAGCCAATGTGGTGCTCTCAAAACATGAAGCCTAAGCAGCTCTCTCCATATAATTATCCTCTTCCTCCCTGATCAGCACAGAGTGGAGAGGGTTTCTGCACATTAAAGGTCAATTACTTCCTTCAACTAGAAAACTGCTCTTAACACTTTGGAGTGGAAAACACAAGACTCTTTAAAAGGTTCATTGCAGCTGTTACTTACTGTGATTGTTTTTGATTGAAATGGAAAAAAAAGAAAAGAAAAAAGCTTCTTAACAAAGGGCAATTTCTATCACTGTCTGGGAGTGGTCTGAGTGGGGAGGGGAAAACTGAAAATGTGCCATTATTGGCAGAGATGTTTGGAACGTTTTTTGTCATTGGTCTATTAAAACCTCTACAGCTTCTGTGGGTCCCCTGCGGGACGGTTGAGCTAACGTAGGCTAATGTGATTAGCATGAGGTTGTAAGTAACAAGAACATTTCCCAGGTCATAGACATATTTGATACTGGCAGAAAGCTTAAATTTCTGTTAATCTAACTGCCCTGTCTAATTTACTGTAGCTATTACAGTAAAATAATACCATGCTATTGTTTGAGAAGAGTGCACAGTTCTGAACTTGAAAATGTATCAATAAACCAATTAGGCACATTTGGACCATCTTGATACTTTTTTTTGAAATGCAACGGTTCATTGGATCAGCCTAAAACTTTGCACATACACTGCTGCCACCTAGTGGCCAAAATCTAAATTGCACATGGGCTGGAATAATACATTATGGCCTTTGATGGTACAAAAAAACGCATGTTTTTTTCTTTGTATTATCTTTTACCAGATCTAATGTGTTATATTCTCCTACATTAATTTAGCATTTCCGCAAATTTCAAAGTGTTTCCTTTCAAATGGTATCAAGAATATGCATATCCTTGCTTCAGGTCCTGAGCTACAGGCAGTTAGATTTGGGGATGTCATTTGAGATGAAAATTGAAAAAAGGGGGCGGATCCTTAAGAGATTTTAACTCATTTACAGCATGTTGATGTTACCATTGAAGGCCAAAACTCCATCTCACTAAAACTGGTTAAAATTACAGACAGTATTTTCAAACAGGTCTTACACCAAAAGGGCATTATAATCATTTTCACAATTACACAGTATTATTCCAACCTCAGTGTGGAAATATATATAAAACACAGGAAAATCACATTTTGGGGATTCATTTTTATTTCTGGATAGTTGCTGGTTGAAAATACAATCTACACAGGACCTTCTAATCAGCAGGTTTGAACGGGTGGGAGTTTTTGCTTCTCATAGTGACATCACAATGCGGTAAATTGGTTAATAGTTCAGCCCTCGCTGCCAAAAACAGCTAGTTTTCAGTTTTCCCCTCCCCACTCAGAACACTTCCAGACAATCCTAGCAAAATTCTTGCTTGATTAATATTTTTTTGCAATGGAAATCTATTACAGTAAGGTACTTAATTGTTGCCCAGAAATGATTTGATATTGATTTAAAAAAATGCCTGTATTGGGCCTTTGATGATGTCTAATCTACTATCCTCACACCAGCATCCATTCCTGTGCCAACTAAACATTATGGGAAAAAAGACTACTTATGGTAATAAAGGAATGTTGACTTTAATTTATGAACCATGATGGTATGACTATTTGCACAGCACATCACACTCTATTGCTTTTTCTGTTGCAGTGGCAAAGGGGAATTATTTTTGATGCAGTATTTAATTAACATTTTTTAAATCCAATTTCAGGCTTAATATTTCCTTCATGGTATTTAAAAACAATCCAATCAAGTCAAAGCACGGTTGTTATATGCCTATATGACAAGCAATCTGCTCATTATAAGGAGGTGGCCAGAGGGAAGGGTTGGCATTTCAAGCTCTACTGACTAGTGCAGTATAAATAACAGAGCTCGCAGCCCTTTCTGTCATGAGCGATAAGTTAGACACAAGACCTGGCATTTAAGAATGCTGTTGGCTTCATGAAATTTAACTGGCATCCAAACCAATTATCCAAGTTATTTTTGATGAAGATAAATTCAGTCAACAAGTATACTGCAGCAATGCAATGCATTCTGTCTTCTGGGGAACAAAACATTTTTGTTTTTCACACGTTTGTCTTTTATATACAGTTGAAGTTGGAAGTTTACATACACTTAGGTTGGAGTCATTAAAACTTGTTTTTCAACCACTCCACAAATTTCTTGTTAACAAACTATAACTTTGGCAAGTTGGTTAGGACATCTACTTTGTGCATGACACAAGTAATTTTTCAAAAAATAGTTTACAGACAGATTATTTCACTTATAATTCACTGTATCACAATTCCAGTGGGTCAGAAGTTTACATACACTAAGTTGACTGTGCCCTTTAAACAGCTTGGATAATTCCAGAAGATTATTATGTAATGGCTTTAGAAGCTTCTGATAGGCTAAATTATATAATTTGAGTCAATTGTAGGTGTACCTGTGGATGTATTTCAAGGACTACCTTCAAACTCAGTGCCTCTTTGCTTGACATCATGGGAAAATCAAAAGAAATCAGCCAAGACCTCAGAAAGAAAATTGTAGACCTCCACAAGTCTGGTTCATCCTCGGGAGCAATGTCCAAACGAATGAAGGCACCACGTTCATCTGTACAAACAACAGTACACAAGTATAAACACCATGGACCACGCAGCCTCATACTGCTCAGGAAGGAGACGCGTTCTGTCTCCTAGAGATGAACGTACTTTGGTGCGAAAAGTGCAAATCAATCCAAGAACAACAGCAAAGGACCTTGTGAAGATGCTGGAGGAAACAGGTACAAAAGTATCCATATCCACAGTAAAACGAGTCCTATATCGACATAACCTGAAAGGCCGCTCAGCAAGGAAGAAACCACTGCTCCAAAAACGCCATAAAAAAATCCAGACTACGGTTTGCAACTGCACATGGGGACAAAGATCGTACTTTTTGGAGAAAATGTCATCTGGTCTGATGAAACAAAAATAGAACTGTTTGGCCATAATTCCCATAGTTATGTTTGGAGGAAAAAGGGGAGGATTGCAAGCCGAAGAACACCATCATCCCAACCGTGAAGCACGGGGTGGCAGCATCATGTTGTGGGGGTGCTTTGCTGCAGGAGGGACTTGTGCACTTAAAATAGATGACTGGTGCACATAAAATAGATGGCATCATGAGGTAGGAAAATTATGTGGATATATTGAAGCAACATCTCAAGACATCAGTCAGGAAGTTAAAGCTTGGTCACAAATGGGTCTTCAAAATTAACAATGACCACAAGCATACTTCCAAAGTTGTGGCAAAATGGCTTAAGGACAACAAAGTCAAGGTATTGGAGTGGCCATCACAAAGCCCTGACCTCAATCCTATAGAAAATTTGTGGGCAGAACTGAAAAGCGTGTGCGAGCAAGGAGGCCTACACAAACCTGACTCAGTTACACCAGCTCTGTCAGGAGAAATGGGCCAAAATTCACCCAACTTATTGTGGAAGCTTGTGGAAGGCTACCTGAAACGTTTGACCCAAGTTAAACAATTTAAAGGCAATGCTACCAAATACTAATTGAGTGTATGTAAACTTCTGACCCACTGGGAATGTGATGAAATAAAAAAAAGCTGAAATAAATCACTCTCTCTACTATTATTCTTGGCATTTCACATTCTTAAAATAAAGTGGTGATCCTAACTGACCTAAGACAGGGAATTTTTACTAGGATTAAATGTCAGGAATTGTGAAAACTGAGTTTAAATGTATTTTTCTAAGGTGTATGTAAACTTCCGACTTCAACTGTAGCCTACAGTATGTAACTGTGTTTTGCTACTATTAAGAGGGCATGTCCAGAGAGGATTACATTTAATCTGAAGTCTTAACTGTTGGCATAAACATGTCTTCTCTGGATGGTTAGAGTTCTCCTGAGGGAGCTGTTTAGTAGTTTTGCTCCTCTATCCTCTCCTCCAGTCTATCCTATCCCTGTATCGATTAACTGACAAGAAGGAATCTGTACATCATCCACTTCCTGTCCTGCTGACGCCACTTGATTGCAGCAACCTGCCATAACACCTGCCATAACACCATCCTTCACATCCACATGCTCCATAGAGACAAACATCACACAGGATAGATTGTCTTTTGCTAATCAGGATAGATTGGTTATCATTATCTTATAACAGTGCCATACAGTGTAGTCTACAGTGTAGACTATAGAATGTGTAGACTATAGAATGAATTACTTATACTCACTAAAGACTGGTCATCTTGTGACAGGACTTTCTTGTAAAATAAAATTGTAATCCTTTTTAATCACCTGTGCATAACATAAAGTAAGGATACATAAACTTAAGTAATTATAACACTTTCAAAAGTAACTATGGTTCCCCAATGTGTTATTGTTTTAAACAAAGCTTTTTTACAGCCTTGACTTGTTTGTCCTCATTACAGTATTCTAGACTGTGTAGAGGTTTATTGCCATCTAGTGGCAAAGAGATGATAATGTAAGGATAATGTGATTTTTATTTACTTGTATTTAACTAGGCAAGTCAGTTAAGAACAAATTCTTATTTATAATGATGGCCTACAAACTGTGGGTTAACTGCCTTGTTCAGGGGCAGAATGACAGATTTGTACCTTGTCAGCTCGGGGATTCAAACTCGCAACCTTTCGGTTCCTGGTCCTATGCTCTAACCACTAGGCTACCTGCCGCCCCAACTTACCAAAATAGATGAATACTTGTGCATCAACACATGAAAATGATGGGGTTAAGTGGCTAATTAGAGCCTTGAATACTAAAAACACCATATTAATATGATACAATATGTGTTTGGATTTGATATCATGAACATAAATAACAAGTGAATACAATGTCAATACTAAAGTAATTGTGTCATAACGTGTCATAATGTAAACTGTTACCGTAATATGTTAGCGATTTTGGGGTGTGGAAGTACCTCAGTCTGGAGTGTGTGACGTGGATGTGCCGTATGCTAATTAGAGTGCTGGTGGGAGTCCCAGAGAGACAGCTGCTGGGTCTGGGAGCAGAGCTGGTTGGGGGTCAGAGGGCAAGGGGGAGACTTGTGCTGTCAACAAAGTGGCCTATTGGCAACCAAGAACCAGGGAGGTTGAAGTGGTTAACCTCTACGGAATGGGTGTCCCTAAACCGGGACGGTTGTTTTCAAAGTGTGCGAATGTGACTAGAATGATGTTGTATACAACAGCCAACTTTCCGGGACATCATATATCTTATATGGGCAGAAAGCTTAAACTATTGTTAATCTAACTGCAGTGTCCAATTAACAGTAGCTATTACAGTGAACAAATACCATACTATAATTTTAGGAGTGTGCACAACAACAACAAAAACTTTTATCATGGCAACTGGTTGATACATTCACCTCTGAAGGTAAATAATGTACATTCAGTAATCTTGCTCTGATGTGTCATCCTGAGGGTCCCAGAGATACAGTGTTGCATAGTTTTGCTTGATGAATCCATTTTTATGTTCAAATGTAGGAACTGGGGTCTATAGTTTGACCCCCACTGCTGTGTCTGGCTCCACACCCACCCTACCCAGCCATCTAGATGTGTGAAAGTGTAGTGTATAAGCTAATGATCCATCATGTATGACATTCCTGGGAGTGTGTAAACATGATTTTTTTTATTACCATAGCGTTTTTGTATGTTCTCTATAGTTATGTACTTGAAAATGAATCAATTGACCAATTCGGCACATTTTGGCAAACTCCTGACAGACTTGATACAAATATTGTGCAGTAATGTAATTCTTCACTGGATCAGTTTGAAACGTTGCACACATACTGTTGCCATCTGGTGGCCAAACTCTAAACTACACCTAGACCTCTGAAAGTGTGGCCTTTCTTTTGCATTTCAAAGATGAAGGAACAACAACAACAAAAATATTTTGTTTGTATTATCTTTTACCAGATCTAATGTGTTATATTAATTACATTAATTTCACATTTCCACAAACTTCAAAGTGTTTCCTTTCAAATGGTATCAAGAACATGCATATCCTTGCTTCATGTCCTGAGCTACAGGCAGTTAGATTTGGGTATGTCATGTTAGGCGAAAGTTGAAAAAAAGGGTACTATCCTTAAGAGAACAAATTCTTATTTTACAATGACGGCCTACCCTGGCCAAGCCCTCCCCTGACCCGGACGACGCTGGGCCAATTGTGCGCCGCCCTATGGGACTCCCGATCACGGCCGGTTGTGATACAGCCCGGGATCGAACCAGGGTCTGTAGTGACGCCTCTAGAACTGAGATGCAGTGCCTTAGACTGCTGTGCTCCCGGGAGCCCATGTCTGATGGGGTTCAGAACTTTATTATTCTACAATCTACTCTTGCCTGTATCCCATTAGACACACATACAATCTGAAAATACAAACCTCGCCTTCATCTTTTTTATTCAAACTGGCATGGATACAGGGACACAGTAGGATTTATTGGTGCCACTATACTTCCTCTTTCTCTCTCTTTCTCAGTCACTTCAAAAGCACAGGAGTAGGTCGACAGGGCAGGGGAGGGGTGCACCATTGTTAATTGGCCTTTGAGATTAACAGAAAGGTGAACGAAGAAGAGGAGATGGAAAATAGGGTCCTGTTGCCTCCAAGTGCCGACAGCACGAGCAGATCAACCCTTCATACCAGGGGCTGGACTAGTTAAGATATATGTAATTCAGACATTATAGAAGTAGTTCAGGCTACATATTCGGAGAGAAATAACACGTTAGTATATTATTAGTTATAAAACATGATACGCCTATAACATGTAATAGATACACAGTGCATTTGACTCTGAAAAGTCAATAAATATGAATATTATAGTCCTTTACAGGTGCGCTTAAACAACGTCTTGCGGTCAGGGCTGAGGGCAGCGAAGCGGTATGGTGGATATAGGCGTGTGGTGTTGGTTACTTACCAGACAAACGGTTTCGTCACATCTCATGCCACACTGCTGCCAAGAGGAGCTAGTTCAATGGAACGAAAGGTAATATTTTTTCTTCAATAGGGGGATGGAGCTCAATTAGCATTTCACAAGTCCCTTTTTCCTCCTCTATTGCAACCTTCCCCGCGGAGCCTGCTTTCTCCAGGGATTGTCCTGTTTTGGGCGCTTGTTGCCGTTGGCAGGGTGACAGTATTCGAGTGTGCAAACTTGTGCTATTGTTCGCCGGCCAGAAGGAGCTATGGAGACCCACTAATATGACACAGGAAAATGTTTGCTGATGGCAATTCTATGGGCTTTGTCCAACTCTTTCTCCTTCATGACGACTCGATTTAAGTCTCTAAATGTTTGACTACAAATGCAGGAGTGCTATCCAGCTCCTTTCCCTTTGTCCCGCGAGGTTTGAATGAGTAATTCAGCTTTTGTGTCGCTCAATTGAGGGGGAAAATAGAAAGACAAGATTCTTGAGCGCTCAAGCCCCCTTTCCATGGATATGTGCTCTTTAGATCACCCCCTAACCAAATCCTACATCTGACATCACTCTAGGAGGTGGGAGTCTAGAACAAAACAGTTGAATGTAACCAATGTTGTCTCGCAGTGATGATGCATGTCCATTTCAGCCTAGTCAGAATAATAATGCTACGGGAAATATGTAAACTTTTGGATAAACTATTGTATGGGTGTTCCATGAGCGCGCGGAAGACCGGGCAGAAATATTGCATATATTAGCTGCTTTTCTTGAGGGATCTCCATGACAACAATTTGTGATGGCAAAGAATTCAATACTGGGGCGCTTGGAGGCTGATTGGGGAGCATTGTGAGGGGCCTGGGGTCGCTGATTGGTTCAAGGAAAGCACCATAACTACAAGCAGTTTATATTCATTCAACTTGTTGAAGCAGTCAGACTGCGTCTGGGATAGAGACAGGAATGGGAATCCTCAACAGGGGACATGGTACGTTCTATTTGTGGATATGAATGGATAACTTGCAACCGACGTTTTTTTAGGCTATGCGCAATTGTGTAGGCGAATTATTGTTTTATCATGCGTAATTGTGTAATTATTGAGGGATTCTTCATGAACAACGAATAATGTAAGTAGGCTATATTAAGTTCTTAATATGTTTTCCATTTACCCTAACAAATTTGGTTGCGCATGCTTCTAAAGTCTTATGCCATTCACTTTTTCCTCAGATTTTTAAGATGAAGAATATCATTTTCATGGACTTTTTTGGTAGTATGGATTAAACGATTTACACTTTCACACTGTTTAAAATGGCAAGTGCAGACAGTGAAGTGAAAACGTTACTGAACTTTGTAAACTTGGCATCCAGTGACATCAAAGCGGCTCTAGACAAGTCAGCCCCTTGCAGGCGCTCTGTGGACCACAGGAAATACCTGCAGAAACAGCTCAAGCGTTTTTCTCAGAAATACTCTCGGATGCCCAGATGCCACACACACAGGTCCGCGGAGTCTGGCATCGTCAAAGCCCTGGTGGACAAGTCTAGCGCGTATTCTTTGGAGACAATTCATCAGAGCATGACGCCCATCAATGAAAAAGGGGGTTCGGGTGCGCAAGACGAGGAGAACGTAAGGATGGGTCAGAACCCAATTGCAGACAGTGCTAACAGCAAGCAAGATCAGGTACCCATGAGGAAACGTCAACTCCCTGCATCGTTTTGGGAGGAACCCCGTTTAGCCCAAACCAATACAGAACCTTCACTGTATGGATGGAAAAAGAGCCACGGTGTGACCCGAATCAATAGGGTTGAAAAAAAAAAAAAAAATCACCAGGAACCAAAACCGACTTTGTTTCAATCCAATCGACTTGGCTCTGTCGAAAAAGAACCGCTCAACGTGGACTTGGTCTCTCACAACGTCAGTGTGTGCGGTTGCTGTCCGTTTCAGTACCATGGACACCACATCTTCCAGAGTCACATAGTTGTTCCCCACTCAACTGTGGGACTCTGGGGAAAAGCCACAGTGGCTGAAATTGAAACGCCTGATATGGCACACGGACATAATAACCAAACGCATGTCGTGGTCAAACCCATACCGACTAAACCCACGGTCCCCTCATCAATTTTCAGCGTGTTTGGCTTCATTTAAACACAATTATGCACGTATAAATATAATTGAAATACGCAATTCTTCATTTAAATAAGCAACAATGAAGATGTAAATATTAATTAGTTGACTTTGCAATGCCATATGTTTCTATTTAAAACTTGGTATTTCTCTTTTTTTAAGAGTAGTCAGTCATAAGCACTTAAGTCTTTCAGACCAAATAGGCTATTTCTGCTTGGAAGACCTGCAACTTTAGCCTACCTATCACTTGGCTTCCATAAAATCTAAGAGGAATTCATGATAAAATCATAGCACTGTATAAAACTGAAAAATGTAGACTATACTTCATCATCCTTCTCTCTAATTCTATACTTCACATGTGTTGGTATAGGATTGGAGTGACATTCGAGGTTGTCCATTCTTTGATTATTTGTGATCAGCTATGCTGAGGGAAAGGTCTGCTTGTATGTTGATTACCTCATGGTGTTTGTGTAGGCTATATATTTCTTAAATACACTGATTTAAAAACGAATTGATCTAAATGACTTGTTGTAGTTCACTGATATTTTTCCACAAAAGGTAAACAGACTGACAGTGACGTTTCCCCCCCAGAATTTCTGGATATTTTCTGTTGTAAATAATACTTGTGAAATGGAGAAATTACATTTATTTTTTTAAATAAAATGCAGATGTTTCGATTTTTTTTCTTTGGTTCCAGCACCTTTTCCAATACAGGATCATACATTTTGGCACTGACATTTACAGTACATTACAACAACAACTGGACTATTATATAGGCCTACACTCATTGCACAAGGTCTGTTGAAAACCCACTTTAAAAGCATATTACAAAATTAGTGCTGAATATACAAGTACATTCCATAAACCACCAAACTGATTGTCTGCATTTGTTTGCCTGGGCCTAAACATCTAAATGACACAGGTATTTTAAAAGCTTACCTTGAGTTTCATTTAAGATCAGTTTCGTTGCACTTCTTCAGAGATTATCAACTGCTGTGGCTTTAGGCTATCTGTTGTCATTTGTCACCCATCCACTCAGAACTGCAGCTCACTTCCATACACACACGCTATGTGCAAACAACACACACACATATATTTTGCCATTACACACATTTTACCCTATCAAGTAATAATTACTAACCCATAAATACAGCCCAAACTCCTGTAAACAGGTAATATATTATAAGGCACAACACAGGACACTGATAAGCCTTATTTGCCATCAGGGCAGAAGTCATCAAAGCTGTGTCTGGGCAAGCTGAGGTACTGCAGCAGTCTGTCTGGGAGGGGTAGTCTGTCCAAAGACCTGAGTCTGGACACACCCACCTGCTCACGGATCCTTAACCTACATAGATGCATCAGTGGACGGGATGACACTGAGGAAACAGCATGGGAAATTGTGTTAGATTGTCCCTCCCGTTTGAGTGTGTGTGTGTGTGTGTGTGTGTGTGTGTGTGTGTGTGTGTGTGTGTGTGTGTGGTGTGTGTGTGTGTGTGTGTGTGTGTGTGTGTGTGTGTGTGTGTGTGTGTGTGTGTGTGTGTGTGTGTGTGTGTGTGGTGTGTGTTGTGTGTGTGTGTGTGTGTGTGTGTGTGTGTGTATGTCTAGATGTACTCACATGACTTGGCCTTGATGCTGGGCCATTCCCGCCGGCCGCCCAGGACCTCGGTGAGTCTGGCACACAGTTGAACATTACCAACATAGTCCAGCAGCAAGTCTACGATGGGCCCTTCCCAGTTACACATGGATGATGATGAGATCAACTCACAAAACTAAGGGATATTAGGATGAACAGAAAGAAAAGATAATGAGCATCATGCCTTCTTGAAAAATCAAGTTCCCATAATAATTGTGATCACGGCAATAGGAGCCTACTTTGCCTTACCTGTACTTTGCTGACAGCAGGTTCTGTGCAGGTTAGAAGAGACATGTCATTGGTGCATTTGCTGATGTCAACGCCTATGCTGCTCATGCTGTCCTGTGCTGGGTGTGGGCCGCAACCATAAGCACATCTGAAGCAGGCCTGGGCATCACAGCCCTTATCCAAAAGGCACTTGAGAAGTGGTAGGTTATTCATGCAGAGTACAATAGCACCAGGGAAGGTGGTAGGACAGGCTGGGACACTTGTGTTAATATCGGCTCCATGCTCCAGCAGTAGAGAGACAGTCCTGGCACAACCGTGTCTTACAGCTGCTAGTAGAGGGTTGACTGGGTCCAGGCTCAGATTAGCACCAGCTTTCAGTAACATTTCTACTGTCTTACTACTCCCATTGGCAATGGCAAAGTAAAGTGGTGTGGTGCGGTGATCCGAATACCGCATGGAGCGATTGTGGGATAGTGTGGCATTGACGTCGGCTCCTGTCTTGAGCAGTATGGCTGTGACCATGTCCCTGTTGTGCTCTGCAGCCAGGTGGAGGGGGCTGATCCCACTGTGGCGAACTCTGGCCCGACTGGTGACCGGGACAAGCAGGGACACAATCCTGGAACAAGTGGACATTAGTACTGTACATAAGAGTAATACAAAATCCAGACATGACAAGAGAAATATAGTGCATTCTAACTTACTCATGGTGTCCATACTGAGCAGCAATGTGTAGAGGCAGGAGTCCTGTCTTGGTGGGTTTGTTGGCGTCTGTGTTGTGAGATAGTAGCAGCTCCACTATCTCCCTGTGGCCATCTCTACTGGCCTCATACAGGGCTGTAGCACCGTCACACGTCTGCATGTTAACGTCAGCACCTGAGGAAAAGAACAACGTCAGAGACATGGCAAAGAACTGATTGACTGTTATAAGAACACATCACTTATTCACTTTAAGAGGCCATTGTCTGTCTCAATAAGGTGATCATTAACAGCCATATAGCATGGATGCATTATGTGGCCATACATGTCATCTCAGACAATACAGAACTACATACAGTGAACCCTACCTTTCCTAATGAGGTACCGTAGGGCCTCTACACGTCCTTGCTGGACTGCTACTATTAATGGTGTGATGCTGTAGGTATTAGGAGGGTTAATGGTGGCTCCTGCCCTAACCAGCATCTCACAGATCTCCATGTTGTCCCTGCACACTGCCTCATGGAGTGCTGTCCAGCCCCGGTTACACCTCTGGTTCACTGTGGCCCCGAATGACAGGATGAGGCTCACTATTTCAACGTTCTCCCGCTCACATGCTAGAAGGCATCAGAGGACATTAGGTTAGCCTGGCAGAAGATACCATGCTTTAGAATAGGCCTACATCTATCTAAAAACAGAGGTATCATTATCTTCCACTCTCAGGGTATAGCCTATGTGGAGAGATGTACCTTTGTATAGGGGGGTCTCTTTGTTCTTGCAGCTGATGTCGGGGTCTGCCCCTGCCTGTAAAAGGCACTGCACACAGGACAAGTGCTGACCGGAAACTGACAGGAGCAGAGCAGTCTGTTCCTGAAGGGTGCGCTTGTCAACTGACCCTGGTTGGGCTGGAGGAGAAATATATGCATAGGCTACAATGCACAAATGTAAACACACAATGCTTAAACATCATTTACCGCTTTGATAATATATAAACATATGTTGTCTTCTTTCCACCATTTCATGATCCTCCAGTCTATTTAATTCAACCGCAACAATAAAGGCAAGGCATTGATAGACTGTAAAAAATTATGCTTTCAACATGTACCTTTCATCAGTGCCTTAATGCATTCAGCTTGGCCATAATATGCAGCCTCATGCAAAGGTATCCATCCGTCTTTGTTCTCTTTCACCAGGCTGAGTGGTGCAGCCACTGACAGCTCATTCACAGCTTGAGCATCTCCTCTCTGGATGGCAAACACTATTGGCTCTACATCCCTACAACAGAGGGAAGGCAAATTACTTGAAGAGACAATGCAGAATCTAGGTTAATAGATGCAGGTTTATGATACCAAGTTCTCTCATAAAATTCGTTTTTAATGTTTATAAATAATGAGTAGAATCCCCCTGGACTAAATTTGTGTAGTCTGTTTCAGTGTATAAAAAAGACAACAAGGAAAAATGTCGGTCTTATATCATCAATGATAATATATTTTCATTTACAAGGACACATTATGGCCATTATATCTAACCATATATCTAACCACTGGCAACTAAAATAAAATCACTGATAGGCCGATTGCCCAGCGCTTCACAAGTAGCAAAATACTCACTCCGCTGACACTGACGTAATGTCGTTCTGCCGTCGCCGCTCAACGCATCGTTTATCATCGCTCGATAATTTGCTTAAAGACGTGTTGCCCTTGTTCCCACCATAACGAAATTGCGATAGATACTCAGAATAACAAAATCTAGTCATTATTTTAGCGGATCCACACGCGTTGTAGAGAACACACGGGGCAGAGCAGCGGTCGAGCAATGACAACAGCGGGGGGAGGAAAGCCAGGGCTCAGCTGTGCTTTCAGAGATTATTTTAGGACTGCATTGACATGTGTGTGTTGGGGGTGGTGGCTACTATACCATATATGTCAAGGCACTCCAGAATCAGTCGCTCAAAGATAAAAAGCAAATTGCATCAGGATACCTTGGGCATCTGTTCTCCACCCCATTAGTTTTTTATTATGGCATTTCCTAACTGAACTGGCAGGTGTTTTTATATTATGATACATTTAAAATAGTTATTATGTTAATGCTACTGGAATTGTCAATAACGTGAGAATGTAAAAAAAATGCTATGGTTATTATAACAAAATTGTAAACCCAATCCCATTTGGTAAAGAAGTCAAATGGCACCTTCTTTACCATATATATGGCTTTTGTGCAAAAATGCTGACAGCATGGAAATCTTAACAATATGAGCATAAGTGACTATTGTCTAAGCTTTGAACACTGCAGCTTTAGAATACAACATAATGCCCTTCAGAGTTTGATGCCTACAGCTGTTGTATAACCCACCATATAGTGACAGGGGTTCAGAATTGTACTTCCTTTATCTTTGATGTAACTACGTGCATTTTTAAAATTGTATTTAACCTTTATTTAACTAGAAATAACATGTACCTGATCCTGCAGATTGTTACACATCTGATATAGTATAATGCACTCAATTATTTTGAACAACAGAGGCATTTAAAAGACATCTTCATTTTCTGGGCTCACCTCAAAGAGTTGAAGGATGAGTGGATTGCAGTGGGGTGAGTCTGAGAGTTAGAGGTATCCGTGTTATCGATATTTTGTCTTTGGAATAGTGTTCTGGACAGGCTGGCTGGGATGGTCCCATTGGTGGTCACCATGTTGCATTCAACAACTAGGTTATGCAACACTTCCCTGTTGTCCTCGTAGCCCAGTGATGAGCCTGTTGGTCCTGGAGTTGCAACACAGGGACCTGGAAGGTAGTTAACAGCATGAATGAATTCATCATTAAACAAAATATTCCACTCAGTCATCAAACATAGAAGTGAGAATTTCCCTTTAAAATCCTACAGTCACGAAATAAGATGGGAGAGATAGAGCTCACAACAAACTTATGCAGTATCAAACTTAAGCAGCATCAACATACAGTCATACGTTTTCCGCATGTGGAGTAAACTCAGGGCCAGTCACTCCTGTGTTGATGTGAGAGAAAACAGCTATCTGTGCTGCCAGACGACAGAGAGCAAGCAGCCCCAGCAGTGGTGATGCCTTTTAAGGACATTTTTTAGCTTTGTTTGGTTCTACTTGATTCTGCTGCACTAAAAGCCTCTCTCTGTCTTGAAGGCTTGCATGGTTACGGCAGAGGTTATGAAGGAGTATTACAATCACCCATAGAACAGCTTGAATTACAGTCCCCGGTGACATACATCAACTTTTGTGACATAAGATAAATCACTCAATCTTAAGAAAATAAACAGTCACCATCCAGAAATAACAAGATTAACTCTGCCAAAATGAAATGCCTTTGATTAGAAATTTTACAAATCTATTTATGGGGAAGTCAAAAGCCTTCTACAGTATATTAAAAAAAGCATATAGGCTAAAACATATTTATGGATTAACATAAGTATTATGCAGGTAATGCAGAATTTTTCCATCCATGTAATTCCCAAAGCGCTTTCTGACAGTCTCAGTACACCATTTCTACTCTGCTCGGTTTCCAAAGCTCCGCAAAGCATATTTCCAAGATCTGTTATTTTTAGACAATAACACTGGTTGAGGCTGTGGGTTCATTTTAGATTGATTGCTATTTTCTGTCTAACTTTACAGTCAAGTAAATGTAATCCAACCTCATACCATTACCACTAGGCCTACGTCCTAAAACATACCAACACCACGGTAACTAGCATAATGTTCACTTGATTGGGAAAATCCTGGCTTCAAGTTCTAAATGTCACATGTACGGCCTTTCTGAACAACAGGTTTATCAACATATCTCCTTACAACAGGCTTAGCAACTTGCTAAATGATATTTGCTGAAAATTGCAGAGAATCAGCTGGGACTGAGAGACTGAAAAACAGCTTCTATCTCGAGGCCATCAGTGTTTTAAATAGCCATCACTAGCCGGCTTCCACCCGGTTACGCAATCCTGCACCATTTTCATTTTTATTTATTTTATTTTTGTTTAACCTTTATTTAACTAGGCAAGTCAGTTAAAAACAAATTCTTACTTACAATGACGGCCTACACTGGTCAAACCCGGACAATGCTGGGCCAATTGTGCGCCACCCTATGGGACCAATCACGGCCAGATGTGATACAGCCTGGAACCTTAGAGGCTGCTGCCCTATATACACTACCGGTCAAAAGTTTTTGAACATCAACTCATTCAAGGGTTTTTCTTTATTTTGACTATTTTCTACATGGTATAATAATAGTGAAGACATTAAAACTATGAAATAACACATATGGAATCATGTAGTAACCCAAAATGTGTGAAACAAATCAAAATCTATTATATATTTGAGATTCTTCAAAGTAGCCACCCTTTGCCTTGATGACAGCTTTGCACACTCTAATCATTCTCTCAACCAGATTCATGAGGAATGCTTTTCCAACAGCCTTGAAGAAGTTCCCACATATGCTGAGCACTTGTTGTCTGCTTTTCCTTCATTCTGCGGTCCGACTCATCCCAAACCATCTCAATTTGGTTGAGGTTGGAGGATTGTGGAGTCCAGGTCATCTGATGCAGCACTCCATCACTCTCCTTCTTGGTAAAATAGCCCATACACAGCCTGGAGGTGTGTTGGGTCATTGTCCTGTTGAAAAACAAATGATAGTCCCACTAAGCCCAAACCAGATGGGATGGCATATCACTGCAGAATGCTGTGGTAGCCATGCTGGTTAAGTGTGCCTTGAATTCTAAATAAATCACAGACAGGGTCAGTAGCAAAGCACCCCACACTATAATACCTCCTCCTCCATGCTTTACGGTGGGAAATACATATGTGGAGATCATCCGTTCACCCACACGATGTCTTACAAAGACACGGCAGTTGGAACCAAACATCTCCAATTTGGACTCCAGACTAAAGGACAAATTCCACTAATGTCCATTGCTCGTGTTTCTTGGCCCAAGCAAGTCTCTTCTTATTACTGGTGTCCTTTAGTAGTGGTTTCTTTGCAGCAATTCGACCATGAAGGCCTGATTCACACAGTCTCCTCTGAACAGTTGATGTTGAGAAGTGTCTGTTACTTTAACTCCGTGAAGCATTAATTTGGGCTGCAATTTCTGAGGCTCGTAACTCTAATGAACTTATCCTCTGCAGCAGAGGTAACTCTGGGTCTTTCATTCCTGTGGGGGTCCTCATGAGAGCCAGTTTCATCATAGCGCTCTGTGGTTTTTGCGACTGCACTTGAAGAAACTTTCAAAGTTCTTGAAATGTTCCGTATTAACTGACCTTCATGTCTTAAAGTAATGATGGACTGTCGTTTCTCTTTGCTTATTTGAGCTGTTCTTGCCCAAATATGGACTTGTTATTTTACTAAATTGGGCAATCTTCTGTATTCTACTCCTACCTTGTCACAACACTGACTGGCTCAAACGCAGTAAGAAGGAAAGAAATTCCACAAATTAACTATTAACAAGGCACACCTGTTAATTGAAATGCATTCCAGGTGACTACCTCATGAAGCTGGTTGAGAGAATGCCACGAGTGTGCAAAGCTGCCATCAAGTCAAAGGGTGGCTATTTGAAGAATCTCAAATATAAAATATATTTTGATTTGTTTAACACTTTTTTGGTTGCTACATGATTCCATATGTGTTATTTCATAGTTTTGATGTCTTCACTATTATTCTACAATGTAGAAAATAGTAAAAATAAAGAAAAACCCTTGAATGAGTAGGTGTTCTAAAACTTTTGACCGGTGGTGTAGCTTCCAAAATCGTATATATTTGTTATTACAATGGAGTGTACCAAAATGGCTGTGTGGAGGCTTCAAAACAGTGCCCCTAGTCATCTAGGTGTAATATATATCATTAATTGCAACCCAAATGCATATGTATTACACCTAGTCATCTAGGTGTAATACATATCATTAATTGCAACCCAAAATGATATTCAGTTGATACTTTGTTTCATTGAAACTGAAACTGTAGCCTACTGACATATATTAAATGCGTCTCATTTTTTTGGTGTCAAATGAACTAGACCCATACTTACTGTATCTGGAAAATTATCTGAAGTCAAAACAGGATCAAGAAAAATGCTGGTGCTGATCAAGTTGATTGGATACCTAACAATTATTGACCATGCATGCGGACATCTATATTTTCAAAATGAAATGTACAATAATTGTTCTATCTAGATTGCAAAGACAAACTATTTCTCAATGTCAGTCAACAACTTATCAAGGCAAGTATGCATTTTATGGAGTACATTTCACTTGCTTTCCATCTGTGGAATTGAACGCCTCCCCACAGTTGCTATGACAACGGAGAACGCTCCCCTCACATTCCCCCTTGCCTCCCCTCTGGTTCCCGGGCAACATGTAACACAAGTTCAGTTGTACACCCAAATCCGGAAAGACCTTTGTCGCTCTCTTGTTCGTGTGCATGGAACCATTCTTTCAGGAACACAACAAGTGCAAGTGCTAAGTTTTATAAACTTATTGAAGTTCAGTTGCAACACCTACAAATACGGACTCTTCCTTTTATAAATAAAGACTACCCTCCTATTAAACTGCAAGTGGAAAATAGAATGAAAAACATTTTTGTAACGCAATTTGAGTAAACTAGGTATGTAACAATCAACTTTTATAATCGTATGCATTACGCATGATAGCTCATCTGTTCAGCTTTGCAAATCCCTTAGAGGTTTGCCTACCATTGGGCCACAATCCTTATGTCATGATAAACTTTTATTGAATAGGCCTCATCATATCGTAGGCCCATGAGAATTGGATGCATCATGATTTGCATTTAAATTATATTGCACAATTATGCAGCTTAAGTTAAGTTTGTAATGGAATAAGAATTTTAGCACTACACTGCCATTAAACATTTGAATTATATATTCCCCCTGAAATAGAGATGAAAATGTCAATCACACACCTGTTATAAGAGGTAAGTATTTCTAATTAGATCTTATTTGCACACAAAACATAAGCCAGTGCCATGAAACAGTATTTGCCCTTTTGTGATTTTCTCTATTTTTGCATATTTTGGATACTGAATGGTATCAGATCTTCAACCAAAGCCTATTATTAGAGAAAGGGAACCTGAGTTTACAAATAAAAACAAAATGCATACTTATTTCATTAATTTAATTAACAAAGTTATGCAACACCCAATTCCCCTGTGTAAAAAAATAATTGCCCCTTACAATAACTGGTTGTGCCATATTTAGCTGCAATGACTGCAACCAAATGCTTCCTGTAGTTGTTGATCAGTCTCTCACATCGCTGTGGAGGAATTTTGGCCCACTCTTGCATGCAGAACTGCTTTAACTCAGCAAAGTTTTCAAGCACGAACTGCTCGTTTAAAGTCCTGCCACATCTCAAATGGGATTAGGTCAGGAATGTGACTAGGCCATTCCAAAACTTCAAATGTGTTGCTTTTTAACAATTTTCATGTAGACTTGATTGTATGTTTTGGATCATTGTATTGCTGCATGACCCAGTTGCGCATCAGCTTCAGCTCACAGACGGATGGCCTGACATTCTCCTGTAGAATACTCTGATACTAGAATTAACCATGAATTCTGCTCTGTAAGGCAAGTTGTCCAGGTCCTGAGGCAGAAAAGAATCCCCAAACCATCGCACTACCACCACCATGCTTAACCGTTGGTATGAGGTTCTTACTGTGGAATGCAGTGTTTGGTTTTTGCCAGATATAACGGGACCCATCTCGTACAAAAAGTTGACTAAAGTTTGCCAAAAAGCACCTGGAAGATCATCAAGACTCTTGGAAGAATGTGATGGACAGATGAGTCAAAAGTATACCTTTTTGGATGAGATGGGTCCCATTATGCCTAGCAAAGTCCAGACCTACTGTAATTCCAATTGAGATGTTGTGGCAAGAGTTGAAACAAACCGTTCATGTGTGAAAACTCACACATCGCTAAGATAAAGCAGTTCTGCATGGAAGAGTGGGCCAAAATTCCTCCACAGCGATGTGAGAGATTGATCAACAACTACAGGAAGCGTTTGGTTGAAGTAATTTCAGCTAAAGTTGGCACAATCAGTTATTGAGTGGGGCCATCAGTTATAAAGGGGGCCATTACTTTTTTCACACAGGGGCATTGGGTGTTGCATAACTTTGATTACTGGATAAATGAAATAAGTATGTAATTGTTGTGTTATTTGTTCACTCAGGCTCCATTTGTCTAATATTAGGTTTTGGTTGAAGATCTGATAACATTCAGTATCAAAAATATGCAAGTAGAGAAAGTAGAGACAATTAGAAAGGGGGCAAATCATTTTTCACATCACTGTACATTTGATGTGCATAATTATTATGGCCAGTGATGGTGAAATGCAGTGGGATCATAAAGCATAAATAAAAGTTTTAAAGTATTAATTACACATCTAATTTAACTACTAATTTCCCATGCAGGCCGCTAGCAGAGTCTTGGAGACAGGAATTAACTCATTATAGAGGACCCTTGTCTTGAAGAAGCAGGTGGAGGTGGATGAAGTAGATCGTCAGCTGGCACAGAAACAGCAGGAATTCAAAGCCCTTGCACAGAGGAGGGCAGGGCTATAGCTCAAACAGCAGGCGGTGAGTTACATTACACCACTCACCATGAGCGAAGGAATTTCAATACCATGGACAGGTGAAATTATACAGATATTGTATAGGTTTAAAATAGAACCTAAAATAGAAAGAGAGCCGAATCCTTATCAGCAATATATACAGTAGTAACCTGCTTATGTGTACATCATCTCTAGAAAGAGAGCCGAATCCTTATCAGCAATATATACAGTAGTAACCTGCTTATGTGTACATCATCTCTTGACTTTTTCCCCTAGGTTTATGATCTCAACTGCGCCGGTGGGCCCTGAAGAAGTATCCGGCAGCGAGGAAGCGGAACGATCTGAAACAGAAAGAGGAGCTCACTGAAAAGCTGGAGAGACATTGGACATATCAATCTTCTCACCTGAAATCTTGGACTCTCTTTACCTGACATATTTCCCCCCAACCTCTACAGGCAGCAGTATTTAAAGGATAAGGTGACCAAGCACAAAATGTATGAAGACTACATGATGAACATTTTAGATTTCCTCCCAAGAAAGTAAGTTGTTTGACTTTTAGTTGAATCAATTATACCTGGATCTGGAAATCTATTGTTTGGAAGAAATATTGAGACATTTGAGTGCTCTTTCCAATTAATAAACAAAGTATACAGTGTATGTTGTGAGGTACAATACAATAAGTATGTTTGTTTCCTTACCTGACTGTGAATGTAGATCACCTGGAGTAAGGGGCAGACTCCCTGGTGATGCCCATCATCCAACGCCTTGAGACCCTGTCCCTCACCCATCAGGATCTGGTGGAGCACCTGGGCCAGCTGATGGAGGAGCTGGAGCAGGGCCAGCACAGCCTGGACAGTCTGAAGCAGGAGCACAACACCAACAAGCTGGTCAGACATACAAATACATGCTTAGAAATGCATGTACATTGTGCTCTATATGTGCTAATGATAAACCATTTTGTTTTGGTTCATGAATTGTCTGCGGCCAGGTTAGACTGTGTTGTCTTCTTTCCCTCTGAGGCAGATGAGATGAGGAACAGGGAGCTGTCTGAACTATTTACCCAGTGGGATAGAGCCAAGGAGAAAAACAAACAGATTGAGATTAACCTGATGATGCACCAAGGCCAGCCCAGGTCTGAGCACCACCACCATTTGACATTAATTCAATAATAACCAATAATAATGTCACAATAACCTCCACTCCACCTCTCTTGTCAGGTTGAGGAAGTGGGTAGCTTGCTTATAGCTGTGAAAAACCTTGTAGAACAGTGCTACTTACACCACTATGGGCCTCTGGAAGTAATGAACATGCTGACAATGATGGATATGGTAAAGGTAATGTCTAGTTGCATTGTTATGTATTAGTAATTACCTTGACCGAGATCCCATTTGTTCTCATTTATAAAGTATACTTACACTTTATTTAGAATTTATTATTATCCATGATTTCTTCCAAAATAAAGATTTTGTATAGTTTAATCATATTATATTTCACAAAGCAAGATTGCAACTAACAATTTATTATATTACTTACCATATTTCCAGGAATACATTCAGGAGAGGGCAGACAGAGAAGAGAGCAACATGACTGATAGACGAGTGCCAGAGAACGGAGGATCCCTGAAAAACATTAACAGTAAAACACAACTAAAAAGTTGCTTTACATTTGTATTTAAGGTTGTTGTAATACTGTTATAATAGTATAGTTTGTGGTGATAAGTTGCTGATTTTTATTTAGTTATTTATTTCACCTTTATTTAACCAGGTAGGCTAGTTGAGAACAAGTTCTCATTTGCAACTTGCGACCTGGTCAAGATAAAGCAAAGCAGTGTGACACAGACAACAACACACATGGAGTAAACAATAAACAAGCCAATAACACAATAAACAAGTCAATGACACAGTAGAAAAAATAAAGTCTATATACAGTGTGTGCAAAAGGCATGAGGAGTTAAATAGGCCATAGGAGCGAATAATTACAATTTAGCAGATTAACACTGGAGTGATAAATGAGCAGATGATGATGTGCAAGTAGAGATACTGGTGTGCAAAAGAACAGAAAAGTAAATAAGATAAAAACAGTATGGGGATGAGGTAGGTAGATTGGGTGGGCTATTTACAGATGGACTATGTACAGCTGCAGCGATCGGTTAGCTGCTCAGATAGTTGATTTTTAAAGTTGGTGAGGGAAATAAAAGTCTCCAACGTCAGCGATTTTTGCAATTCGTTCCAGTCACTGGCAGCAGAGAACTGGAAGGAAAGGCTGCCAAATGAGGTGTTGGCTTTGGGGATGATCAGTGAGATATACCTGCTGGAACGTGTGCTACGGGTGGGTGTTGTTATCGTGACCAGTGAACTGAGATAAGGCGGCACTTTACCTAGCATAGCCTTGTAGATGACCTGGAGCCAGTGGGTCTGGCGACGAATATGTAGCAAGGGCCAGCCGACTAGAGCATACAGGTCGCAGTGGTGGGTGGTATAAGGTGATTTGGTAACAAAACGGATGACACTGTGATAGACTGCATCCAGTTTGCTGAGTAGAGTGTTGGAAGCTATTTTGTAGATGACATCGCCGAAGTCGAGGATCGGTAGGATAGTCAGTTTTACTAGGGTAAGTTTGGCGGCGTGAGTGAAGGAGGCTTTGTTGCGAAATAGAAAGCCGATTCTAGATTTGATTTTGGATTGGAGATGTTTAATATGAGTCTGGAAGGAGAGTTTACAGTCTAGCCAGACACCTAGGTATTTATAGTTGTCCACATATTCTAGGTCGGAACCGTCCAGGGTGGTGATGCTAGTCGGGCGGGCGGGTGTGGGCAGCGAACGGTTGAAAAGCATGCATTTGGTTTTACTAGCGTTTAAGAGCAGTTGGAGGCCACGGAAGGAGTGTTGTATGGCATTGAAGCTCGTTTGGAGGTTAGTTAGCACAGTGTCTAAGGAAGGGCCAGAAGTATACAGAATGGTGTCGTCTGCGTAGAGGTGGATCAGGGAATGACCCGCAGCAAGAGCGACATCATTGATATATACAGAGAAAATAGTCGGCCCGAGCATTGAACCCTGTGGTACACCCATAGAGACTGCCAGAGGTCCGGACAACATGCACTCCGATTTGACACACTGAACTCTGTCTGCAAAGTAGTTGGTGAACCAGGCGAGGCAGTCATTAGAAAAACCAAGGCTATTGAGTCTGCCGATAAGAATAAGGTGATTGACAGAGTCGAAAGCCTTGGCCAGGTCGATGAAGACTGCTGCACAGTACTGTCTTTTATCGATGGCGGTTATGATATCGTTTAGTACCTTGARCGTGGCTGAGGTGCACCCGTGACCGGCTCGGAAACCAGATTGCACAGCGGAGAAGGTACGGTGGGATTCGAAATGGTCAGTGATCTGTTTATTATCTTGGCTTTCGAAGACTTTAAATAGGCAGGGCAGGATGGATATAGGTCTGTAACAGTTTGGGTCTAGGGTGTCAACCCCTTTGAAGAGGGGGATGACCGCGGCAGCTTTCCAATCTTTAGGGATCTCGGACGTTACGAAAGAGAGGTTGAACAGGCTGGTAATAGGGGTTGCAACAATGGCGGCGGATAGTTTTAGAAAGAGAGGGTCCAGATTGTCTAGCCCAGCTGATTTGTACGGGTCCAGGTTTTGCAGCTCTTTCAGAACTTCTGCTGTCTGGATTTGGGTGAAGGAGAAGCTGGGGAGGCTTGGGCGAGTAGCTGCGAGGGAGGCGAAGCTGTTGGCCGGGGTTGGAGTAGCCAGGAGGAAGGCATGGCCAGCCGTTGAGAAATGCTTATTGAAATTTTCGATTATCATGGATTTATCAGTGGTGACCGTGTTACCTAGCCTCAGTGCAGTGGGCAGCTGGGAGGAGGTGCTCTTGTTCTCCATGGACTTTACAGTGTCCCAAAACTTTTTGGAGTCAGAGCTATAGGATGCGAATTTCTGCTTGAAAAAGCTAGCCTTTGCTTTCCTGACTGACTGCGTGTATTGGTTCCTGACTTCCCTGAAAAGTTGCATATCGTGGGGACTATTCGATGCTATTGCAGTCCGCCACAGGATGTTTTTGTGCTGGTCGAGGGCAGTCAGGTCTGGAGTGAACCAAGGGCTATATCTGTTCTTAGTTCTGCATTTTTTGAACGGGGCATGCTTATCTAAGATGGTGAGGAAATTACTTTTAAAGAATGACCAGGCATCCTCGACTGACGGGATGAGGTCGATATCCTTCCAGGATACCCGGGCCAGGTCGATTAGAAAGGCCTGCTCGCAGAAGTGTTTTAGGGAGCGTTTGACAGTGATGAGGGGTGGTCGTTTGACCGCGGACCCATAGCGGATACAGGCAATGAGGCAGTGATCGCTGAGTTCCTGATTGAAAACAGCGGAGGTGTATTTGGAGGGCAAGTTGGTCAGGATAATGTCTATGTGGGTTGTACCTGGTGGGTTCCTTGATGATTTGTGTGAGATTGAGGTCATCTAGCTTAGATTGTAGGACTGCTGGGGTGTTAAGCATATCCCAGTTTAGGTCACCTAACAGAACGAACTCTGAAGCTAGATGGGGGGCAAAAAATTCACAAATGGTGTCCAGGGCACACCTGGGAGCGGAGGGGGGTCGATAGCAGGCGGCAACAGTGAGAGACTTATTTCTGGACAGGTTAATTTTTTAAATTAGAAGTTCAAACTGTTTAGGTATAGACCTGGAAAGTATGACAGAACTTTGCAGGCTATCTCTGCAATTTTATTTTACCTTTATTTAACTAGGCAAGTCAGTTAAGAACAAATTCTTATTTTCAATGACGGCCTAGGAATAGTGGGTTAAATGCCTGTTCAGGAGCAGAACGACCGATTTGTACCTTATCAGCTCGGGGATTTGAACTTGCAACCTTTAGGTTATTAGGCCAACACTCTAACCACTAGGCTACCCTGCAACTCCTCCCCCTTTGGCAGTTCTATCTTGACGGAAAATGTTATAGCTGGGTATGTGTAACGGATGTGAAATGGCTAGCTAGTTAGCGGTGGTCCGCGCTAATAGCATTTCAATCGGTTACGTCACTCGCTTTGAGACCTTGAAGTAGTGGTTCCCCTTGCTCTGCAAGGGCCGCGGCTTTTGTGGAGCAATGGGTAACGATGCTTCGTGGGTGACTGTTGTTGATGTGTGCAGAGGGTCCCTGGTTCGCGCGAGGGGACGGACTAAAGTTATACTGTTACATTGATGCTGTTGACCCGGATCACTGGTTGCTGCGGAAAAAGGAGGAGGTCGAAAGGGGGGTGAGTGTAACGGATGTGAAATGGCTAGCTAGTTAGCAGTGGTCCGCGCTAATAGCGTTTCAATCGGTTACGTCACTCGCTTTGAGACCTTGAAGTAATGGTTCCCCTTGCTCTGCAAGCGCCGTGGCTTTTGTGGTGCGATGGGTAACGATGCTTCGTGGGTGTCAGTCGTTGATGTGTGCAGAGGGTCCCTGGTTCGCGCCCGGGTCGGGGCGAGGGGACGTACTAAAGTTAAACTGTTACATATGGAAATCTCAGAATTGTTGGTGGCCTTCCTAAGCCAGGATTCAGACACGGCAAAGACATCAGGGTTGGCGGAGTGTGCTAAAGCAGTGAGTAAAACAAACTTAGGGGGGAGGCTTCTGATGTTGACATGCATGAGGCCAAGGCTTTTTCGATCACAGAAGTCAACAAATGAGGGTGCCTGGGGACACGCGGGGCCTGGGTTTACCTCCACATCACCTGAGGAACAGAGGAGGAGTAGGATGAGGGTAAGGCTGAAGGCTATCAAAACTGGTCGCCTAGAGCGTTGGGGACAAAGAATAAAAGGAGCAGATTTMTGGGCGTGGTAGAATAGATTCAGGGCATAATGTGCAGACAGGGGTATGGTGGGGTGCGGGTACAGCGGAGGTAAGCCCAGGCACTGAGTGATGATAAGAGAGGTTGTATCTCTGGATAAGCTGGTTATAATGGGTGAGGTCACCGCATGAGTGGGAGGTGGGACAAAGGAGGTATCAGAGGTATAATGAGTGGAACTAGGGGCTCCATTGTAAACTAAAACAATGATAACTAACCTAAACAACAGTATACGAGGCATATTGACATACGAGAGAGACATACAGCGAGGCATAAGTAATCACAGGTGTTGATTTGTAGAGCTAGCTAAGACAACAACGGGTGAGACAACAACAGCTAATCAGCTAAAACAACAACAGGTAAAATGGCGATGAATGGGCAGAGAGGGTCGGTTAACTACACACAGAGCCTGAGTTCGCGGCTGGGGCCGACAGATAAACAAAGCAAAAAAAATAAACAGAATGGAGTACCGTGATTAATGGGCATCAGCTATGTAGCCAAGTGATCATAGGGTCCAGGGGGCAGCAATAGAAGGAACAGGGAAGCCGCGGAGTAGTCGCTACTACGCTAGCACGCGGGCGACACGGCGTTTAAAGATTAAGGAAATTGTTGGGGTTATACCATGCAGTTGTACATGCATTACTCATATACCCTAATCAAAGATTGATGTTCAAAAATTGTTAGGATGAATTCAAATGTTTATTAGTTTGCTTTATTCATTAAAAAAAATATTACAAATGTTCATCTGACATAATGTCTTTGAACCGGTCTCTTTGAAATGAATAAAAACAGATAAATATGAGTTGTGGTTGCTGTTTTAAAAATGAAGACTACTGAATGGACTACCTATGGCAGTTCTAAATATCCGGTTGTTAATGTTGCTCAAATATTAATTTATTATTATTTATTTATTTTTTAAGCGAAGTATAAGGAAGTTTTACTCCAGTCTAGTAGGTGGCGGTAATGCAACATTTATTGGATGCCTATCGCCGTTAAACCTCATCGAAGAAGAATGATGCTCGAAAATGAAAGAATTTTAGAATGTCTCTCGATGTTACTTTTCATTCCATTGTCTCTTTGTTGCGTACAACTGTCGTGTTCTGTCTTACCACGCGATTAGCCCGCGAGACAGGATGACAAATCTGAAAACATTTACATCTGTTTCTACTTAGCTAGCTAGCTCTCTAACCATGTTTATCTTTGTAGCATGCTAACCTAGCCTCATCAAGGTGGAAAGAAAATAATTCGACTATTCTTTGAGACGCCTCAAGTATGGTAATGTTATCTTTAAGCAACAAAAAAATGATTTAACGTAGGAATTAACAAAGCATTGTGTTTTACTATTGTCACTACACGATTTAATTTAGCCAATGACTGTTCTTCACAGACGGAACCAGGACAGTTTGTTTCAAGTAGAGAAGAAATATCTACATATCTGCTGGAGGTGGAAGCTGCAAAGTATCGGGTAATAATGCCTATTCATATAGCTATTGAAAAAGGCTCACAAGAGCATGTGAATTCAAGTTTGGACTAAATTAGGCTATTAAAAACAGAAAGCTTAACGTTACATGGCTGCTGTGGGATCTCTGACATCTTTGGATAGATATTCCTTGGATATTTCAAAACAAATGGAATTATACTGAACAAAAATATAAAAACACAACATGTAACCATTTCAATGATTTTACTGAGTTGTATTTCAATTTCCTTATAATACTGTCTTACGCGTCGATCCAGAGGATCCCAAACATGCTCATTGGGTGACGTGTGGTGAGTGTGCAGGTCATGGAAGAACTTGGACATTTTCAGCTTCCAGGAATTGCGTACAGATCCTTTCGACATGGGGCTATGCATTATCATGCTGAAACATGCGGTGATGGATGAATGGCACAACAAGGGGCCTCTCGTCACGGTATCTCTGTGCATTCAAATTGCCGTCAATAAAATGCAATTGCGTTCGTTGTCCGTAGCTTATGTCTGCTCATACCATAACCCCACCGCCATCATGGGGCACTGTGTTCACAACGTTGACATCAGCAAACTGCTCGCCCACACGACACCATACAGATGGTCTGCATTCTCTGGCAACAGATGTGGACATTCCTGCAGTCAGCATGCCAATTGCGCGCTCCCTCAAAACTTGAGACATCTGTGGCATTGTGTTGTGTGACAAGAACTGCACATTTTAGTGTGGCCTTTTGTCCCCAGCACAAGGTGCACCTGTGTAATGATCATTCTGTTTAATCAGCTTTTTAATATGCCACACCTGTCAAGTGGCTGTATTATCTTGGCAAAGGAGAAATGCTCACAAACAGGCATGTCAACAAATGTGTGCTCAATTTGAGAGAAATAAGCTATTTGTGCATATGATGTTTTTTTTGGGGGGGGGGTCTTTTATTTCAGCTCATGAAACATGGGACCAACACTTTACATGTTGCATTTATATATTTGTTTAGTGTAAAGTAGTGTTAACAAATTGCATAATGGACTAACTAGTTACTCAAATACATAGTAAATGTAAGATATGCTAGTGAAATTAAAGTACTTGAATTTGTCAAATTCACCGACATCTCTTATTTATTTTGCAGGAGATTTGCAGCCAGTATAAGTACATGAGGAAAATCAGGGGCGATGGTAATTGCTTTTACAGAGCCCTCTGCTTTGGACACCTGGAATCATTGTTACAAAATGATAGAGCTTTGCAAAGGTAAATTCCTTCCTAGTATGCATACATTTTTCCATGTGTTGGACTCCATGAATGTGCCTTTACCTTTTGTGTGGCTTTGCCACTTCAAAATAATGGAGGAAAATGTATAATTTTCTCTCCATATTTCAGATTCAAAGAAACAGTGAAACAAAGTAGCAAAGAGTTATTGGCTGCAGGCTTTGATGAGAGCTCTTTCAAAGACATGCTTGACATGGTAAGTTTACATTTAACTTTGTACTTATTTAAAAAATAATCTAATAATGCACCTTCACAATAAAAATGACTAGTCACATTTTCGTTAACTGTCAGACATGTAATTGAAGCCTGTTTTAATTATTGGACAATTCATCTTTTAGTTTGTAGGTGTTCTAGAACAATGTGAAGCTGATGAGCAGGGTGACGCGTTGCTCCAGCTCTTTAATGAGCAAACTACCTCCGACAGTATGGTGCAATACCTCAGGCTGCTCACCTCAGCCTACCTGCAAAACCATGCCGACTTCTTCAGCCACTTTGTGGAGGCACCCAGTCTCAAGGTTTACTGCACTCGGGTCAGTATGAGTTGCGTTCAAGACCATATTGCAGTTAACTTCTGTTTTATTAATGTGCTATGGAAGTATGCCAGATGCTGCTGATACTTTTCTCCAAATACAATCAGACCTCTTGTCAAGGAGTCTCACCACTCAAAACTAATGTCTGAAAGTATTCTGCTGCTCTCTAGTGGTGGTGCAATTAATGGAAAAGAATTGGGGTGTTTTAGGGACCAATCAAGGACATTACAATTTTTTTGTAGCTTCTGTTTCTGCTTAGGTATATACTTACAATGTCCATTCTTGCCTTATCCAGGAAGTGGAAACCATGGCGATGGAGTGTGATCACGTAGATATTCTGGCTCTGTCGGAGGCCTTAGGAGTTAGCATCCACATTGCTTCCGTGGAGGGGGGAGACGGACACCGCCTGGCCCACCACACGATTCCAGAGGGAGCAGAGCCCTGCCTACACCTCCTATACAAAACAGCCCACTATGACATTCTCTACCCACATTGCCATTGAGGGGCCTGATGAAGGCCTCCACTTATCTCAGGTTTACCGGTAGTTAAGTGTTCAAATAAATGTACATTGTGATTAAGAAGTTTCTCAAACAAAAATGTTTAGCATTGTTTTGTAATTTACAGTGAACACATATGCGGTAGACTCCGCTCGACTTTCTTGAATGTCCCAAAAAAAAAGTATTTATTCAAAAACACGACTGATATCTTCTAAAATCATTTGTGAAAATGTTACAATAATTGCACTGTATTTCCATTTATATAAATTCAATCTCAAACATTCTAATTGAGACTACAATGATTTTTAACACTGCTGCTGCTGCTTTTTCTCTTGTTTCCGTCTTTTCTTCTGATTGGAGACACTGGTCAAGGCCGTTTCCAAAGCATGTAGGGGCATGTTGGGCAGGGAGAGCTTTCCCATCTGTGTGGGGTACTTGGTCTTCATCACATTCTTGAATACACTGAGAAATCAGGTGTTTCAGGTGCTTCTTCATGCCCTTCACCATCTTCTGCTGCTGCCTGTCATCCTCCTCATCCACCCCTAAAAAAAAAACTAAATGTCAGTTCACTCTGATCTATTTATGTAAGTCCCTCTTATTTCTAGGTTTCTCATGGGGCAACCTCCCACTCCTAGATAACTCATTTAATGTAGTCTTAACAAGCAAAACATCATCATCCAGGTCCACCTCCAGAGCTTCTGCTGCTTGCTTAAATCAAGAGTTGTGCTGCTTCTCTCTGCTGTTGTGGAATTCAATCTTCTCTACCTTCCTGGCCATGTTGACTCGCTCCTGTCAAGGCAGATATGAAATATGGTACAATGTTGTTTTATGTCATTAAAGATAAGTAAATCTGTACAGCTCCTAGTTTAGATCGACCATCATGTGATCAATGGCATGGCTATGTGCCTACCTTGATGGCAGCCATGCACTTGCTCTGTATGGGAAACATGGGAACCTCCTCGTCCTTTCCCAGAGCTCTGTAGATTTTCTTGAAGTGCATCATGTCATCTGGCCCAACCAGGAGCAAACTGAGACCCTCTGGTGGCTCGTGCAGTCCTTCCACTGCGGTGGACATAAGTCTCTGATGTCCTGGGACACACAAGACAGTTATTATTTGAGGAATAACTGTCAGAGACAAAGAATGACAGGAAGCCACCAAAGGTGTCAAAAGGCACACCTGGTAATGAATGACGTGTTGAACATTTGGAATATCAAGCCCTCTTGCCGCCACATCAGTTGTCAGGAGCTGTAAAGAGCAATGTTTATTGTAGTCAACAGTTTATGGTACAGACAAAGAGTTGCTTATCCATGCAAGTCTAATCCAATGCATACCTCAAAACAGATATGGATAATAACTAGCCTGCAGCATATACATGTACTTCTTCTATGACTCACCTCTCCCTCTCAGCAAACCGCTTAAGGTTCTTTAGGCGCTGCTTCTGGTGCATGTTGGCATGCAGTGACAATGGAGTATGGTCCAGGATAACCAGCAGAGAGTTAAGCCGCTTGATGCAGTCAATACTGTTGGCAAACACCATAGTCCGGCCTGGATACTGGAGCAGGAAGAAATCCTTCTCTTCCTTTTCAGTGTATCCGTGTCTCAGTCAGGGTCTCGACTGTAGCCTCCTTCCGGGTCAGATCAATGACTTTAGGCTTGGACCTGATTCCCATTTTTTCCATAAGGACCTCCAGCTTGCTTCGCTGGTCCACCTTCTTGCCCTTTTTCTGCAAGACGCGGGTGGGCAAGCTCTGGGCCATGGTCAGGATGGCGGAGAACACAAATGTCTGCCTCTTTGCGTTAAACTGGACAGTGTTCAGCATCTCCAGCAGACTCAGTGCAGGCCTCTTTAGACTCAGCAAGGGTCTCTGGAGCTGCCTCAGCGACCTCTGTGCTGGTGTCCATGGAAATACTTTTCTCAGTGTGTACAGATTCCTCCATCGTCGGCAGGTACAGGCTTTCCACCTGTGTTCCTGGCTCAGTCTGGCCATCTATCACCCCGTAACTTTCATCTGCATCTCCTTCCACTCCAGGATGTGATGGATCATGGGGATGGCGAAAGACAGTGTCTTACCACCACCCGTCTCGGCGGCCCCAACAATGTCCATATGGTCTCTGATAGCAGGTGGCAATGCCAGAGCTTGAATGGCCGTGGGTGATCCAAATCCTAGACTGCTCAGTGCCTTCAACACTTGATCAGGGACAGTCAGATCCTTCCACGCTGTCACATCTGTGTTTTGGTCAGAACCAGAGTGTGCCGCATTGGTCCAATTCTTTGCTTTCTTTTTGGAGAGTTTAGCCACTTTGCATTGAGGGGGTAACTCTGTCTGTTGCTCATGTTCTATCTGGGACTCTGGGACAGTCTTCTTTTCCACCACTCTTTTATTTTTCCTCTGTTTGCCATCAGTTTTTGGATTGTTTGATTGTGGCTGAGCATCCTAAGGACACATAACAGCATTTTGTGACACAGTTTCTTCAGGGGCTTCTTCCTCCTTGACAACTTTCTCTGAACCATTTCCAAGGTTTTGGACCTCGTTACTCACCTCCTCACTTCACTGTCCTCAGAGGTCATCCTGTGTGGTTGTGTCATTTTGTTGGGCTGTTTTCTTCTTATTCTCCTTCCTCTTAGCTGGTTTTTCAGACATTTCATTTTTGTCACTACTTCCCTTATATACCTCTTCCCATTTCCCTCCATCCTTATCTTCCTCACTTGCTTTTCTTAGCTTTTTTCTTCTCTTTCCTTTCTTTCTTCTTTTGGCCTTTTTCTGCTTTAGCTTCTTCCTTGGCAGAATCTATCAGTCTGTAGTCTGTCAGATCCTCAAAACAGGCCAGTCCCCCCAATGCCCTCTTCAGAGAAGAGACTGGGGTCCAGCTCTACTGCTTTCCAACTGCCCTTCACATGGATCCCCCGTTTGGCTGACTTCGGCCAGGAGAAAGAGCGTGCATTTTTAATCTGACTCCTGTTGGACTTAATTTTCCTATGAATAGATAAGAACAGTTCCACTGTTGACATGATGACTACATTAATGATGAACAGTACAATGTAAATAATTGCGGTGTATTCCAATGAGATATTTTGATCTTAGTACAGTACTCGGAACAGGCTAGATTGTTACAAAAAGTGTCTATACATTTCAGTCATTAAGCATACTCCATTACCGGGAGTTACAGGTTTGCCTATGCAAAACGTCAGAGATGTTTTACCTTCTTAGGGATAGCCCCCTTTAATGTTCACCTAAATGACATAACCAAATCTAACTGCCTGTAGCTCAGGCCCTGAAGCACGGATATGCATATCCTTGGTACCATTTGAAAGGAAACACTTTGAAGTTTGTGGAAATGTGAATTGAATGTAGGAGAATATAACAATAGATCTGGTAGAAGAAAATACAAAGATAAAAAACAACCGTTTTTTTACCACAATCTTTGAAATGCAAGAGAATGGTCACTTATAGCCATCACTCTGGTTGTAATTCCGATAGTGTCCACAAGATGGCAGTGTATGTGCAAAGTTTCAGATGGATGACTTGGAGTATGACTGATTCTCAAGCCTTTTAGTGTGAAGTCCCCAGGTACATTTCGGCAAATCGTGAAGGAGACGTTCGCATTTATATTCCATTTTTCTGCAAGAATATCGTCAAATCTGTATACTTGGACTTTGACTTAGCTTCCAAGTATTAGCAGCCCTATTATAAGTTCAACATTTGCAAAATAATAATAATACATTTTTGTTTGAAAAGGCATGCTGTCGTACAAGGTTAGAAGCTACATTTTACGACATATACCGGATACTCCCATAAAGCCCAGCTCATTGGCTATCTAGCTAGCTTTGTTTGACCCCGATTGGTGCTTATTTGACAAAGATACAGTCGTTCAAGTGATGGCCGCCCGCGTCATTGGCGTGCCACGAAGGCATTGCTCTCTGACCAAATATGGTGTCCTATAGGATATACTACACCCCTAATGAAATAGTGAAGTCTTGTTAACTTATAGGATCTCTGAGGAATAGATACGAACGTGATTTGACTCGTTGAAACAATGTTTAGGGTTAGATTTTCACAGATTCCTTTCATTGCAAATTGAACGAATGGAAATACAAAATCAATCGTTCATGCTTTATGGACCTTTTTAGGATATGAAAAAGGATTTTATCTAACAAAACGATACTTAATGTTATCTCGGACCATTTGGATGATAAATCAGAGCAAGATTTCAGAATGTAAATACATTTGTCACCTTCAGAGGTGAATTTATCAAACCTATCACGGTGAAAAAAAAATGTTTTTAGGAGCTCTCAAACAATAGCATGACATTTTTTCGCAGTAATAGCTACTGTAAAATTGGACAGTGCAGTTATATTAACAAGAATGTAAGCTTTCAGCCGATATAAGACACTTCTATGTACAGACATTTGTTGTTTCTCTAAAATCTGCGATCTTGACAAAACGAGCTGAATGATTTACAACTGTCCAGTTGACGGGACGCCGAACTTAACTAACCTGGTATAGGCCTGGTATATATCTTCATTCTCTATTCAGCCAAACATGTATCTCCTAAAATGTACATGTCCAGTTGCAAGTGGTGCATTTCAATTTAGAAAATGCTCCTTTAAAATAAATTGTTTTTCTACATGAAGTAATCCAACAATGCATATGCATATGTATAATCCAACAATGCAAATTTTCCCTCATTGATTGAGACAGGTGGGTCCACCCCAAAGGGCCCCATGTCATGATGAAACTCACCTGTCTTGATCAATGAGAGAAGCTTTGAAATAGACAATATGGCCGCGTACACATTGTGGACAGACATTTTAGATACACTATCTTCATTCTCGCTTCGGCCAAACATGTAATGGCCCTGGGTTTATAAGCGCGGATATCGACTCAGCAGCTCGAGCATGCTTTTGGTGCACACTCGATAGCGCGCTGGACTTCGGGCTAGAAGGTCGAGGGTTCGAGACCGGCTCCCTGCCTGTTTCATTACAATAGTATCACCAATACCGGGTTAGTTAAAATCTCTGGCAATGTTTTGTATAGGCAAACCTGTAACTCCCAGTACTTACTAATGATACCAAACAACTTTGGTTAAATCACATCTAGTTCTGATTTTTTCTAAACACATGCATTGTACGTACTCTATTTGATTAAAACAAATGGAATAAAAGGGAACTATTCATGATCTAATTCGCTAACAGGTGTAACGTAACTAGCAAGAATAACAGATAAGAAAAACACATCAGCATGTTAGAAACTGTAGAGCTGCCCGCAGCCAGCATCACACATTAATTCATATTCAATAGTGTCATGAAATATAGCTGCATAAAAAATATTGACAAATAAATAGACTACAAATAGACTACAAATAAATAAACTACATTTGACTGCTTACATGACTTTCCTCTGATAAATCACACGACTTGACTGGACTAATGCATGACACGAGTATGCAGCCATTGCAGTTGTGGTCACGTTCTTCTTCTTTGGTGGGTTTCTTCGGCGGTTGGCAACCAAAATTATTGGCGTATTACCGTCATCTACTGTGCTGAATGGCGTGTGAGACAGGGATGACCTAAATCCTACCTGCCAGCCCCTTTCCTCTAAGAAAATAAAACAAAATATTGGATACTGTATCTATTGATGTTCTACTCAATAAACTCTTTACACTCAAATCGTGTATCCCATTTTCTCTCATGCATATGTATCAACAAATTGTTTCCTCTTTCTATTTCCTGACAATAATCACATCTTCCTGTTGGATGTTTCCTATCAGATGTATCTACATTTCGATGAAACATGGTGAAGCCCTAAAATTGCCTACCCTGGTAGCGTGTGTTTCAGACATAAGGAAGTGGATGGCTGCAAATGTTTTACTTTTAAACTCGGACAAAACAGAGATGCTAGTTCTAGGTCCCAAGAAACAAAGAGATCTGCTGTTTGATCTGACAATTAATGTTGATGGTTGTACAGTCAAATAAAACTGTGAATGACCTCGGTGTTACTCTGGACCCTGATCTCTCTTTTGACATATCAAGAATATTTCAAGGGCAGCTTTTTTCCATTGTTGTAACATTGCAAAAATCAGAAGCTTTTGTAAAAAAAATGGTCAGGAATGCTAATCCATGCTTTTGTCACTTCTAGATTAGACTACTGCAATGCTGTACTCTCTGGCTACCTGGATAAAGCACTTAATTAACTTCAGTTAGTGCTAAATACGGCTGCTAGAATCTTGACTAGAACCCCAAAATTCGATCATGACTCCAGTGCTAGCCTCTCTACACTGGCTTCCTGTTAAGGCAAGGCCTGATTTCAAGGTTTTACTTTTAACCTACAAAGCATTACATGGACTTGCTCCTACCTATCGCTCCGATTTGGTCCTGCCGTACATACCTACACGTTCGCTACGGTCACAAGATGCAGGCCTTCTTATTGTCCCTAGAATTTTTAAGCAAAGAGCTGGAGGCAGGGCTTCTCCTATAGAGATACATTTTTATGGAATGGTCTGCCTATCCATGTGAGAGACGCAGACTCGGTCTCGACCTTTAAGTCTTTACTGAAGACTCATCTCTTCAGTAGGTCCGACGATTGAGTGTAGTCTTGCCCAGGGGTGCGAAGGTGAACGGCCAGGCACTGGAGTAACAAATCTCCCTTGCTGTCTCTGGCTAGCTCCCCTCTCTCCACTTGATGCTCTGCCTCTGTGCCTATTAGGTGGACTGGGTCACTGGCTTACTAGTGCTCTTCGATGCTGTCCCTAGGAAGGGTGAGTCACGTAATGCCAGGCTTTTGTCGCTATACTCGACTTGAGTTGGTTGAGTCACTGACGTGTTCTTCCTGTTTGGTTTTGCAAACCCCATTCGGGCTCATGCGGTGGAGGAGATCTTTGTGGGCTATACTCAGCCTTGTCTCAGGGTAGTAAGTTGATGGTCTGTTGATATCCCTCTAGTGGTGTAGATCTTTGTGGGCTATACTCAGCCTTGTCTCAGGGTAGTAAGTTGGTGGTCTGTTGATATCCTCTAGTGGTGTAGATCTTTGTGGGCTATACTCAGCCTTGTCTCAGGGTAGTAAGTTGGGTGGTCTGTTGATATCCCTCTAGTGGTGTAGATCTTTGTGGGCTATACTCAGCCTTGTCTCAGGGTAGTAAGTTGGTGGTCTGTTGATATCCCTTTAGTGGTCTGGGAGCTGTGCTTTGGCAAAGTGGGTGGGGTTATATCCTGCCTGGTTGGCCCTGTCCGGGGGTATCGTCAGACAGGGCCACAGTGTCCCCCGACCCCCCCTGTCTCAGATTCCAGTATCTATGCTGCAATAGTTTATGTGCCGGGGGCTAGGGTCAGTCACATTTATACCTGGTGAAATTCTCCAGTCTTACCTGGTGTTCTGTGTGAACTTCAGTATGCTCCCTCTAATTATTCCATCTCTCTCTCTCCATCTCTCCCCTCGCGGAGGACCTGAGTCCCTGGACCATGCTTCAGGACTACCTGGCCTGATGACTCTCGGATGTCCCCGTCCCCAGTCCACCTGGTCGTGCTACTGCTCCAGTTTCTTCTGTTTTGCCTGTGGCTATGGAACACTGACCTGTTCATCAGACGTGCTACCTTGTCGTGCTGCTGCTCCAGTTTCAACTGTTCTGCCTGCGGCTATGGAACCCTGTCCTGTTTACTGGACGTGCTACCTTGTCCCGGACCTGATGTTTTCAACCCTCTCCTGCTCTCTCTCTCTCTCTCTATCGCAACTGCTGTCTCGACCTCTGAACACTCGGCTATGAAAAACAAACTGACATTTACTCCTGAGGTGCTGACTTGTTGCACCCTCTACAACCACTGTGATTATTATTTGACCCTGCTGGTCGTCTATGAACGTTTGAACATTTTGAAGAACTATCTGGCCTTAATGGCCATGCACTCTTCTAATCTCCACCCAGCACAGCCAGAGAGGACTGGCCACCCCTCAGAGCCTGGTTCCTCTCTAGGTTTCTTCGTTGGTTCCCGCCTTTTCTAGGGAGTTATTCCTAGCCACCGTGCTTCTATATCGGCATTTCTTGCTGTTTGGGGTTTTAGGCTGGGTTTCTGTATAAGCACTTTGTGACATCTGCTTATGTAAAAAGGGTTTTATAAATACATTTGATTGATTGATTGAGATGTAATGACTTTTTCAGCCGTCTGTGTCCCACACTAAGTCTAGTAAAGGCGTCCTCCTCTCTTCTGTCTTGTGCTGTCTTCCTCCCATCCCGGACTTTTCTATGTATTTGGAGAAGCAACCTGGACTCAGGGGTAGACGTAACATAGTAAACATAAATCGGGACACTCCAATCAGCATGATATGTTACGTTTCGTATGGTATGTATTAGTTTGTGGATGTCCATCATCCATTTCGTATGACATTGTACGAATTACAATTCATATGATATGTTACGAATTGCAGTTGGTACAATATGTTACACATTTGCAAAACATATGATATGGTACGAATTCCAATTTGTTGTTGCTAACGTTAGCTTATGGCTAACGCTAACATTAGCTTGGTGGTTGACGTTAGCTGGGGTTAAGGGTTAAGAATAGGAGTTAGGTTAAAGGGTTTTAAGGTTACCGTTAAGGGAAATGTTAGCTAACAAGTAGTAAGTAGTTGCAAAGTTGCTAATTAGCTAAATTGCTAAAGTTGTCCGTGATTAGATTCGAACACACAACCTTTGGGTAGCTAGACGTTCACGTTAGGTGACCTTCTGTCTTATGTACCCATTCCAAATGTAACATTTCATACTAATTTGAGGGTCTAGTTTATGAGACCAGGCAGGGAAAAGGCGCATGCCGTTAATGTCTCTATCCCACTGCTCCTGCCATCTCTGCACCACCACCGTCCATATCATGCCGTTTGCCTCATTGAAACTTCAACGTCCACCTCCTCACTGCTAAGGGCCTGTTTAGCCAGAACGTCAGCTGCCTCGTTCCCCTCCACCCCCACATGGGCTGGGACCCAACTAATCCTCACCCAGCCATGGGTTTGTAGTACCTCATACAGCAGGTCTTGTCTGCTACATGAGCTATAGGACTGCAGACTCATCATATCTGCACGAGTCAGAGCAAATAACTACTCTGTTCAGCTTGATTTCCTCCACCGACTGCAAGGCCCAACAGTACAGCCAGCCAGGTATTCTGTAATAAGTTTCCTGCCACCCCACATTGTGACATGGTTTGAAAAACATTATTAGTAACCACCAGGGTCATATACAGTCATTGGTAACTACTCAGCTTGAGCAGAGATTCTTGCTGGAATGTGAGTCTGAGTTATGGAATGTTGGTCATATTTGCTTAATTTCTAGGACAATATGTGATTCATGGATTCAGGATTGAAATGTTCATGTTATTGTTAGTCTATATTAGGAAGATCACCAAACCAGCTGAATGAATATCTGTTCACCTTTAAATACATACAAATGAAACATATTACATGTACAACACCTCTCCAGACACCAAATGCACTGTACTCATTAGACTCCGTTTTTGGTGGGGTCAGTCACTCGGCCCATGAACAACAAGCTGTTAGTGGCCTCATGGTAGATAAAAAAGAAGAAGGGTCGGTTGACGATGAAGGAAGAGGGTAAGGCGTATCCAATAATGCCGCTTTCTGTGGCAGCGGCTGCAGTGGTGCCTCTCTCATCCACCTCGATCACTGCCTTGTGCAAAACCTGGAACCACATTATCATTGCAATAATATGTTATTTGTTATTTATCCACAGTGAGTAATAAAGTTGCACATTTCTCAATTGATACAGATGGAAATTGGTTAAGGCAAGTTTGGCCTGTTAATCCAAGAACTGACCTCTGACACCTTCAGGCCTGGGTCTTTGCTCAATTTAGTGAGGTTAGCGGTGTCATGGAAGATACTGGATATACCCAAATCTGGTAGGATGTTGTGCATGGCGTAGGATTGCTCCATCTTGAACTTGGGCAGTTGAACTTCTAGTTTCCTTTAAAAAACAAGGAACTTTCATACATAGGAGAACTGGTATTCAATAAGAAACACCTCTTAGAAAACCTATGGAATTGTGCAATGTTTCACCACAAAATACACTTGACGCTTTCTATTTACCTTTCTTTCAGATTTTTAATCCAGTTGAGGAATCTCTCAGCTGTGATTCCATCATCTATTGTGGTATAATCCAGGCCTTTGTTGGGTAGCAGGATAAGCATTGAAACACCATCTCGGTACGGCAGCTTCAGCACCTTGGCATTCAGGGGAAAGTCGTCCATTGTGTAGAATTTATCCTCCTTTCTTAACATCATAGGCACCTGGACAATATTGTAGTTGTCAATATAGAAGCGTTGAATTTCTGTGTGGTTGGGATTGAAGGGCATCTGCCATTCACCTAAATTCCAAATATGACAACGCATATTTATTGGAAAGCAAAATCCACTGGGCACAGACGTCAGTTCAATGTCTATTGAGGTTGAGGTGTCAACTAATGTGAATTTAATGTGAAATCAACAACAACAAAAAATCACAATGCCAATAGATTAGGTAAAAAAGGAGCCTTTTTGTAAATCCAATCAGTTTTCCACGTTGATTCAATGTCATCATATTGCATTTTTTTTTTGTTGAAATGACATGGAAACAAAGTTGACTCAACCTGTTTTTGCCCAGTGGGAAGTGTTATTGTTGCATTTTAGGCAATGCAATTAAACTTTGAAAGTGAAATGTAAAACACAACATTTTGAAATAAGATATACTGATGGGATGCAATTATGGTAGACACAAGTGAAAACTAAAAGTAAACAAGTCAAATGTAACGTTTTTAAGTGTTACAGTGGAACTGCTAAAATCAGAGAATGCATGACATAGCTGCTCACCCCGAAAGAAAATGGTGTTGATGAGCATAAGTTGGGTAAGTGGATCCAAGTCAGACACCATCTCCTTGACTCTGTTATCAGTCTTTCTCATTATGTAGTCATTGATCATGGCAACGCTAGCTTTTGTATTTGCAAAGTCCACATTGTTGATATCAGCGTTGAAGAATTTCTTGATCTGGTCACTGTAGTCACTCTCTACCTCAAACTTTAGGCAAACAAAGAAGGTGGTGCTCTGGTCCAGTTTCAATGATTCATCTTGTGTGATGTTCCCTTGGAGTTGTTGGAAGAGTTCTGGAATGATGTCTGATTGCTTGTCCCGATCTAGGTGGGCTAGGTTGAGCCCCTTCAGTATCTGGTCTCGTGTGGGACCCTGTGCTGCCATGGAGAGGGTGGCAAAAGCTGTGGATATGCTCAGGGGTGAGAAAAATATGTTATTATCATGGTAACCAGCAATCTTCCTGTAGAGAGTCATGGCAAAGTCCATGTTCTTGAAGGTCAGGTCTGTGATGTTGGGGCTCTGCTCTTGAGTTTGGTAGACAGGGATGAGGGACCAGACATGGGTCAGGAGGAAAAGGAGTCCCACCTTCATCATCATAGTTCTTTGATGAGTTATGTGATCACAACCTGCAATAGTATTTATAGTGAGGTCCAAAATAATTTTGACAGTGAAATGTTGTTTTTGTTTTTGCTCTGTATTCCACCACATTGAAGTTTATATTATATGAATAAACCATTTAGAAACTACAGCACTTTTGTACATAGTCCCCCCATTTTAGACAACTAAACATATTTGAACAAAATCACTTATATGTGCGTTAAAGTAGTAAAACATTTAGAATTTGGTCTCATATTCCTAGTACGCAATGACTACATCAAGATTGTGACTCTACATACTTGTTGGGTGCATTTGCAGTTTGTTTTGGTTGTGTTTCAGATTATTTTGTGCTCAATAGAAATTAATGGTAAATAGGGGTGGGGTAAGCTGAACCATTTTTTACGTTCAACATCACTCCATCAAGGTAAATATAGTATTCTTCATAACAAATATCTACATATATTTCAGGATGTTGTGTATCCCTTAAAATAATCAGAATTAATGTAAACATTCATTTTGAAAACATAGCTTGTCCAAAAAAAGTGGTCTCTTGGCACAATTTACCCCGGGTATGGTAAATTCAGCTACCTACACATTTCCGTACTGAACTAAATATTACCACTACCTTTTTAAAACCATGTCTATCTTTATTTCCCAAATACAATTCAACACAATCAGAATCACTTTGTGTCTTTTAATCATTTAAGCATCTTTTAACACAGGCTTAACACCTAACAAATACTTTGTACTTTTTAAACACTTTTAATATAGACCAGGCCCTGTTGTATCCCAGTGATAATGCCTTGCATTAGGCCTGGGAAGAAAACACTTCAACTTACCACATAGCCCTTGGCTCAACTTACCCCAAGGCAAACATTTTGACTATATTAGCCCACACAGCTTTAAGGATGCACTTTCATGTTAGGTTTAGGACCTCATATTGAAGCTTATAGAAACCCCAACTGACGTATAGAAACATCTTTAAATGATCTACTTTGATTTAGATACCAGCATCATGAAATGTATTTGAATAACCAAACTTTTTACCTAACTTGCTTTCTTCCACAGATTCCATAAAACGACCTCTTCCTATATTTTTGTACATGGTTTCCTAGAAACAAGGGTGTCTCAACTTACCCCACTCTCCCCTAATGTATTGTGTCATTTGAGTCACTTTCATAATTGAATAGGTTTATAAACACTTCTACTTTAATGTGGATGCTACCTTGATTACGGATAATCATGAATGAATCGTGAATAACATTGTGTGACAGAAGCATTATTTTCATAACCCACCCCCAAAATTCTAACATCCCATTATTGATAATGGTTAGAGGATAGCATGTCTTGGGGGTATGATCTTTGTGCCTCTAACTTTCTCACTCATTATTCACAATTAGGTGTTCAGAAACATATTCTATTCTTATTTACAATAAAATAGACTACAAAATGACACAATACATTATTTACCATTCATTTCCATTGAGCACAAAATAATCTGAAACACAACCAAAACAAACTGCAAATGCATCCAACAAGTTTGTAGAGTCACAAGCTTGATGTAGTCATTGCGTGCTAGGAATATGGGACCAAATACTTAACTTTAGACTAATTTCATACATGTGAATTTGTCCAAACACTTTTTGTTCCCTAAAATGGGGGGTGACTATGTAAAAAAAAAAGTGCTGCCCACCCAATATAGACACATACCCTCAAATTAAAGCTGACAGTCTGCAGTATAACCTCAAAGTATTATTTATTTCAAATCGAAAGTGCTGGATGGAGTACAGAGCCAAAACAAAAAATGTGTCACTGTTCAAATACTTTTGGACTTCATAGTATGTAATGTTTACAAGTCTTCTAGACAAATGGCAAGATATTTGTTTGGTGATCAATGACTTATCAATGCATTGCATAAGACAGAAAGGAAAAACTTATATTTAGTCATTTCAGAACAAATGTCAGCTAATTTTGTTAGCTATTTAGGGGGCTTCAACATCACAACTCGCAAATATGAGTATCACATCAACAATAAAAGCAACACTGTATATACATATATTCTTACAAACAGTTGCATACATCTCAAAAATAGACCTACCTTTCAGCCTGGGTATCAGAAAGGTATTTTGTCAAAACACTCCATCTACTATTTGGGGAGACAAAGTGCAAGTGTGCCTTCAGGGTTATCTATTAACCATGGGTTAGGTTTACTCAAACTGGTAGTTTTATTTTAGTTTCTTTCCAAATGAAAGCAAATTTGGTACTGACAATTGATGTACCCACTTTGAAAGGTGGAAATGATTCAACTTAAATTAGGACAATGATGTAATTAAACAATTCAGCCATAGATCAATGAAGCAAGATTCCAGAAGATTTCAGTAGGAGCAAATATTTTATTCCTGGAAAGAAAACGTTTAGATACAGCAAATGAAAGAAAATGATTTAATGAAATGGTGATGTGGAGTATAACAAACATCTGATTGTTTAGTGCCTATTGAAGAATATCAAGAAGTGAAATTGATGCAATCATTTAAAAAACTAAAAGCATTGTGGCACTGCAACTCTAGTTCAAATTTTGCTCTCAAACAAAACAAGAACAATTTCAAGAAAAAGGGAATGAAATCATGGAATTTCCAGAGAAGTCAACTTTGAGCACAGCTCAAACTCTACATGGGATGTGTAATACATGCTTTGGATTAGCGTATCCAAACCGGAAAATTCCACGTAAATACGATAATTGTAAACAGCATTGATCATGTTATCACTGTATTAAAATAGCGTTTGTCTATACTACTTCAAAAGACAAAATAAAAATTACAAAAACATATGACTAAGGAGTTTAGATGGTGAGTTCCAGATGGTGGTTAATTAACTAGCTAGGGCAAGTCGGATCAGCCCTTTAAAATTCTGCTTATATGTTTCTTTAGAAGATGCAGTAATACAGCTAAAAATAAATTCACCTCACTACTGGATATAAATCTATTATTTTATGATTTGAGGGGGTGACCACTTACAAGACCCAAGTGAAAGAAGGCAAGAGACTATCATGGTCTCTACCAAACCTCTACCTCTATTGAACTAGTGGTCCCATGTAGCACTCCCATACTGAAGGCTAGAGGATTATCCTAGGTAATTCTTGGTTTCCTCTCTCGTAACACACCTCACCATTTTGCCCATCCACCCACCAAACACACCTCGGCACGGTAGGCTCCATTAAGACCCCTCCCAGCGGAAAACAATAAGCGTAGGATTAAAAAACAAACCACAAAATAGAAATACAAGGCGCTGTGGCAGAAAAGCCATCACAGACTTGGAATAACGGCATTTTAATTCTTTATCGTCGCTCTTCCCGGCCTCAGGTTCAAGTCTGTGTTAGAGTAGACTAGCACCTTTTATTTATTCTTTGTTGTTATTCTCTTCTCTACAACCTGTCAGCGAACTAGCCAAGGGAGGTGTGCCAGCCTTCTGGCCGGCTATACGTTCGCTTATGGGAAGGGTTAGAGGAGGGGGTGAGGCTGCCCCATGAAGGAGGTACCAGTCGAGGCAGGTAGTAGTCAACGTAGGCTTTTGCTGGAGCACCCTCCACCTCACTGGCTGCGTTTGGCTTGTGCATCTTCCTCTGTGCCACTCTTCCCGGATCCTGAAAAATGTGAGGGAAGGGAAGATGCTCGGAGTTTAAGTCTCAACCTATTATTATTATTCAGCAATGCAAGTATTACTGTATGAGCTCATTTCCCCCTTACCTATGCTTTCTGTTGGTTGTTGAGGTGAAGTGGGCTGAGCCAGCTGTTGGGACTGTCTGTATGGTAAACAGTGAATCTACAGGTTAGCGTTGTCTAGTCTGGTTATTTTTTTGTAACCACACACAGCCATGAACATATAAACACCCACAGAATAATAAATATTCCAGATGGTGCAGCGCTTACCTGTCAAAGTAGGCTTGTCTCCTCCGTCGCAGTTCCTCAGCTGAGAGTTTCTCACTCAGAGGTGCTCCTCCTGTAGTACTCCCTGGTGCCTGGCCGGACGATGTCGTTTTAGCAACAAGTCCCCCTTTTGGCATTGACATATTGCTCATTACTGCCCCTAGGCAGACACACAGACAAATTACTCATTTTAGTGTTAGTTTGGGGATACTTTTATCATATTGCCATACATGGTGCAAATTGCATAATGAATTTGTTAGCAGTCTGTTTATATACACAGGTCTAAACCAGGATATGTATCAAAGTGGTTGTGTGTGTGTGTGATTTTGTTACGGTTGCTTACCCAATAAAGCCTTACCCTGCATGCTGAGCTGTATGGCCCTGCGAAGATCAGCCTCTTCATCCTCCACCTCCATTCCCTGTCTACTCAGGGCCAGGGCCTTCCTCAACTCCTCCTCATCCTCATCCACCACCCCCTCTACCACACCAGGGCCTGCCTCCAGCACACTACCCTGCCCTGATGATCTGCTGCTCAGGGTGAAAAGCATTGTCAGTGTCTCAAAGAGGTTCATTCTCTACCCTTACCAACTAATGACTCTAGAGGTTAAAGTTCAAGATGCTGCATGAATCTGACAGTATGAGGGAATGGTGGTAATTTGTGGTTTGGCGAAAACTACTGTCACTCTGGAGGCCTCTTCCTCTTACCCCATGCCACTACTCGACTGAGCCTCATCCTCTCCAATCAGCTTGGGTCTCTGTTGCTGCTGCACCTTCATGATCCCCAGAATCTGCTCTGCATCACACTCCGGGAGATTTCCTCGGATCACAAATATGGAATACCCTGAAAGAAGACAGGCCTTTGACCAACTAGCTAACTTTGATAAATTAAGACCACAAAAATGTAAACACAAAAAGATATGAACATATCAGGTTGTTTTACCTTCTTGTTGTAACTGTGCAAGGAAGAGGGCTAGGTATGTGTCTGATATCAGCTCTGGTCCAGTCAACAATGAATTCAAATTAAACCACTGCAATGACAAATAGGGTTAAATCAGCTGGCTATATCAACTGGCCCAAAATGTCTGAAGGGAAATCAATTATAAATAGTAAAATCGCAACTTATACCTGTTGCCCAAGTTTTCGTATTGTAAACCAGTGCTCCTTGTAGTTGCATATGAATGCCTTTTCATTTCTGAAACAGGAAAGAACATTATTTCAAATTTGATAGACCATATGAAAAATGTGTGAAAAGTGAAATTTCAAGAAAGAAAACAAACAACTTCATACAAAGGTTATGATGATTTGTATCACATCCACAGGGTTCTTACATTGGGTTTATCATAAGGCTCTGGTACTCTCGGCTGTTGAAGAGGATCAGCTCCAAACCCCACACTGATAATGCATTGCTGATAACCTGATGGTGAGACCACATAATAAAGTTGTCAGTGTCATCAAGAGGTTATCTTGACATATTTTAGTTTACAATTGGCTCATTCATCCCCCTCTCCCCTGTAACTATTCCCCAGGTCGTTGCTGCAAATGAGAACGTGTTCTCAGTCAACTTACCTGGTAAAATAACGGTAAAATAAAAATAAATAAAATAAATATTGTAATCTATTTATTTTGTAACAGTTCAAAAAAATAATATTTTTTTCCCCATCGCTCACTACCCCAATTACTATGACACCCCCCTCACGGTGTTAATTGGGAGGAGATCACAGACCTGGCAGTTTGGTGCCAGGCCAACAACCTCTCCCTCAACGTGAGCAAGACAAAGGAGCTGATTGTGGATTACAGGAAAAGGAGGACCGAACATGCACCCATTCACATCAACGGGCTGTAGTGGAGCATTTCAAGTTCCTTGATGTCCACATCACCAACAAACTATCATGGTCCAAAAACACCAAGACAGTCATGAAGGCATGACAACACCTTATCCCCCTCAGGAGACTGAAAAGATTTTGCTTGGGTCCCCAGATCCTAAAAAGTTGTACAGCTGCACCATTGAGATTATCCTGACCGGTTGCATAACCACCTGGTATGGCAACTGCTCGGCATCCAATGTAAGACACTACAGAGGGTAGTGTGTACTGCCCAATACATTACTGGAGCCAAGGTTCCTGCCATCCAGGACCTACCGTACCAGTACTAAAGTTAGGACACAGCTACTCATTCCAGTGTTTTCCTTTATTTTTGCTATTTTCTACATTGTAGAATAGTGAAGACATCAAAACTATTAAATAACACATATGGAATCATGTAGTAACCAAAAAAAGTGTTAAATTAAAATGTATTTTATATTTGAGATTCTTCAAAGTAGCCACCATTTGCCTTGACAGCTTTGCACTCTTGGCATTCTCTCAACCAGCGTCATGAGGTAGTCACCTGGAATGCATTTCAATTAAAAAGTTAATTTATGGAATTTCTTTCCTTAATGCGTTTGAGCCAATCTGTTGTGTCGTGAAAAAAGGTAGGTGTGGTATACAGAAGATAGCCCAATTTAGTAAAAGACCAAGTCCATATTGTGGCAAGAACAGGTCAAATAAGCAAGGAGAAACAACAGTCCATCATTACTTTAAGACATGAAGGTCAGTCAATCCGGAAAATGTCAAGAACTTTGAAAGTTTCTTCAAGTAGTCGCAAAAACCATCAAGCGCTATGATGAAACTGGCTCTCATGAAGAAAGCACAGGAAAGGAAGACCCAGAGTTACCTCTGCTGCTTTACAGAGTTCAAGTATCAGACACAACTGTTCAGAGGAGACTGCGTGAATCAGGCCTTCATCGTTGAATTGCTGCAAAGAAACAACTACTACTAAAATTGCCTTTAAATTGTTTAACTTGGGTCAAACTTTTTGGGTAGCCTTCCACAAGCTTCCCACAATAAGTTGGGTGAATTTTGGCACATTCCTCCTGACAGGGCTGGTGTAACTGAGTCAGGCTTGTAGGCCTCCTTGCTCGCACACGCTTTTTCAGTTTTGCCCACACTTTCTATAGGATTGAGGTCAGGGCTTTRTGATGGCCACTAAAAATACCTTGACTTTGTTGTCCTTAAGCCATTTTGCCACAACTTTGGAAGTATGCTTGGGGTCATTGTCCAGTTGGAAGACCCATTTGCGACCAAGCTTTAACTTCCTGACTGTCCTGAGATGTTGCTTCAATATATCCAGATAATTTTCCGTCCTCATGATGGCATCAATTTTGTGAAGTGCACCAGTCCCTCCTGCAGGCAAAGCAGCCCCACAACATGATGCTGCCACACCCGTGCTTCACGGTTGGGATGGTGTTCTTTGGCTTGCAATCCTCCCCCTTTTTCCTCCAAACAAAGATGGTCATTATGGCCAAACAGTTCTATTTTTGTTTCATCAGACCAGAGGACATTTCTCCAAAAAGTACAATCTTTGTCCCCATGTGCAGTTGCAAACCGTAGTCTGGCTTTTTTACGGCGGTTTTGGAGCAGTGGCTTCTTCCTTGCTATGCGGCCTTTCAGGTTATGTCAATATAGGACTCGTTTGACTGTGGATATAGATACTTTTGTACCCGTTTCCTCCAGCATCTTCACAAGGTCCTTTGCTGTTGTTCTGGGATTGATTTGCACTTTTCGCACCAAAGTACATTCATCTCTAGGAGACAGAACGCATCTCCTTTCTGGGCGGTATGATGGCTGCGTGGTCCCATGGTGTTTATACTTGTGTACTGTTGTTTGTACAGATGAACGTGGTACCTTCAGGCGTTTGGAAATTGCTCCCAAGGATGAACCAGACTCGTGGAGGTCTACAATTTTTTTTCTGATGTCTTGGCTAATTTCTTTTGATTTTCCCATGATGTCAAGCAAAGAGGCAAGGTAGGCCTTGAAATACATCCACAGATAAACCTCCAATTGACTCAAATGATGTAATTTTGCCCATCAGAAGCTTCTAAAGCCATGACATCATTTCCCAAGCTGTTTAAAGGCACAGTCAACATAGTGTATATAAACTTCTAAACCACTGGAATTGTGATGCAGTGAATTATAAGTGAAATAATCTGTCTGTAAACTATTTTTTGAAAAAGTACTTGTGTCATGCACAAAGTAGATGTCCTAACCAACTTGCCAAAACTATAGTTTGTTAGCAAGACATTTGTGGAGTGGTTGAAAAACTAGTTTTAATGACTCCAACCTAAGTGTATGTAAACTTCCGACTTCAACTGTATAATACAAATAAATTATATCTTTACATTAAAAACCAAAGTCAATCAGAATTCCAGTCATTCCAATAAATGTTATACCCGTAGATCTTCAAGAATAGGACTTGGAAATATAGATTAGCCTAACTGTTTTACCTAAGCATGACCCCAAAAGTAAGGACTTACTAGCCACCCCTCATTGTTTATGATTTTGTTGTCATGGAGAACTGATTGAGCTCATTGATTCGAGTTGAAAAATAAATGCTGCGCTCATGGAATGGCATGCTTTGAGCACTCCTGAAAAGTGCTATTTACATGTGAAAAATGAATGCCATATGCGGCATTTGCTTAAGGCCTATTGTTTACCTTTTTGATGGTGACACTTTGATATCTTGATTATATGCAGCTGTTTAAAGGGCAAATCCACAGATGAAACAAAAACGGTCGCCCCACCTGGTTAGGATAAAAAGCTGAGGGATCGGCCTGGAGAAATGTAACTACTCTCAGATTAAATAGACAGAGCTACGCTGCGAGGACTGACCATCCATGATATAAAATTGTTTTAACCATGTTATGAGGCTATATGGTGTTCATTTACATGTACAATGTTTACAAACATTGAAATAAAACAAGCTTATATTTTGGGTTCTCATGGAGTGTGATAGTTGAACTATATTCTTCAAGAACCAAAGGATATATAATTTATAAGTCCAAAAATGGATGTAGAAACTACAGATTGCCCCTTTAAGTCTATCAAAAGTGTGCAAGTTTAGCATGTGTCTATTAGGCCTATGGATTCATAAAAATAAAATAAAAAAATCAGCATTAGATTGAGCAATAAAAGCCCCACTTTTATTCCATAGACTTGGATCCACACTATGCAGCTGTTGAAAGAGCGCATTTTTCACTGGCTGTCCACTGGTTTAAAAAAGAACAACTGACTAATAGGCAGCTTAAACTTCTGAATTCAACCATTAATGGGTTCAAATACACATTTAGATTTGTGAACAGCCATCCACAACCACAATCCGTAAGGCTTTGTGGTTGTAAGGCTCACAATGCGCTGTTTAGAAATCAATAATAAGTGAAATCCATATCGCCTTAGACTACACCACTGCTGTCATCCTTACCTCCAAGCGTTTATTCAAGTTGGATAATCTTTGGATGCACCATTAGAAGACATAGGCTTTTGTAGGTTACAGTCCAAGCTATTCCTGCTCTTTTCCCGCAATCCATCAAACACATTTGGTGTGTCATCATAGTGGTCTCTGTCTTGTGGTCAGACTCGCTCAGGTGGAACAAACTTAAACTTGCGCCTTTTTTTCCCAATGCTGATTTTAATGTCATTGAGAAAAACAGAAGTGTCAGATTTTTCCCCACAGACATACTTTCTGAATTTAAAAGTAATCCTTCTTATTATATTGTTACTTATTTTAACTTTAGATTATTCAGTAAATATTTTCTTAACTCTATTTCTTGAACTGCATTGTTGGTTAAGGGCTTGTAAGTAAGCATTTTACGGTAAGGTCTACACCGGTTGTATTCGGCGCATGTGACAAATAAAAAAGTTATTTGATTGGTTGCACTAATTGCACTAACCTGGTTCAAGCATTCATTATGTAACCCTGAAAGCACTGCCTGCCGAAACATTGGTTAGATTTACACATTAAATTGTTGAGAGCATATACAGTGGGGAGAACAAGTATTTGATACACTGCCGATTTTGCAGGTTTTCCTACTTACAAAGCATGTAGAGGTCTGTAATTTTTATCATAGGTACACTTCAACTGTGAGAGACGGAATCTAAAACAAAAATCCCGAAAATCACATTGTATGATTTTTAAGTAATTAATTAGCATTTTATTGCAAGACATAAGTATTTTATACATCAGAAAAGCAGAACTTAATATTTGGTACTGAATCTTTGTTTGCAATTACAGAGATCATACGTTTCCTGTAGTTCTTGACCAGGTTTGCACACACTGCAGCAGGGATTTTGGCCCACTCCTCCATACAGACCTTCTCCAGATCCTTCAGGTTTCGGGCTGTCTCTGGGCAATACGGACTTTCAGCTCCCTCCAAAGATTTTTTATGGGTTCAGGTCTGGAGACTGGCTAGGCCACTCCAGGACTGAGATACTTCTACGGAGCCACTCCTTAGTTGCCCTGGCTGTTGTTTTCGGGTCGTTGTCATGCTGGAAGACCCAGCCACGACCCATCATCAATGCTCTACTGAGGGAAGGAGGTTGTGGCTAAGATCTCGCAATACATGGCCCATCCATCCTCCCCTCAAACGGTGCAGTCGTCCTGTCCCCTTGCAGAAAAGCATCCCCAAAGAATGATGTTTCCACTCCATGCTTCACGGTTGGGATGGTGTTCTTGGGGTTGTACTCATCCTTCTTCTTCCTCCAAACACGGCGAGTGGAGTTTAGACCAAAAAGCTCTATTTTTTGAATCATCAGACCACATGACCTTCTCCCATTCCTCCTCTGGATCATCCAGATGGTCATTGGCAAACTTCAGACGGCCTCACATGCGCCTGCTTGAGCAGGGGACCTTGTGGCGCTGCAGGATTTTAACCCATGACGGCCTAGTGTGTTACTAATGGGTTTCTTTGAGACTGTGGTCCCAGCTCTCTTCAGTCATTGACCAGGTCCTGCCGTGTAGTTCTGGCTGATCCCTCACCTTCCTCATGATCATTGATGCCCCACGAGTGAGATCTTGCATGGACCCCAGACCGAGGTGATTGACCATCATCTTTGAACTTCTTCTATTTTCTTCTATTTTCTAATAATTGCGCAACAGTTGTTGCCTTCTCACCAAGCTGCTTGCCTATTGTCCTGTAGCCCATCCCAGCCTTGTGTCAGGTCTACAATTTTATCCTTGATGTCCTTACACAGCTCTCTGGTCTTGGCCATTGTGGAGAGGTTGGAGTCTGTTTGATTGAGTGTGTGGACAGGTGTCTTTTATACAGGTAACGAGTTCAAACAGGTGCAGTTAATACAGGTAATGAGTGGAGAACAGGAGGGCTTCTTAAAGAAAAACTAACAGGTCTGTGAGAGCCGGAATTCTTACTGGTTGGTAGGTGATCAAATACTTATGTCATGCAATAAAATGCAAATGAATTACTTAAAAATCATACAATGTGATTTTCTGGATTTTGTTTTTAGATTCCGTCTCTCACAGTTGAAGTGTACCTATGATAAAAATTACAGACCTCTACATGCTTTGTAAGTAGGAAAACCTGCAAAATCGGCAGTGTATCAAATACTTGTTCTCCCCACTGTATGTGGTACCAGTCAAAAGTTGACACACACCTACTCATTCAAGGTTTTTTCTTTATTTGTATTATTTTCTACATTGTAGAATATTAGTGAAGACAACTATGAAATAACACATATGTTATCATATAGTAACCTAAAAATGTTAATTTAAAATATATTTTAGATTCTTCAAAGTAGCCACCCTTTACCTTGACAGCTTTGCACACTCTTGACATTCTCTCAACCAGCTTCACCTGGAATGCTTTTCCAACAGTCTTGAAGCAGTTCCTACATATGCTAAGCACTTGTTGGCTGCTTTTCCTTCAATCTGCGGTCCAACACATTCCAAAACATCTCAATTGGATTGAGTGATTGTGGAGGCCAGGTCATCTGATGCAGCACTCCATCACTCTCCTTCTTGGTCAAATAGCCCTTACACAGCCTGGAGGTGTCTTTTGGGTGATTGTCCTGTTGAAAAACAAATGACAGTCCCACTAAGCCCAAACCAGATGTGATGGCGTATTGCTGCAGAATACTGTGGTAGCCACGCTGGTTAAGTGTGTCTTCAATTGTAAAGAAATAATTGACAGTGTCACCAGCAAAGCACCCCCACACCATCTCCATGCTTCACGGTGGGAACCACACATGCGGAGATAATCCGTTCCATACTCTGTGTCTCACAAAGACACGGCGGTTGGAACCAAAAATATCACATTTGGACTCATCAGACCAAAGGACAGATTTCCACCAGTCTACCAGTATCTTCTTCTTACTGGTGTCCTTTAGTAGTGGTTTCTTTGCAGCAATTCGACCATGAAGGCCTGATTCACGCAGTCTCCTCTGAACAGTTAGTGTTGATGTGTCTGTTAGTTGAACTCTGAAGCATTTATTTGGGCTGTAATTTCTGAGGCTGGTAACTAATGAACTTATCCTCTGCAGCAGAGGTAACTCTGGGTCTTACTTTCCTGTGGCGGTCTGCATGAGAGCCAGTTTCATCACAGCACTTGATTGTTTTTAAGAGTGCACTTGAAGAAACTTTTACATTTCTTGAAATGTTCCAGATTGACTGACCTTCGTGTCGTAAAGTAATGATGGACTGTCGTTTCTCTTTGCTTATTTGAGCTGTTCATGTGAAAAGGGAATTATATGCTTAAAGGTAATGATTAAAGGATCCCACCCTGAAACGTAACTAATTAGTGATTATTAGTTTATGTAGCATGTATAATGAATAATTAAAGTATTAAACGTAAGTCCAACAAGGTTCAGAAGAGACCTATGAGGGAGAGAAATGTGTGTGTATGCCTAAGAAAATACCGACCTAAGAAAATACCGAGAACAATTGAACTGTGTTTGACCCGACCTGGCTAGAACTCTGAGAAACTTATGATAGGACAGGGAGTCCTTCTCAAGGTTCCTCTAATCTCGGGGGAATGGAACTGTTGGCTGGGTAGTGATAAACAGTGGTGAGAACTCTGGGGAAGGATACAACTCACCTACTGTTCGTGTGTATGTATATGCGTAGGATATCTACTGTTTGTGTGGAGGTATGTGTGTATGTGGGGAGCAAGTTATAAAATGGATGTCTTTGTATTATGGACTTCAGAACGTTCTCGTGAATAAACTGTACTAACCTTTTGCATAAGCTGAGTCTTTGCCTAATAATTATTAAACCCATGGTCTTACAAACCTTGGGGATTAGTCAAAGCTATTGATTGTTAGTTATTATCATTGTGATTGAAAATTCTCGTGACATCATGCCATAATATGGACCTAGTCTTTTACCAAATAGGGATATTTTCTGTATACCACCCCTACCTTGTCACAACACAAGTGATTGGCTCAAACGTATTAAGAAGGAAAGAGATTACACAAATTACCTTTTAACAAGGCACACCTGTTCATTGAAATGCATTCCAGGTGACTACCTCATGAAGCTGGTTGAGAGAATGCCAAGAGTGTGCAAAGCTGTCATCAAGGCAAAGGGTGGCTACTTTGAAGAACCTCATATATTTTGATTTGTTTAACACTTTTTTTGGTTACTACATAATTCCATGCGTGTTGTTTCATAGTTTTGATGTCTTCACTATTATTCTACAATGTGGAAAATAGCAAAAATAAACAAACCCTGGAATGAGTAGGTGTGTCAACTTTTGCCTGGTATTGTGTGTGTATACACATACACCCACCGTGTAATCATGAGGATTAGAATACATTATTTCACCTTATACTACATGATAGTTCGCTTTGTTACTCACTTGTATAGAAAAGAAACCACTGTCATCCATGTTACCAGATGGCTGCTGCAAATACACACAAATAAAGAGCATGAACATTCTAAAAGCTACTAATAAACAACTACTGTATGTATCATAAACCCCAGACCCCTCCCATACCTGTAAAAAGGTTCTGTACTCCTCACTGCCCATACCACCCTCTGCCATCCTCATCCTTTCCTCTTCATCCAGTTGATGGGCAATGGACGACAGGTCCACGGGGGTGAAATACTCGCCTTGCAGAAGGTTGTTAAGGCAATGCTGAGCACACAGGGAGCCCTCTTGCTGTAAATGAGAATGAATACATAAATCAAAATTGTACCACAGACTGCTAGAAAATGGGTCAACAGCAGCTACTGAAGCTAGATATGTAACCTAGCTTATTAACTAACGTTAACTAGCCAGCTAATTTACAGAAATTACGCCAGTGAAACAACGCAAACTATAGCTAGCTAGCTATAATTAGGCCATGTAGCTAGCTAGCTAGCGTATCCACACATTTATAGCAGTTCAAAGCATCGAGGGCGCATTTTGTAATTCGCTAATGTACGTTTAACGTTATCACGTTCCCTAGTCAGCTCTACTAAAAGTTGAGACAAGTTGGAAACTGGGACAAAAAGATAATTCAACTAACTAACGTTAGCTAGCTATAATTTAACAAGCTGGCTAGAAAGAAGGCAAACCCGTCGATATACTTCAGCTGTAAATTGGTGCAATTTAGCTAGATAACAAACGTAGTTATTTTAAAACGGTCGGAATGCACATACGGTGAACTTAATAATCGAAAGAAAACAGACAAGCTTACTTTCTCATGAAAGATGGACTCCATGTTTAATTGTCCTACTAAACGTCATACTCTGACCAAAGAATGTGATCTTACCTTCGACCCTGCTGGGTTCAGGACGAAACAGCCAATCAACTCTCAGTATTCGTTTGTTATTGTTGACACTTGCCAAATTGCCTAACTGGCTAGCTAGAGTTTTGTGATACAGATAGGTATGAACAAGAATATCAACGTCTTAGTGTACAATTCGATTCATGAATACAATCTGTGTATTATATCTAGTTAGCCTTTATTTTCATAGCAGTTTCAGAGGTGAAGGGTTGTCACTAGTTACCACAGTCAAAATGGCTAAATATATAGTAACATTTCATGAAAGCAACCTTTGCTATTTGGTCTTAATTTAAGGTTAAGTTTAAAATCGGATTTTAAGAATACAATTTTTTTTAATAGGCGTGGTTTAGACATAAGTATGACTTTGTGGCTGTGGTAAGTAGTGACGACAGAGGCGAGGTGGTCACGGATAGAAAGAATACAACGTTTGTCAAATTAACGTCGAACGTTGAAAAGTGTTGCATTTGAGCTAAATCTACCCTCTTCCCTAACCGAAGCATCCTGCTATGTTAATTCTCCTAACCTGCTACAAAAAGTAACATCTCACAAAAGCTGAATCCCTTCTAGCCATGACTAGGCGAGGTCGAGGACAGTCGCAAAAATAACTCAAACGTCTCTCCACAGTCTCACTCCCTGACATCAACAGTTTTACGGCAAATGGAATATGGCGGAAGGTGAAACATCGTTAAACGGACTGGAGCTCAGTAAGGTATGGTATGCTCTAAATGTAATTTCTGTAAATTACACGCGTATTTTGTCTTGATCTATCTTATATTTTACTGATGATATGGTTTTACACTATATTTGAGTCAGTTCCCGTTTTACTTGGTGGACGCTCTTCTACGCACCCCTTTTCAAGTTTGCTAACCTGCTAACGCTAGCAACATTTACTAGCTACTGGAGCTAGCTAGCTAATGTTGCAAGAATACTATTTTGGTGGGCATCGCGTTACCTATCTATCTAGCTAGCTAGTTAAGATATGTCTGGTACTTTAATTATGAATTGTGTTCATACAGCTAACGTTAGTTCAGATGTTCTTGATGGTAGTTAGTTAGCTAGCTACGTTGTCACACAGCAACGGATAATCTTGCTTGTCAGGATCTGTGACTAACGTTAGCTTATAGCGTGTGTGTGTGGGAGACGTTAATTTGACAAACAGTATTCTTTCTAGCCATGACCATCTCGCCTCTGTCATCACGAGTTACCACAGCCACAAAGTCATAATTATGGCTAAACACTGCCTATTTAAAAAAGTGTTTGTGTGTTTTAATTTGAGCTTGCTAGGTTAATGCTTTTTTGTCAGAACACTGTATAACAAAGATGTTTTTATCATTCAAGAAGAAGGTGGTTCAAGACCGCCTTTTGATGTACTATCACCTATATATAAATATATATATGCTGCCTCAAGTAGAAAGAGTCTCGATTAGTGTGCATTTAACCCGGATGTTGCTCTTCTCCCTCTCATGTCTTGCAGAGATGGCGGGATGCTGCCGACTGCGGGGCAGAGATGCTCCGCTTCGTGGTGGAGCAGGTGCCACAGATCTACTGCCTGGAGGTGGAGTCCAACTCTCAGGAGGAGGAGGAAGTGGTGCAGAGCCGTCTTCTGCAGCCACTGGAGTGTTTCCTGTTCGGCGAGGACCCTCAGGCTGGCCTGGAGAAGCTCCAGCAGGGCAGTGCCTCCTCACAGCTTTGTGGACGTGTCTTCAAGGAGGGGGAGACTGTCTACTCTTGCAGGTCAGAACCAGCTTACTAATTGTCATGCATCAATGCTCATTAAGACACCTGCTTATCAGACAGCGATTTCATAACTTTTGAACCAACTCAGTCAGTAGTTGTAAGGCGATGGCATGTCAAGAAACAGAAATATGAAGAATCTGTTGACCATATGAACGTACTGTAAGGTGATGACATTTTTAGCAACCCGATTAGATATAAGCTCTGAAGGTGACTTATTTAAAAAATATATAGATATATTCTCCCCCTCTTAACTCGACTAGTAATGTGGTTCAAAGATCAATGTAAATATATCAAAATAGTTATTTAGAATTGATTTGCAAAAGCTGCAGTTCTAGTATTACCTAATTGGCCTACCTTTTGGTCACCTCACACACTACAACACTACAGTACTTAGCCTAACTGGCTCTAATTAATAGTTAAGTTAATTCTGTATCAGATTTTAGTGTGTGACTGTGTTTTCGAGCCAACTGTTGAGATGTGTGTGATCAAATTACGACTAACCTCCTGCGGGTCTGATTACAGGGACTGTGCGATAGATCCCACATGCGTACTGTGCATGGACTGCTTCCAGGACAGTGTGCACAAGGGCCATCGTTATAAAGTAAGTTCCCGTTTTAAAACGTGTTTTTTTGGATGGTTTTAGTGTTTAACATAAGTATTGATAACATCTCGTGAAATCTCACCTGCTGTCCGTGTCCATTACTGATCCTTGATGTTGTGTGATTCTTATAGATGCACGCTTCATCAGGAGGGGGGTTCTGTGACTGTGGGGATATGGAGGCCTGGAAGACTGGGCCCTGCTGCTCCAAACACGACCCAGGGGCTGCCACTGCCATGGAAACGGTGCGTTTCATAACAGCCGGAAGAGAGAAGGGGGGGGGGGTCACATTTTATTTTTCCATTCTGTGTTGATGACCTCAGTGTGCTTCTTTTCCTGTCTTGAGTTGGAGAATGCACTTTTGGCCTTCAACAAGAAAGTGTCTGGGAAATTGACACTTGGTCAGCCTCCATCACAAAACAAATTAGAGCTGGAATGACAGAGGGAGGGTGGTTGCAGAGAGGCCTTATGGAAAATAAGGGGATGAGATAAAGGCAGTCTACTGACGTTCTATTTAACTTGGTCCACTTATGTTATTATCATCCATCAACAATGTTTCCATATCAACATGGAATGGTTTTTGCTGATAATCTTGATAAGAAACAATTATAAATAGGCCTAAATGGAGGGGCATTCAAGTCATTGAACAGTGTGGTGGACAGTCATGAAACAAAAGTGGTTGAGTACTGATTACTTATGCAGCCCAGCCCAGGTGTTGTCTGGCTTTCCTTACCCAGTGTGTTGAGATTACTGGGCCTTCCTCTGATAAGATCAGGAGCGGTGAGCAAACACAGAAGGCCCATGTGGCTCATTGCCTCTATCCGTAAACAGCAGGTGCCTCTATTGAAGGCTGGCCGCTGCCCTGTAGGCTGCTTTTTAGTGACACATCACATGACAACACTGGGTTTCAAACAAGGAAGCTTTCAGGCGGGTGATGTCCCAGACCTAATGTCTAGTGATAGATTACATCCCCTGTTTTGACATGGTAGTGTGACATGGTGTCTAGAATAGATAAACAGACAAACTGACTGTAGCTCTACCTATGTGTTATTTTGCCTATGTGTTGAATAACGTTTGTGTTCTTTTTGATAGTCTGTACACTTCTGATTGTGGTCTTACAGTGCATTTGGAAAGTATTCAGACCCCTTGACTTTTTCCCATATTTTGTTACGTTACAGGCTTGTTCTAAAATTGATTAATAATTTTTTCCCCCCTCATCAATCTACACACACTACCCCAAATTTATATAAAACAAAAATATTACTGAAATATTACATTTACATAAGTATTCAGATCCTTTACTCAGTACTTTCTTGAAGCACCTTTGGCAGCGATTACAACCTTGAGTCTTCTTGGGTGTCAGGGTGGAGAACATCACTTCTAAAATGAGATCATATGAATTACTACATTCTGTGCTAACTGAATACAAAACCAAATTAAACAAATATTTTCTAACATTGTTACACATATGATAATAGATATGATTATTACACCTACATATGAAACATGATTCATTTTTAACATAACATAGTGTGCTATAAGCACAGCACTTATTCATTTAATTAATAACATTAGTTCTGATTTCTTATTTTACTATTGAGTTATTAAATAACCTAAGTTAATTATTTATTCAGGCAGCCATAGACTGCAGATGGAATCAGTTAAGAAAAAAAATCTTATTTTCAATGACAGCCTAGGAACAGTGGGTTAACTGCCTGTTCAGGAGCAGAACGACAGATTTGTACCTTGTCAGCTCAGGGATTTGAGCTTGCACCCTTTCGGTTACTAGTCCAACGCTCTAACCACTAGGCTACCCTGCCGCCCCAATTAGGAAGCGTATGATTGTATAAGTAGGCTCAATCATTATTATAATTGAAATATAAGTCAGTGCCTTAACATGTAACACGTAGCCTACTGTCGGATTACAGATAGTCCTGAATGAATCGTGAATAATGAGGAACGTTACAGAAGCACAAATATTATACCCCCAAGACATGCTAACCTCTCACCATCACAAAACATACTATATTATTATTTACAATAAAAGTGACTCAAATGACTACATTTTTTACCATTAATTTATATTATGCCCCAAATAATCTGAAACACTACCAAAACAAACAGCAAATGCATCCAACAAGTTTGTCAAGTCACAAGCTTGATGTAATCATTGTGTGCTTGGAATATGGAACCAAATACTAAACCTTTGACTACTTTAATACACAAGTGAATTTGTCCCAATAATTTTGGTCCCCTAAAATGGGGGGACTATGTACAAAAAGTGCTGTAATTTCTAAACGGTTCACCCAATATGGATGGAAAATACCCTTAAAGCTGATGGGCTGCACTTTAACCTCATAGTCATTTGTATCATTTCAAATCCAAAGTGCTAGAGTACAGAGCCAAAAAAAACAGAAAATGTCACTGTCCCAATTAGGGCTGTCCCTGACAAAAAACAAATCTTGGTCGACTGAAAGTCGTCTGTTCTTAAGCGTGTATTTTTTAAACGTGCATTTTTCCATGTACAGTACCAGTCAAAAGTTTGGACACACCTACTCATTCAAGTGTTTTTCTTAGTAAAAAAGTTTTTCTTCATTGTAGAGTAATAGTGAAGACATCAAAACTATGAAATAACACGTAAGGAATCATGTAGTAACCAGAAAAGTGTTAAACAAATAACAATATATTTTAGATTTTTCAATGTACCCACCCTTTACCTTGACAGCTTTGCACACTCTTGTTATTCTCTCAACAAGCATCACCTGGAATGCTTTTCCAGTATATGGTGAGCACTTGTTGGCTGTGGTCCAACTTGTCCCAAACTATCTCAATTGGTTTTAGATCGGGTGATTGTGGAGGCAAGGTCATCTGATGCAGCACCATCACTCTCCTTGATCAAATAGTACCTTACACAGCCTGGAGGTGTGTTGTGGGTCATTGTCCTGTTAAAAAACAAATGATAGTCCCACTAAGCGCAAACCAGATGGGATGGCATATTGCTACAGAATACTGTGATAGCCACGCTGGTTGTGTGTCTTGAATTCTAAATAATCACAGACAGTGTCACCAGCAAAGCAGCCCCACACCATCACACCTCCTCCATACTTCATGTTTGGAACCACACATGCAGAGATCATCCGTTCACCTACTTTGCATCTCACAAAGATACAGCGGTTGTAACCAAACATATCGAATTTGGACTCATCAGACCAAAGGACAGATTTCCATCGGTCTAATGTCCATAGCTTGTGTTTCTTGGCCCAAGCAAGTTTCTTCTTCTTGTTTGTGTCCTTTAGTAGTGGTTTCATTGCAGCAATTCGAATATGAAGGCCTGATACACAGTCTCTTCTGAACAGTTAATGTTAATGTGTCTGTTAGTTGAACTCTGAAGCATTTATTTGGGCTGCAATTTCTGAGGCTGGTAACTAATGAACTTATCCTCTGCAGCAGAGGTAACTCTGGGTCTTCCTTTCCTGTGGCGGTCCTCATGAGAGCTGCTTGACTTAAACAATCTCAGTCGACCAACAGGCTAATGACCAAACAATTGACCAGTCGACTAATTGGGGTCAGCCCTAGTCCCAATTATTATTAATTATTTTTTCACCTTTATTTAACCAGGTAGGCTAGTTGAGAACAAGTTCTCATTTGCAACTGTGACCTGGCCAAGATAAAGCATAGCAGTGTGAACAGACAACAACACAGAGTTACACATGGAGTAAACAATAAACAAGTCAATAACATAGTAGGGGGGGAAAAAAAGAAAAAAAAGAGAATCTATATACAATGTGTGCAAAAGGCATGAGGTAGGCAATAAATAGGCCATAGGAGCGAATAATTACAATTTAGCAGATTAACACTGGGGTGATAAATCATCAGATGATCATGTGCAAATAGAGATACTGGTGTGCAAAAGAGCAGAAAAGTAAATAAAAGAAAACAGTATGGGGATGAGGTAGGTAAATTGGGTGGGCTATATACCGATGGACTATGTACAGCTGCAGCGATCGGTTAGCTGCTCAGATAGCAGATGTTTAAAGTTGTTGAGGGAGATAAAAGTCTCCAACTTCAGAGATTTTTGCAATTCGTTCCAGTCGCAGGCAGCAGAGAACTGGAAGGAAAGGCGGCCAAATGAGGTTTTAGCTTTAGGGATGATCAGTGAGATACACCTGCTGGAGCGCGTACTACGGGTGGGTGTTGCCATCGTGACCAGTGAACTGAGATAAGGCGGCGCTTTACCTAGCATAGCCTTGTAGATGACCTGGAGCCAGTGGGTCTGACGACGAACATGYAGCGAGGGCCAGCCGACTAGAGCATACAGGTCGCAGTGGTGGGTGGTATATGGGGCTTTAGTAACAAAACGGATGGCACTGTGATAAACTGCATCCAGTTTGCTGAGTAGAGTATTGTAAGCTATTTTGTAGATGACATCGCCGAAGTCGAGGATCGGTAGGATAGTCAGTTTTACTAGGGTAAGTTTGGCGGCGTGAGTGAAGGAGGCTTTGTTGCGAAATAGAAAGCCGACTCGATTTGATTTTGGATTGGAGATGTTTGATATGAGTCTGGAAGGAGAGTTTGCAGTCTAGCCAGACATCTAGGTACTTATAGATGTCCACATATTCTAGGTCGGAACCATCCAGGGTGGTGATGCTAGTCGGGCGTGCGGGTGCAGGCAGCGACCGGTTGAAAAGCATGCATTTGGTTTTACTAGCGTTTAAGAGCAGTTGGAGGCCACGGAAGGAGTGTTGTATGGCATTGAAGCTCGTTTGGAGGTTAGATAGCACAGTGTCCAAGGAAGGGCCAGAAGTATACAGAAGGGTGTCGTCTGCGTAGAGGTGGATCAGGGAATCGCCCGCAGCAAGAGCAACATCATTGATATATACAGAGAAAAAGTCGGCCCGAGAATTGAACCCTGTGGTACCCATAGAGACTGCCAGAGGACCGGACAACATGCCCCTCCGATTTGACACACTGAACTCTGTCTGCGAAGTAGTTGGTGAACCAGGCAAGGCAGTCATTAGAAAAACGAGGCTACTGAGTCTGCGATAAGAAATTTGGTGATTGACAGAGTCGAAAGCCTTGGCAGGTCGATGAAGAACGGCTTCACAGTACTGTCTTTTATCGATGGCGGTTATGATATCGTTTAGTACCTTGAGCGTGGCTGAGGTGCACCCGTGACCGGCTCGGAAACCGGATTGCACAGCGGAGAAGGTACGGTGGGATTCGAGATGGTCAGTGATCTGTTTGTTGACTTGGCTTTCGAAGACCTTAGATAGGCAGGGCAGGATGGATATAGGTCTGTAACAGTTTGGGTCCAGGGTGTCTCCCCTTTGAAGAGGGGGATGACCGCGGCAGCTTTCCAATCCTTGGGGATCTCAGATTGATACGAAGGAGAGAGGGGGTGCGACAATGGCGGCGGACAGTTTCAGAAATAGAGGGTCCAGATTGTCAAGCCCAGCTGATTTGTATGGGTCCAGGTTTTGCAGCTCTTTTCAGAACATCTGCTATCTGGATTTGGTAAAGGAGAAGCTGGGGAGGCATGGGCGAGTAGCAGCGGGGGGGGCGGAGCTGTTTGCCAGGGTTGGAGTAGGCAGGAGGAAGGCATGGCCAGCCGTTGAGAAATGCTTGTTGAAGTCTTCGATTATCACGGATTTATCGGTGGTGACCGTTTTACCTAGCCTCAGTGCAGTGGGCAGCTGGGAGGAGTGCTCTTGTTCTCCATGGACTTTACAGTGTCCCAAAACTTTTGGGAGTTAGAGCTACAGGATGCAAATTTCTGCTTGAAAAAGCTGGCCTTTGCTTTCCTGACTGACTGCGTGTATTGGTTCCTGACTTCCCTGAACAGTTGCAAATCGCGGGGACTATTCGATGCTATTGCAGGTCGCCACAGGATGTTTTTGTGCTGGTCGAGGGCAGTCAGGTTGGAGTGAACCAAGGGCTATATCTGTTCTTAGTTCTGCATTTTTTGAAGGAGCAATGCTTGTCTAAGATGGTGAGGAAGTTATTTTAAAGAATGACCAGGCATCCTCAACTGACCGGGATGAGGTCAATATCCTTCCAGGATACCCGGGCCAGGTCGATTAGAAAGGCCTGCTCGCAGAAGTGTTTTAGGGAGCGTTTGACAGTGATGAGGGGTGGTCGTTTGACCGCGGACCCGTAGCGGATACAGGCAATGAGGCAGTGATCGCTGAGATCCTGATTGAAGACAGCAGAGGTGTATTTGGAGGGCAAGTTGGTCAGGATAATGTCTATTAGGGTGCCCATGTTTACGGATTTAGGGTTGTACATGGTGGGTTCCTTGATGATTTGTGTGAGATTGAGGGCATCTAGCTTAGATTGTAGGACTGCCGGGGTGTTAAGCATATCCCAGTTTAGGTCACCTAACAGAACAAACTCTGAAGCTAGATGGGGGGCGATCAATTCACAGATGGTGTCCAGGGCACAGCTGGGAGCTGAAGGGGGTCAGTAGCAGGCGGCAACAGTGAGAGACTTATACCAATACTTTTGTATCTCCTGTCCAGCTTGTTTATCAAATCACATTTTATTGATCACATACACGTTTTTAGCAGATGTTATTGCAGGTTTAGCGAAATGCTTGTGCTTCTATTTCCAACAGTATAGCAATATCTAACAATTTCACAACGAATGCCAAATACACACAAATCTAAGTAAAGGAATGGAATTAAGAATATATAAATATATGGATGAGCAATGTCAGTGGCATAGACTAAGATACAGTAGATAGTATAGAATTAAGCAATAAGGCATGAGGAGGTGTGGTATTTGGCCAATATACCACGGCTAAGGGCTGTTCTTATGCACTATGCATCGCGGAGTGCCTGGACACAGCCCTTAGCCGTGTTATATTGGCCATATACCACAAATCCCCAAGGTGACTTATTGCTATTATAAACTGGTTACCAACGTAATAAAAATAAATGTTTTGTCATACCCGCGGTATACGGTCTGATATGCCACGGCTGTCAGCCAATCAGCATTCAGGGCTCGACCCACCCAGTTTATAATACAGTATGTACATATGAGATGAGTGATGCAAGATATGTAAACATTTATTACAGTGACTATAGTGTTCCATTTATTAAAGTGGCCAATGATTTCAAGTCTGTGTACCTAGGCTGCAGCCTCTCTGTACTAGTGATTGCTATTTAAGTCTGATGGCCTTGAGATAGAAGCTGTTTTTCAATCTCTCGGTCCCAGCTTTGATGCAGCTGTACTGACCTCGCCTTCTGGATGATAGCGTGGTGTACAGGCAGTGGCTCGGGTGGTTGCTGTCCTTGATGATCTTTTTGGCCATATTGTGACATCGGGTGCTGTAGATGTCCTGGAGGGCAGGTAGTTTGCCCCCGGTGATGCGTTGTGCAGACCACACCACCCTCTAGAGAACCCTGCGGTTGTGGGCGGTGCAGTTGCCGTACCAGGCAGTGATACAGCCTGACAGGATGTGCTCAATTGTGCATCTGTAAAAGTTTGAGGGTTTTAGTTGACAAGCCAAATGAGCAATGTTTATCATGTTCTTGAAGCCGTCTTTCCTGACTGTATAAATAGGAATCATATCTTTGTTTGTGATAGGTGATATCTTCTGGGATTTCTATGTGTAGGCGGGATTTTTTTTTGTAGGGTGTTAAACTTAAAAACGCATCAGCAGTCAATGCCTGTTTAACATAGGTGGCTGAGAGGCTTTTCTGCTGTCAATTAATTTAAAAAAAACATTTCACCATGCAATTGTCATAAAGTAGGGAATGGTTCTTCAAATTATTGAATACTTGTGTGGTGTTGTCTCCATAACACTTGTATTTGGTTGACATCGGTTTGCCTGTAGCCGAAATGCTGCCATACCACTGAAGATGCTCTGTCACCAAATCGGTGGTCTCGTTGGCACTAGCAGCACTCGTGTTTCCGACACAATGTGAAGCCCTTTCCAGCGTCTAACTGCGCGCTCTAAGCGGGGAAGCTTGTGATGGGCAAGCGTGTGCATGCCATGCAGAGTAAGAGAGCCCGCTTGTTATTGGTCAGCATCCTCTGTGCATGTAGAGATTGAATGAGGCTAGCGCATTTGGAGGAGGTACCATAGTTTATTTTTAACGTAGTGTCAAAGAAAGGAGATAATCGCAGTCTCTTGTGATATGGGTATCGCAATTTCGATCTGAATTCGATTAATCGTGCGGCCTTAACGTCTCTATTACGAAACGGTATATCGTCCAACCTAGTCTATGCCATATTATGTAGTGTACAGTTTAGAAGATAGTCTTGTCTTCCTCTTTTGTTAAGAGATTAGTCAATTTGGCACTACGTCCAACCAGAGTTGTAGGTAATGGCGGACTGAAGATGGCAGACTGAACGTAGTTATGTAGAGCACCTCAAGATAAAAACGTAATATTCAATATCGGAAAGTTAGACTAAATATTAGCACTACACAATCTGGTGGGTGATAACCTTCAATCTGGATAACAAAACAAATCTTAAGACTAGAGAAATGTATTGACAAATATTACAAAAACAAGCAACACCTAAACATGATGGAGAGTAAGACAGGGGAACCTATTTCAAAATGAAAATGTGACCCTTCTACAGACAATTTAATATTTTCACCACCGGGAATGGTAAAGGTCGAAACCTATTTGTTAAAATCAATAAATTACAAACTGGGTATGCTTGAATTAGTCAGTAAGGATATAAAAGAGTTGAAGGCAAGCCTCGAGATGTGTGATGAAAAAGCTGCGACATTGGAGACAGATACAAACAAACTAAAAGGGACAGTCAATAAGATTGAAATCGAAATGAATGAACTTAAAAAGGAGTACACTGTTCTGAGAGAAGCCTTACTTGACCTACAGACTAGATCCATGAGAGAGAATCTCGTACTTACAGGTATCCAAGAGAAAAAATGAGAAGTTCCTGAATCTGTAGTTAGAGTTCCTCCTTAGCTTCGCGTGGAATCTGAAGCTCTCTATCAACAAAATCCAACTCGAACGTGCACACTGCTTCGGGCAGAGGTATGAACGCCCAATCGTTGCCAAATTTGCTTCTTTTAAAGATAAAATAATGGTTAAACGCCTGGGTAAAAGACTTGCTGGGACCAAAATTGGCATGAATGACCAGTTCCCGAAGGAAATTGCAGAACGACGTAAAGTTCTGTGTCCAATTTTCAAGGAAAATAGATTAAAATGGAAACGAGTAGCTTTCGTCATCGATAAACTATATATTGATAACCAGTTGTTCAGAGACACAAAGACTACTTCATGTCTGTTTTTAAAAAATTACGAAGTTCTTATAGACGAGGAAAATAATGAAACACAATTCTAGCCTGGTTATGGATTGTAATAATACAACAAAAAATATAGCTTTTCTATATTTCTTCAAATATAACTAATTGGAACACAAAAGCAGGGTTGGTCCTGCAAAGCCAAAGCCCCCTAAAGGGAGAGCATTCTATACAAGGAAATTCTCAAAGCTGCTTATGAGAACCTTGACGACCTTGTACCTAGCCGGTGGGGATTCCGGTGGGGTGCCCCCCACCCAGGCAGTGGCAGTGCTGGCAACACTAGCTGCAGTGCTGGCAACACTAGCTGCAGTAACCCATGGGGAGGGGGTCACACTCGGACATTCAGAGGGGGTATATTATTTTGGCCCTGGTGGCACAAAATCAAAAGTCTGACTGCATGGAGATGCTTGGGAATATGGTCAATACGGGGGACAGTGTTGTGGTTCTTTCAGGGAAAAGGGGTACATTTGACCTCCCATCATCCTGGACATGACAATGGTTAATAAAATCTCCCCATTTCTGCCCATTTTCTTTGCACAGTCTTGCAGGCCTTCTCATACAGCTGCACCTGTATATGCAGTCGTAAATCAAGATCTTTCTTGAGTTGGGCTCTGGGATGGTGCAACTGTTGAGAATGTGAGCCTATAGTTATGTGGGGGAAAAGGTTTGAGTGTGTAGGTGCGTATCCCACAACTGTTGCGAAGGAGTAAAAGGTGTTAGGGACAATAGAGGATGATTCACAATAATTGTTTGCTAATAATAATTGCTTGCAATAATGTAATTTTGGTAATGGCGAGACTGGTGAGAGGTAAAATCCTTTGCATGAATTGCCTACATTACTACAAATATTAATGGCTAATTATGGAAAATAAGAAACGGGATTAAAAAAATATATAGCCATCAAAAAATAAATATATAATACAAATCGAGGTGAGGGCGATGGAAATGCATTTGGCTGTTGATCTACTTCTGTTCTGTAAATGGCACTGTGTGCTCTTTCCGAATGATGGATCCCAGTCTTTTCAGGGCTATGGGATCCGGGGGGTCGGGGGTGGTCTGCCGGGCATTGGGATGACAATCCAACTCGGGATGAGGAGGGCTTTTAGCGGGTGGAATAGTGGGGACCAATTGTAGGTTTACTTAGTAGCAATGCAAATATCATGGTGCAGCTATATAGACACTCAATCATCATGTTACTTTTTAATGGTATGTTTACAAACATATATTTTGATAAATAGAATTGAAAGTTGTCTCATTATGGTAAGTGGTGAAATAAGTATAGCCAGTTACAATTGTAATGGCTTTTTTAGTAGATAATAAGAAAAGACAATCAGTATTTACCTGGCTAAAAGAGAAGGAATATAATATCTATTGTTTACAGGAAACTCATTCAACAATTTTCGATCAAGTTTTGTGGAAAAAGGACTGGGGGGCGAAATATATTTCTCCCATGGACAAAGAAATTCAAAAGGGGTGATGGTTTTAATTAATAGTAATTTTGATCTAAATGTGCAAATTGTCCAAACAGATCATCAAGGTAGATGGATTCTTTTAAATATGTTATTGGACAATAAACAGATATGGCTTATTAACCTATACGGTCCGAATAATGATGATCCAAGCTTCTTTGAAAATATATATAAGAATTTATCAACTCTACAAGCAACACTAGACTCTATTATTATGATTTTATACGGTCTTAAATACCTCTATGGACCGGAAAGGAAATGACACTACAAACTATCACCCTCAGGCACTTAAGGAAATCATGAATGTCATGGATATATTGGAATTAGTGGATACTATATGGAGACTTAAATACCCTGACCTAGTGAGATATACATGGCGGAGGCTTAATCAAGCTAGTCGTCTTGACTACTTTCTTATGCCATTCTCTCTGGCACCAAAAGTTTAAAAAGTGTTGATAGGGGACAGAATGTGGTCGGATCATCACATAATTGGCATATATATTACTCTTACAGAATTTCCACGTGGGCGAGGATATTGGAAATTGAATCAAAGCCTACTAGATGATAAATTCAACCCAGCAGCAGGACCGCTACCTCGCCTTGTGCAAGGAGTAGCACTGCAGAGCCCTGCAAAATGACCTCCAGCAGGCCACAAATGTTCACGTGTCCTGCTTCAACCGGTCAGAAACAGACTCCATGAGGGTGGTATGAGGCCGACGTCCACAGGTGGGGGTTGTGCTTACAGCCGCAACACCGTGCAGGACGTTTGGCATTTGCACAGAGAACACCAAGATTGGCAAATTCGCCACTTGCGCCCTGTGCTCTTACAGATGAAAAGCAGGTTCACACTGAGCACATGTGACAGACGTGACAGAGTCTGGAGACGCCGTGGAGAACGTTCTGCTGCCTGCAACTCCTCCAGCATGACCGGTTTGGCGGTGGGTCAGTCATGGTGTGTTGTGGCATTTCTTTGTGGGGCCGCACAGCCCTCCATGTGCTCGCCAGAGGTAGCCTGACTGCCATTAGGTCCCGAGATGAGATCCTCAGAGCCCTTGTGAGACCATATGCTGACACATGCACATTTGTGGCCTTGCTGAGGGTCATTTTGCAGTGCTACTCCTTGCACAAAGGCGGAGGTAGCGGTCCTGCTGCTGGGTTGTTGCCCTCCTACGGCCCCTCCACGTCTCCTGATGTACTGGCCTGTCTCCTGGTAGAGCCTCCATGCTCTGGACACTACGCTGACAGACACAGCAAACCTTCTTGCCACAGCTCGCATTGATGTGCCATCCTGGATGAGCTGCACTACTCTGAGCCACTTGTGTGGGTTAGAATTCTCTC
>NC_036849.1:16445502-16515936 GCF_002910315.2 Salvelinus sp. IW2-2015
GTTGCCCTCCTACGGCCTCCTCCACGTCTCCTGATGTACTGGCCTGTCTCCTGGTAGCGCCTCCATGCTCTGGACACTACGCTGACAGACACAGCAAACCTTCTTGCCCCAGCTCGCATTGATGTGCCATCCTGGATGAGCTGCACTACCTGATCCACTTGTGTGGGTTGTAGACTCCGTCTCATGCTACCACTAGAGTGAGAGCACCTCCAGCATTCAAAAGTGACCAAAAGATCAGCCAGGAAGCACAGGAACGAGAAGTGGTGTGTGGTCACCACCTGCAGAATCACTCCTTTATTGGGGGTGTCTTGCTAATTGCCTATAATTTCCACCTTTTATCTATTCCATTTGCACAACAGCATGTGAAATTTATTGTCAATCAGTGTTGCTTCCTAAGTGGACAGTTTGATTTCACAGAAGTATGATTGACTTGGAGTTACATTGTGTTGTTTAAGTGTTCCCTTTATTTTTTTGAGCAGTGTATATATATATATATATTTATTTCATCTTTATTTAACCAGGTAGGCTAGTTGAGAACAAGTTCCCATTTACAACTGCGACCTGGCCAAGATAAAGCAAAGCAGTGCGACACAAACAACAACACAGAGTTACACATGGAATAAACAAACATACAGTCAACAACACAATAGAGAAAAAGTCTATATACAGTGTGTGCAAATGAGGTAGGATAACGGAGGTAAGGCAATAAATAGGCCATAGTGGCGAAATAATTACAATATAGCAATTAAACAGTGGAGTTATAGATGTGCAGAAGATGAGTGTACAAGTAGAGATACTGGGGTGCAAAGGAGCAAAATAGTTAACAGTATGGGGATGAGGTAGTTGGGTGGGCTATGTACAGGTGCAGTGATCTGTGAGCTGCTCTGACAGCTGGTGCTTAAAGCTAGTGAGGGAGATATGAGTCTCCAGCTTCAGTGATTTTTGCAGTTCGTTCCAGTCATTGGCAGCAGAAAACTGGAAGGAAAGGTGGCCGAAGGAGGAATTGGCTTTGGGGGTGACCAGTGAAATATACCTGCTGGAGCGCGTGCTACGGGTGGGTGCTGCTATGTTGACCAGTGAGCTGCGATAAGGCGGGGCTTTACCTAGCAAAGACTTATAGATGACCTGGAGCCAGTGGGTTTGGCGACGAATATGAAGCGAGGGCCAGCCAACGAGAGCATACAGGTCGCAATGGTGGGTAGTATATGGGGCTTTGGTGGCAAAATGGATGGCACTGTGATAGACTGCATCCAATTTGCTGAGTAGAGTGTTGGAGGCTACTTTGCAAATGACAAAGTCAAGGATCGGTAGGATAGTCAGTTTTACGAGGGTATGTTTGGCAGCATGAGTGAAGGATGCTTTGTTGCAGGTGGGCAGCGATCAGTTGAAGAGCATGCATTTAGTTTTACTTGCATTTAAGAGCAGTTGGAGGAAACGGAAGGAGAGTTGTATGGCATTGAAGCTCGTCTGGAGGTTAGTTAACACAGTGTCCAAAGATGGGCCAGATGTATACAGAATGGTGTCGTCTGCGTGGAGGGGGATCAGAGAATCACCAGCAGCAAGAGCGACATCATCGATGTTTACAGAGAAAGTTGGCACGAGAATTGAACACTGTGGCACCCCCATAGAGACTGAATAGAAGTCTGGACAACAGGCCCTCCGATTTGACACACTGAACTTTGTCTGAGAAGTAGTTGGTGAACCAGGTGAGGCAGTCATTTGAGAATCCAAGGCTGTTGAGTCTGCCAATAAGAATGTGGTGATTGACAGAGTCGAAAGCTTTGGCCAGGTCGATGAATACAGCTGCACAGTAATGTCTCTTATCAATGGCGGTTATGATATCGTTTAGGACCTTGAGCGTGGCAGAGGTGCACCCATGACCAGCTCGGAAACCAGATTGCATAGCGGAGTAGGTACGGTGGGATTCGAAATGGTCGGTGATCTGTTTGTTAACTTGGCTTTCGAAGACCTTAGAAAGGCAGGGTTGGATAGATATAGGTCTATAGCAGTTTGGGTCTAGAGTGTCTCCCACTTTGAAGAGGTGGATGACCGCGGCAGCTTTCCAATCTTTGGGGATCTCAGACGATATGAAAGAGAGGTTTAACAGGCTAGTACTAGGGGTTTCAACAATTTCGGCTGATCATTTTAGAGGGTGCAGATTGTCTAGCCCGGCTGATTTGTAGAGTTCCAGATTTTGCCGCTCTTTCAGAACATCAGCTATCTGGATTTGGGTGAAGGAGAAATGGTGGAGGCTTGGGCAAGTTGCTGTGGGGGATGCAGGACTGTTGACTGGGGTAGGGTTAGCCAGGTGGAAGCATGGCCAGCTGTAGAAAAATGCTTATTGAAATTCTCAATTATCGTGGATTTATCAGTGGTGACAGTGTTTCCTAGCCTCAGTGCAGTGGGCAGCTGGGAGGAGGTGCTCTTATTCTCCATGGATTTTAGTGTGCCAAAATGTTTTTGAGATTGTGCTATAGGATGCAAATTTCTGTTTGAAAAAGCTAGCCTTTGCTTTCCTAACTGCCTGTGTATATTGGTTCCTAACTTCCCTGAAAAGTCGCATATCGCGGGGGCTGTTCAATGCGAATGCAGTACGCCACAGGATGTTTTTGTGCTGGTCAAGGGCAGTCAGGTCTGGAGTGAACCAGGGGCTATATCTGTTCCTTGTTCTTCATTTTTTGAATGGGGCATGCTTATTTAAGGTTGTGAGGAAATTACTTTTAAAGAATGACCAGGCATCCTCTACTGACGGAATAAGGTCAATGTCCTTCCAGGATACCCGGGCCAGGTCGATTAGAAAGGCCTGCTCGCTGAAGTGTTTTAGGGAGAGTTTGACAGTGATGAGGGGTAGTTGTTTGATCGCAGACCCATTACGGATGCAGGCATTGAGGCAGTGATCGCTGAGATCCTGGTTGAAGACAGCAGAGGTGTATTTGGAGGGCAGGTTGGTTAGGATAATATCTATGAGGGTGCCCGTGTTTACGGATTTGGGGTTGTACCTGGTAGGTTCATTGATAATTTGTGTGAGATTGGGGGCATCAAGCTTAGATTGTAGGATGGCCTTGGTGTTAAGCATGTCCCAGTTTAGGTCACCTAACAGCACGAGCTCTGAAGATAGATTGGGGCCAATCAATTCACATATGGTGTCCAGGGCACAGCTGGGGACAGAAGGTGGTCTATAGCAAGTGGCAACGGTGAGAGAATTGTTTCTGGAAAGGTGGATTTTTTAAAGTAGGAGCTCAAATTGTTTGGGCACAGACCTGGATAGTAAGACAGAGCTCTGCAGGCTATCTTTGTAGTAGATTGCAACTCCGCCCCCTTTGGCAGTTCTATCTTGTCGGAAAATGTTATAGTTAGGGATGGACATTTCAGGGTTTTTGGTGGTCTTCTAAGCCAGGATTCAGACACAGCTAGGACATATAAAGATCCAGTCCATTTCAAAAATTGGAGGCCTCTTACACTTCAGTGTTGTTTTTAATTGGACTGGATCTTTATATATACCACTTGGGTCCTGTTTCAGTAATAACGATATCAGACCTTCTTGTTGCGTGTCTGATAATCTACCATTTATATAGGAGTGGTTAAAACAAGCTAATAATGGTCCTTTGAGTATATCAAAAAAAGTTTTGTATACTTCCACTGGTATGCCATCCAGCCCTGGAGTTTTCCCATCCTTAAAGGCCTCAATTGCATCAAGCAGTTCCTCCTCTGTAATTTGGCCTTCACATGAGTCTTTCTGTACAGATGTTAATTTTACATTATTAATAGGAAAAAAATCCATACAATTAGTTTCAGTTAGTGGAGATGGAGGAGCCTGAAACGAAAACATATTCTTAAAGTACTTTACTTCCTCTTTCAAAATATCATTTGGTGAATCATGCGTGACTCCATCATTTGTAACAAGTTTTAATACATTTTTTTTGGTAGCATTTCTATATTGAAAAGATTGAAAAAGAATTTGGTGCATTTTTCCCCATATTCCATCCAGTTCGCTTTATTTTTATAATATATTACACTGGATCTTTCTTGAATAAGTTCCTCCATTTATTTTTGTTTTTCCTCTAACTTATTCTGTGCCTCTATGGTACGTTTTTATTGCTATCTAACTGTACTGTTAGTCCTTCAATTTCCTTGTTAATATGGACTCTTTTGATCTAAATTCCCTTTGTTTTATAGATGAGTACTGAATTGCATGGCCTCTAAAGGCACACTTAAAAGTGTCCCATACAATAAGGGGATCTGCTGTACCTATGTTATGTCTGAAAAAGTCAGTTATAAAATCTTCTGTCCTAGTTCTAAACAATTATCATCTAGTAGACTTTGATTAAATTTCCAATATCCTCGCCCACGTGGAAATTCTGTAAGAGAAATATATATGCCAATTATGTGATGATCCGACGCATTTCGTGTCCCCTATCAACACTTTTTTAACTTTTGGTGCCAGAGAGAATGGTATAAGAAAGTAGTCAAGACGACTAGCTTGATTCAGCCTCCGCCATGTATATCTCACTARRTCAGGGTATTTAAGTCTCCATATATCCACTAATTCCAATATATCCATGACATTCATGATTTCCTTAAGTGCCTGAGGGTGATAGTTTGTAGTGTGATTTCCTTTCTGGTCTATAGAGGTATTTAAGACCGTATTAAAATCTCCCACTATAATAATAGAGTCTAGTGTTGCTTGTAGAGTTGATAMATTCTTATATATATTTTCAAAGAAGCTTGGATCATCATTATTCGGACCGTATAGGTTRACAAGCCATATTTGTTTATTGTCCAATAACRTATTTAAAATAATCCATCTACCTTGAGGATCTGTTTGGACAATTTGCACATTTSGATCAAAATTATTGTTAATTAARACCATCACCCCTTTTGAATTTCTTTGCCCATGGGAGAAATATATTTTGCCCCCCCAGTTCTTTTTCCACAAAACTTCATCTAAAACTGTTGAATGGGTTTCCTGTAAACAATAGATATTATAATCCTTCTCTTTTAGCCAGGTAAATACTGATTGTCTTTTCTTATTATCTGCTAAGGCATTACAATTGTAACTGGCTATACTTATTTCACCACTTACCATAATGAGACACACCTTTCATTCTTTTAATCAGAATATATTTTTGTAAACGTACTATTAAAAAGTAACATAATGATTGAGTGTCTATATAGTTGTACCATGATATTTGCATTTCTACTAAGTAAACCTCCAATTGGTCCCTACTATTCCACCCGCTAAAAGGCCTCATCTCGAGATGGCTTGTCATCCCAATGCCCGGCAGACCACCCTCGACCCCCTGTATCCCATAGCCCTGAACCGACTGGGATCCATTCTTTGAAAAGAGCATACAGTGCCATTTACCGAATTGAAGTAGATCAATTGCCATATGCATTTCCATCGCCCTCACCTCGATTTGTATTATATATAGCTGTGGATCATCCTCTATTGTCCCTAACATCTTTTACTCCTTCGCAACAGTTGTGGGATACACACATACACCCACACACACTCAGCCCTTACCCCCACACAACCATAAGCTCACTTTCTCAACAATTGCACCATCCCAGAGCCCAACTCAAGATGGGTCATGATTTACAAATGCACTTGCAGTTGCAGCTGCATGAGAAGGCCTGCAAGACCGCACAAAAAATGAGCAAAAATTGAGCGATTTATTTACCATTGTCACATCCTAGATAATGGAGGTCAAATGTACACCTTATTCCTGAAACACCCACAATACGGCCATCCGTCATGACCATGTCCCCACGCATCTCCATGCAGCCCGACTTTGATTTTGTGCCGCCAGGGCCACAATAATATACCCCCTCTCTGAATGTCCGAGTGTGACCCCCTCCCCATGGGTTACTGCAGCTAGTGTTGCCAGCACTGCCACTGCCTGGGTGGGGGCACCCCACCGGAATCCCCACCGGCTAGGTACAAGGTCGTCAAGGTTCTCATTAGCAGCTTTGAGAATTTCCTTGTATATTATGCTCTCCCTTTAGGGGGCGGTTTTGGTCACAGGTCCAGGAATGGCTGAAGAATTGCAACATTTGCCTAGAACTAACGCTACAGATAGCAATACTGGGGGATTTGAAAAGCCATAGTCAATCAATCAATAATATAATAATTATTTTAGCAAAAATGTTTATTTTTAATTTACAATCTGTAGAAGCTATGAGAATATGAAGGTTCAAATCTTTTGTGAAGCATCACAGCACAGTTGAAAAATATATGGCAAATAAAAATCCGAAATGGATGATGTTGGAAGATAGATGGGAAGGGTTGAGTGGAACTGAAGGGTGGGACTAATAACAAGATAAACAATGTAGGGCATACGGGATCTGTGAAATGTGTATAGGTGCGGAGCTTTTGTGAAATAGCACAGTTACAAGTGGAAATAAAATTGGATGGACAACAGAAATAGAGGAAGGACTAAGAACAAACAAGAGAGAACTATTRTAAAGTAGACTGTCTGTAAAATAGGTATAAGATGTATAAATTGAAGGTAAAAGCAGAAGTGTTTATTAGTTTACTCCAATTGGGGGAGCGGTGGTAGGGTTGCGGGGAATAATAATAAAGGTATATTCTTTAAAAAAGTATGTATGTCTATATAGGTATGTGTATGTATATATGTGTATATGTATGCATGCGTGTATGGATATATATATTTACCCCAAAAAATATGGGGGATTGGAAATGATGCAGACAATTACATTGGAAGCAACATTCTTTCCGCAATATTAAGCTGATCCACCCCTAGAAAAAAATAATAAAAAAATAATAATAAAAGAATATAAAAAAATATTTAAAAAAAGACAACCGTCTTCTGGTAGAGGGAAAGGTTATCCCAAAAACCTTCTCAATGAAATGTTAACTACAAAGTAGTCTATGCCTACCTAACATAATAATATCCACTATATATACAAAAGTATGTGGACACCCCTTCAAATTAGTGGATTCGGCTATTTCATCCACACCCGTTGCTGACAGGTGTATAAAATCGAGCACACAGCCATGCATTTTCCATAGACAAACATTGGCAGTAGAATGGCCTGTACTGAAGAGCTCAGTGACTTTCAACATGGCACCCTTCAACAAGTAATTTCATGACCTCAGCTCCATCAAACACCTTTGGGATGAATTGAAACGCTGACTGCAAGCCAGGCCTAATCGCCCAACATTGGTGCCCGACCTCACTAATGCTCTTGTGGCTGAATGGAAGCAAGTCCCTGCAGCAATGTTCCAACATCTAGTGGAAAGCATACTTTTGGTCATATAGTGTATCATGATTATTTGCGTCAATCCAGTGGTGATTTGTTTAGCAAACTCTGTAACCACTTGTCTGCTACAGAAAGACCAATAACCAAGCAAGTCTCTTGCTGGTGTGCACTTCAATTAAAGGGTATGGACATCCAACATTTCTTAGATTTTTGCCAGACCTCCAAATGTTGTCTCCTGATGTAGTTTAAGCATGGTTGTGGACTTAGAACATCCAATTGTGTTGTTTTTCTATTTAAAAACTGTGATTTTGAGAGTGAAAATCTAAAAGAAATTAAATCTGAAACTTAAGAAAACAAAATGGAGAACATTTAAACCGATTTTATAGGGCCTTACATGTGCAAGACATGATTGTGTGTATCAGATGGCACCATACCATAGGGCGGCAGCTAGCCTAGCAGTTAAGAGCGTTGATCCAGTAACTGAAAGGTTTTAGTTTTGAATCCCCGAGCCGACTAGGTGAAAAATCTGTCTGTTCCCTTGATCAAGGCACATAACCCTAATTGCTGCTGTAAGTCACTCTGGTTAAGAGCGTCTGCTAAATGACTCAAATGTAAAAATGTGTGTGACTGATACTTTTTGTGTCTGTAGGATGAGTGTGTGTTAGAGCCTGGTTTACGTGAGCGTGCCCAGAAGCTCTTCCAGGTTCTCCTGCGCTACGCTACAGATCTGCTGGTGTGGGAGGAGAGCTATGAGCTAGCAGCAGAACTGCAGCCCAGGTACTAGCCTATTTCTAATGATAACCATAGCACTAAACTTATCCACATTACACCAGTAGTTTTAAATCCAGAATGACATTCAATGTGATTTCTCATAGGGTGAAGGAGGACACATACTACTGTGTACTGTACAACGATGAGCACCACTCATATGATCATGTGATCTACACCCTGCAGCGCTCTGTTCAGTGTGACCACAGTGAGGCACATACTCACACAGCCCTCATCGACAAAGAGGTACTGTCTGCAGGCATTCTCTGTCATCTGGCATTCTTCATTACTTTCTTTAATTTATAGCATCTAGATATGTCAATAAAGGGGGAAAAAACGGAAAACAAATGTCTTCTGCTGCAATGTTGAACTCTCGTTGTTATTATAGCTATGCACTTGAAATTGATCATTCTCTTTTGAATGCAGGGTCGCCGGGCAGTGAAGCGAGGGAAGCTCCGGTCTTGCCAACAAGCCAAGGACCTTATCAGGGTAAATCATAGCCTTTTATAAAACTGCAAAATGCAAATTTTGCCATAGAACACTGGAGGTGATTAAGTTCTGAGTCAGACATCTTACCCCTGCTATATGCTGTGTTGTTGTAGTCCCACGTTGGACTACATCTCCCTGCAGCCACTGACCTCTAACCTATGCTGTATTCTGTTGTGCTTTTAGTCCCACTCTGAGCACATCTCCCTGCAGCCCTTGCGTGTGGAGATCCTCCACTCTGCGGTCATGGCCCACCAGAGCTTTGCCATGCGATTGGGCGCCTGGTTTCAGCAGATCATCGGCTACTCAGTGGGGTTCAGGCAGGTGTTCTGCCAGGTGGCTCTGGAGCCCAGCTCAGAGGGGGACCAGCCCAGCCTCATCAGCCGACTCATGCTGCACGACTCCAGGCTGTACAAAGGCAAGAAGACCTTGATCCATACTCCAATCTATCTCTACATTAAGATGCACCTCTGTTTTGCCTCCAGTCCATCACATTCAAGCCCATTCTCTTCTTTCCACCAGGAGCCCGCAAGTTCATCCATGAGTTGATCTTCTGTAGCCTGCTGATGGAGACTGAGTACAAGAGGCACTTTGCCATTGAGTTCACCAAGGTATGTCAGAAGTCAGTAGTACACTGATATGTTTAAAATAAATGCAACCTTTACATTACAATTATGTGGCTAACCTATACTGTACGTCCAACCCTTTTGCCCTAACTGTCTTTCAGCATTACAAACAACTGCAGAAGGACTACACACTTGATGACCATGAGAGGAGCATATCCATTACAGCTCTATCTGTGCAGATCTTCACCGTACCCACTCTGGTGAGAGCGATGGCCATCCATGTAATATAAAATAAACATTTGCCAGGCTTAGCTCACATACCACTCTATCCTTCTCTCTCTCTCTCTCTCTCTCTCTCTGTTCAGGCCAGGCAGCTGATTGAGGAAGGGAATGTGATCAAGGTGATCGTTGACACCGTCATGGAGCTGCTTTCGGAGCACCTGGATGCCAACCATCGCTTCCACTTCCAGGGGTACAACTCAGACAAGTTCTTCCGGATCCAGGTGATCTTCCACGACCTCAGGTGGGTGTGACATACTACTCAGCTTAATCTCTGACATTAGGAATATGTCTCTTGCTGTAGCTGCCTGATGCTTATCCGTAATATGAAAGTGTTCTACTCCACAGGTACATTCTGATCAGCAAGCCCTCTGTGTGGACTGAGGAGCTGAGGACCCAGTTCCTGGAGGGGTTCAGGGTCTTCCTGGGGCTCCTCCACTGCATGCAGGTACACTCAGTCGCTTTACACTCTGGAGTAACCGTCGGGCGTTACAGCTTTTGTATTGACTTGCAGCCTTTGCCTCCATCATGAAATGCATCAGATGGTTGTTCTCTTGGTAGGGTATGGAGGAGGTGAAGCGGCAGTTTGGTCAGCACATCGAGGTCGAGCCTGAATGGGAGGCTGGGTTTTCTATCCAGAGACAGCTACGACACATCCTCGTCATGTTCCAGGACTGGTGTTCATCTGATGTAAGTCCTCACGCAATGCTTTTTAAAATCCCCAAATCCCTCAATCTCTGATAAATATGGAAAAGTGTATGTTTCTGTGTACTTGACTGGCATCCCTGCCCACCCCCCCCCCCCCCCCCCCCGCTCCCAGGAGACTGTTCTCCTCCTGTCCTTCAGGGAGTGCCACAGGGCGCTGATGCGCTGCAATAACCAACCCTTTCAAAGCGAGGCCACAGACTACTACATGTGTAAACACATCCTCCATGTCAGCCCATACAAGGTGTCCCAGGAGCCTGTCAGCATACACCTGCCCATCTCCAGGGCGCTCGCTGGTGAGGAGAACTATACTGTCCATCTGTCTGCCCCTATGGGCCTTGGGAAATTGCTCTGTGTTGGGACAGTAGTTGGGGTTGTGTAAATGAAGATGGCGTTATGGAAATGAAGATCATACAGCATGGCTATTGGTTATTAGGGCCGGGACGAGACCATTACTGCAATATTTTTTTTACGTAGAAAAAATGAAACCACAAAGCAGACAACTCTTTGGTCCTTTAAAAACCTGCTGTATGTAAAATATTGTGTACTATAGCTTGGAAAATAAATACATGTGACTTTGGATGACAGCATAATGTTTGTTTACAACATTAGGGCTGTTTTCCTGAAGAAGTAACATTTCCTAAATAAGTTATCGCGATACTGGTATCGTCCCAGCCCTATTGGTTATGCTGTCATTCCACCTTCACGCTAATGTTCTTTGGTGCATCTTGAGTTTTACGGAACCTCTAATACCAGTTCCTTATGATCCCCAGGCCTGTATGTACAGCTGTGTTATACAGGGGCAGTCAAACGCCTCCATGAGTTCCTGGATCCAGTAAGTATCTGTGACAAGTGAAAACTCACTTTAAATCTTTCCATCGGTTTTCTTGTGTTTCATCTGTCGGTAGTCAGTAAGAATCAGCTTTGTATCTGCAGACTATCTTCTTCCCACTGCTGTTGCTAAATGACAGGGCCGTCTATGTGTTACAGGAGAGCTGTGACTTCACCTGGTTTGCGGAGCACCCTCTGCGCTGTGTGGTGCTGGCTGCCCAAGTCTCAGCTGAGATGTGGCGCAGGAACGGCCTCTCGCTCGTCAGCCAGGTGAAAGGCGGGATGTGATGGCTTGGATGGGCTGATGGTGTCAACTGTTGCTAAAACTGGAACTTTTCAAGAATTGATTTCACATTTTGTGATTGCTTAAATGTCAGTGTTTCAATGTAAGATGATTTGTCATTTCCAGGTGTATTATTACCACGATGTAAAATGCAGGGATGAGATGTTTGACAAGGATGTCATCATGCTACAGGTTAGTGTTTTAACAGCAACATTGTTCTGCGCTCCCCTCCCTTTTTATTCTATTGAGTCTCCTGACTACCACTACATAATCGGAAGTCTCCTCTCAAAACGTTTTACAGATTGCCGCTTCCAAAATGGACCCCAACCACTTCATCATGCTGATCTTGCAGAGATTTGAGCTCTTTGATGTGTTCAATGGAAGTCTCGCAAGCAAAGACCAAGTAAGAGAGATCATCGACTATTGGTTCAAATAAATAATTATTACATTTCGGAAAGATCGTAAATTAATAAAATACCAATGGTCCTGTTCAGGAACTGCTGAAACAGTGGAACCGGTTAACAGAAGAGATGCTCTACCTCCTCATCATCATTGTTGGTATGTCCCTAAGCTGCTTTCTAAATAACATATCTACTTAAGTAAATGTCTGGCGAAATCCTAATATGTAGTTAGTAAGTTGACTGTGTATAGTGACATCTCGTTGGCTAGATGATATAGCAGTTATTGATTATGTTGAAGGGTGTCTCATTCTGTATGTCATGCACCCTGTGTCCCCAGGGGAGCGGTATGTCCCAGGGATCAGTCATGTGACCAAAGAGGATGTGACTATGAGGGAGGTGATCCACCTGTTGTGTATTCAGCCCATGGCTCACAGCAGCCTGGTCAAGGGCCTGCCAGAGAACGTGAGAATGTGGACCTATACTACTCCTCTAAAGGCTCACACAGACTGTACTATTTTAGCCATCTTATACCAGGATTTTGCCGTCCCAGACAAAATGTCCACGTCGCGGGCAAATTCTTAGGTTGTAAACGATTGTTGGACGTCTTGGGCCATTCAGTGTGACAGGGTCTAGGTCTGCCGATTTAAGTACCGCTACGTGCAGTCGTAGGCTCCGACAAAGTTCTGTCAATGTCAGAAATGTTTAGCTTTTATTGTGTTTTGTTGCTGCTATTACGAGCCGATCTCGGTGACTTGACCAATAGGAACACGGTTGACCCTGAGTATGCACAGAGTAATACGATTGAATAGTCAGATTCATATAATATCTCAATTTAAACGTTTACATGCTTTGCAAGAATACCGATTTCCCTAATAATCTTTACATGACACATGAAGTCAAGCTACCTGATGGAATTTTGATAAATGCACAATCGCCAATCAAAGTATACGTTCTACCACAGCGGCCATGTTATCTTTGGGAAGCATGTTTTATTCTGATTTCGGACATGCAACTTTTGTATGTGAACTATTTCTAAGATGCATACTTTCAGTTTTTCCGAACTCACTTCACTCGCGCATAAGAAGTTCCCACTAGGTAATACAGCTTTGAGGTCTTAATTTAAGGTTAGGTTTAGACATAATGTTAGCAGTAAGGTTAAGGCTAGGATTGAGATTCAAATCTGATTTTAAAATATATATTGTATAGGCAGGGTTTATGACTTTGTGGCTGTGTTAACTAGTGACGACCACAATAAGAGGAAGGCTTGAGCTACTGGTTCTGACACATACGCAGATCAAATACACCACTGCAGTTGATGTAACCTATGTCGGCTGACATAGCCTAACAAGCCAATCGCAGAATGTAATGACTACACTTAAGCAAATGGTACTATCTGGCCAAGTTGCTATCAAGATTAATAATTTGGTAACGTCGCACAGTGTGACATGTAATAATCCTGAGAAAAAAGAAGAAACCGGCACACTGCTCTTGCTAGTATCACTGCTCTTTAATAAGCTTTACGTATCGGCCTGAAGGCCTTCGCCAGAGTTCTTATAAAGCTTAGTAAGAGCAGTGTGCAGGTTTCTTCTTTTTTTCTCATGTTATTCAATTGTTACCATGCAATAAAGATGGCTCAGATGTGCGTGCGCCTTTCGAATTTTGAATCATATGTAATAGTCCTAAAAGACTTGATCCGATGTGCAGTCTGGGAAGGCCTTCACCACAAATGCTGTTACCACTTTTATACTGCAACAATGTACTTTTTTTGTTTATAGGAGAGCCATGAAACTGGCCTGGAAACTGTCATTCCAAAAGTTGCCACCTTCAAGTAAGTGTAACACTAAGGTCATCTTGACCATAATAATAATAAATCATAATAATACATCAAAATAATAAATAACGTTTTCAGCAGAGAATAACGTTTGACAAGCTTTTTCACTGACCTGTTGATCCTCCCATTTAGGAAGCCAGGTGTTTCTGGACACGGCTTGTATGAAGTGAAAAAGGAGTGCCTGCCGGAATTCAATCCCTTCTTCTTTCACTATTCTAAATCTCAGCATAGCAAGGTATATGTTGGTACAGAGGCTACATACACATTTTATATTTGTTTTTCCAAAGCCATTTTTCCCTTGGCTGCTGGCATTTGCTAATGTATAACCTTGTGACCCCTGAACTCTGTGCTCCAGGCAGAAGATGCTCAGAAGAAGAGAAGAACACAGGAGGGCAGTGACAAAGGTGAGATGGAACTCATAATCATATGTTCATACAAAGGAACAGTGTTATTATGAGCCAATCCCTGTAGGTGATTCACTATTTGCTTATGATTCATCACTGTCTCTCTGTCCATGCCCAGCCCTGCGTCCCCCTCTCCCCCCTCCCTTTTGCCCAGCCTTCTCCAGCATAGTGCAGCTGCTGTGCTGTGACATCCTCATCCACATCCTCAGACGAGTCCTGCAGAGAGCTGTGGAGGACCGGGCCACCTACTGGACAGAGGCCATGATCCAGAGGGTACCTTTCGCATGTATTTCTCTCTCTCTCGCGCTCTCTCTTTCTTTTTTATATGAACTATATTAACTGTAACTGTGTGTGCCCCCCACAGTCCCTGCACCTTATAGGCCAGGGTCTGTTGGAGGAGAAGGCCCAGTTGGGAGCCAGCACTGTGGAGCAGGTCACCTTTGACTTCAGCCTCAAAGCTCGCAGTGAGTGTCCTAGAGATACTACTTTTTGTCTTTAAATATATCACTTGGATTATTCTTGGTTTAGGGTACAGTTCATATACATTTGTTCTTGAGACATTTTCTGTTTCTCTACTCGCTCAGCGATCGGCTCCGAGCATAGCAAATCTGTGTTCCACCTCCTGTCCAAGATGACGGCTCTTCCTTCCTTGGAAGCCCAGAAGGATATGATTAAGTGGACACTGCAGGTGGGTTAACTTCATTGTCTTGTTAAGAGATTTGATCATCTTTTTTCAAAGGAGATTTTAGACAGTTTACAGTACAGCTTTTTGTTTAAATGATCATATTTCTCTTTCTGGTAGATGTTTGAGATGGTGAAGTGCCTTAGGGAGAAGTCCAGTCCAGCAGCCTCTATGAGCGTGGAGCAGACCAAGCCAGAAGAGGTAAAAACAGAACATGGGTCATTTTTACACCTTTGTCATGCAACATTTCTGCATTGAAGAATCCTCACCCTCTGTCTATGTCTGATTGGTTGACTCAGATCGTCCCTGACAAAGACAAAGCCGAGCGGAAGAGGAAGGCGGAGGCAGCCAAGCTCCATCGCCAGAAGATCATGGCCCAGATGTCGGCCATGCAGAAGAACTTCATTGAGTCACACAAGATGCTATATGACAACATGCCAGAGAGTTCCCAGGGGGAGCCTGTGGCCTCCAGAGAGAGGTGAGGAGGATGTAGGGGGAGCTGTTGGCCGTGAGGGAGACTATAGAGTGTTGCCTTTCCTTTAAAGACATGCTCCGGAACTTTGGCGACTACAAAGTATTTTTTAAACCTCTCGCTTTGGGCTGGATGTGTCCATGTGTAATTCATACATGCATAATTACCTTCTTACCTCAATTAGCCATGATATCCCTAGTTTGAAAGCTACAGTTTTTCTGAAAGCTGCGTTGTGCCATTTTCCCTACATTTTCTCTCACGTGGTCCAGCCCGCTAGCAATTTGAGTTCTAGCCAATGACCTTCAGCCCCTCGCAATTTGAGTGACAGCTAGCAAGATGCATATGCAGCAGAGCGAGAGAGAGCAATGAAAAGGGGTTTTTGTTGACCACTTTTGGCTCGTGAGCGCTACGTTCAGAACTACTGGCTGAAAAGTATACAAAGTACTGGAAAATCTCTTTAATAATATACTCTAGCTTGCCTAGTAGTACCTCAAGTTTACTGCAGGAGGGAGAGTCAATTCAAATTTGAATTGGGTTGATTGCTTGATTGAAGGTTAGTGATTAGGAGAATATCTATAACTGATTTAAATGAGTAATTGTGCTGTCATGTTTCTTCCTCCTGTCCTGTAGCTGTGCCATGGAGCTGGGAGAGTTGTGCGTGGCTGTGGGGCCTCAACGGGGCTCCACCCCGGCTGAGAGGGAGGTGCTGACCTGCATACTATGTCAGGAGGAGCAGGAGGTCCAGGCCCGATCTCCAGCCATGGTGCTGACTGCCTGTGTCCAGAGGTCAACCGTGCTCACACAGTGCCGGGGGAAGACTCTGGCCAACAATGGTTAGTTCCCTTTTCAGTCTCCTCCATTTGATCTCGTGTTGTACACAATACTCTCTGACCACTGTCATCTCTTTTTGCGTTACTGTTGATATGATTAAAGATGTTAATGTGTTGTTCTGTGTGACAGAGACCATGTACCCCCTCTTCATGCCACCTGACCTGGCTGTGGGGACTCACACTGGCAGCTGTGGCCATGTCATGCACGCCACCTGCTGGCAGAAGTGAGTCACTGCAGTCACGTGTATCAATGAATCATAGGGATGATGATTCTAACATACTATCTTGGGCCTGAAGACCTAAAGATAGATTTGTTTTTGTTCTGTGTGTTCTAGGTACTTTGAGGCAGTCCAGAACACCACTCGGAACCGGCTCCATGCTGAGCTCATAATTGACCTGGAGAACGGGGAGTACATGTGCCCGCTCTGCAAGTCCCTGTGCAACACTGTGGTTCCTCTCATCCCCTTGGAACCACTCACACTCAACTAGTATGTCTTCCTTTTAGACTTTATTGCCACTTCCTAAATGACTGAGTTTAGATACGTTTTTGGAGTATCCATAAAACTAAATCTGGTTTATGGCCCAGTAGTGAACATATCAGTTGTAACCGACCTGTCCCTTATGTCCTGTCTGCAGTGAGAATGCAGAGCTGGTGGGACAGCTCCTCACCCTCCCTCGCTGGATCCAGATCCTCTCTGCCAGGATCAAAGGACTCAAGTCTGTCACTCGTGGACCAGGTAAAGACAGCTGTGTGATCTCACAAAGTCATCTTAGTGGAGAGAGCCCAGTGCTTTTGCAGGTGTGACTCCATTGTGTTTGTGGTCCAGAAAGCAGTGGTGAGACTATCAGTGACGGAGACACTGCCCTCTGCGGGGAAGGCGAGCCAGACTTCCGCTCCATCCTCAGCTTTGGAGTAAAAGAGCCGTGAGTCACTCACTCACTCACTCACTCACTCACTCACTCACTCACTCACTCACTCACTCACTCACTCACTCACTCACTCACTCACTCACTCACATACACACACACCCATCTGCTCTTAATGGTTTATTCAAATGTTTCTATAGTGCACGACACACACTGACATCATTTCCATGTTATTGACAGTGTACTATATTATGTATCCACTCACTACATGCTCTGTAATGTAATCAGTACTTGTTGATCTTCAGGAGGAAATACTCTGACAGCATAGCGGAGATGCTGGTGGTATGTGCCACCACGGTGCACAGGGTGGGGCTGCAGACGGGCCCTAACGAGCTGTGTCCCGCCGTGCCCGTCATGTCCTGGAACACCTGTGCCTTCACCATCCAGGCCATTGGTCAGTCCCACCGACTTTCGACCTCTCTATCTGTTTCTTTTTCCATCCTTTTTCTAGCTGAACTCATTTTACCATTACTCAGTATGTTTTTTTTTCTTCTTCTCCTAACAGAGAACTTGCTACAGGAAGAGGATAAGACACTGTTTGGCTCTTTACAAAACAGACAGGTAGGTCAGATAGATTACAGAGGAGGGACTGTGTTTGACCAGTTTTCACCTTCACAGTAACTCTGCTTTCTTTTTCAGCTTGCGGGTCTGAAGGCTGTGGTTCAGTTTTCTGCAACCCAACGCCTCAAGAGCTCCCAGGCTGTCATTCAGAAGCACTTCACAGACATGTTAGGAGGTACATGTTCAAACACCACCCAGCACACGATATCCATCCACCTAACATTCTAACATTAAACTCATTTTGTGTGATTTGGTATTTTATGTAATATTTGATTTGGTTGCCTCTCTACAGCCTTGCTACCCACCATGAGTTCAGAGAGCACACCTTCTATTCTAGAAGTAGACTTCTTCCACCTTCTGGTAAGTCACCCATCAAATCAAATTTTATTAGTCACATGCGCCTAATACAACAGGTGTAGACCTTACAGGGAAATGCTTACTTACGAGCCCCTTTTTTAATTATTCATTTCACCTTTATTTAACCAGGTAGGCCAGTTGAGAACAAGTTCTCATTTACAACTGCGACCTGGCCAAGATAAAGCAAAGCAGTGTGACAAAAATAACAGAGTTACACATGGGATAAACAAACGTACAGTCAATAACACAATAGAAAAATCTGTATACAGTGTGTGCAAATGAAGTAAGGAGGTAAGGCAATAAATAGGCCAATAGTGGCGAAGTAATTACAATTTAGCAATTTACACTGGAGTAATACATGTGCAGATGAGGATGTGCAAGTAGAAATACTGGTGTGCAAAAGAGCAGAAAAGGAAATATGGGGATGAGGTAGGTAGTTGGTTGGATGGATGGGCTATTTATAGATGGGCTGTGTACAGCTGCAGCGATCGTTAGGCTGCTCTGACAACTGACACTTAAAGTTAGTGAGGGAGATATAAGACTCCAACTCCAGTGATTTTTTTTATTATTTTTAAAGCAATTCGTTCCAGTCATTGGCAGCAGAGAACTGGAAGGAAAGGCAGCAAGAGGAGGTGTTGGCTTTGTGGATGACCAGTGAAATATACCTGCTGGAGTGTGTGCTACGGGTGTGTGTTGCTATGGTGACAAGTGAGCTGAGATAAGGCGGAGCTTTACCTAGCAAAGACTTACAGATGACCTGGAGCCAGTGGGTTTGGCGTCGAAAGTTAAGCGAGGGCCAGCCAACGAGAGCGTACAGGTCTCAGTGGTGGGTAGTATATGGGGCTTTGTGACAAAACGGATGGCACTGATAGACTGCGTCCAGTTTGCTGAGCAGAGTGTTGGAGGCTATTTTGTAAATGACATCGCCGAAGTCGAGGATCGGTAGGATAGTCAGTTTTACGAGGGTATGTTTGGCAGCATTAGTGAAGGAGGCTTTGTTGCGAAATAGGAAGCCAATTCTAGATTTAATTTTGGATTGGAGATGCTTCATGTGAGTCTGGAAGGAGAGTTTACAGTCTAGCCAGACACCTAGAATATGTGCACAACTACAAATACCCAAGTCAGAACTGTCCAGAGTAGTGATGCTGGGCTGGCGGGTGCGGGCAGCGATCAGTTGAAGAGCATGCATTTAGTTTTACTTGCATTTAAGAGCAGTTGGAGGCCACGGAAGGAGTGTTGTATGGCATTGAAGCTCGTCTGGAGGTTAGTTAACACAGTGTCCAAAGAGGGGCCAGATGTATTCAGAATGGTGTCGTCTGCGTAGAGGTGGATCAAAGAGCGACATCATTGATATATATACAGAGAAAAAAGTTGGCCCGGGAATTGAACCCTGTGGCACCCCCATAGAGATTGCCAGAGGTACGGACAACAGGCCTTCCAATTTGACACACTGAACTCTATCTGAGAAGTAGTTAGTGAACCAGGCGAGGCAGTCATTAGAGAAACCAAGGCTGTTGAGTCTGCCGATAAGAAAGTGGTGATTGACAGAGTCGAAAGCCTTGGCCAGGTCGATGAAGACGGCTGCACAGTACTGTCTTTTATCGATGATGGTTATGATATCGTTTAGGACCTCAAGCGTGGCTCAGGTGCACCCGTGACCACTATGCAATCTGGTTTCTGAGCTAGAGTGCAGTTTAACCGACAGTGAAGTAAAAAACATTTTTTTAAAGCGGAGCAGTAAAAAAATAACAATATATACAGGGGGGGTGCAGGTACAGAGTCAATGTGCAGGGGCACCGGTTAGTTGAGGTAGTATGTACATGTAGGTAGAGTTAATTAAAGTGACTATGCATAGATGACTGAGAGGGGCGGGAGGGGGGGAAATGTGAATATTCTGGGTAGCCATTTGACTAGGTGTTCAGGAGTCTTATGGCTTGGACCTAGCCTCTTGGACCTAGATTTGGCACTCTGGTACCGCTTGCCTTGTGGTAGCAGAGAACAGTCTATGACTAGGGTGGCTGAAGTCTTGGACAATTTTCAGGGCCTTCCTCTGACACCGCCTGGTATAGACGTTCTGGATGGTAGGAAGCTTGGCCTCAGTGATGTACTGGGCCGTTCGCACTACCCTCTGTAGTGCCTTGCGGTCGGAGGCTGAGCTGTTGCCATACCAGTCAGGATGCTCTCGATGGTGCAGCTGTAGAACCTTTTGAGGATCTGAGGAACCATGAGAAATCTTTTCAGTCTCATGAGGGGGAATAAGTTTTGTCGTGCCTGCTTCACGACTGTCATGGTGTGCTTGGACCATGTTAGTTTGTTGGGGATGTGGACACCAAGGAACTTGAAGCTCTCAACCTGCTCCACTGCAGCCCTGTCGATGAGAATGGGGGCGTGCTTGGTCCTCTCTTTCCTGTAGTCCACAATCATCTCCTTTGTCTTGATCACGTTGAGGGAGAGGTTGTTGTCCTGGCACTACACGGCCAGGTCTCTGACCTCCTCCCTATAGGCTGTCTCATTGTTGTCGGTGATCAGGCCTACCACTGTTGTGTCATCTGCAAATGTAATGATGGTGTTGGATGCGTGCCTGGCCGTGCAGTCATGAGTGAACCGGGAGTACAGGAGGGGGCTGAGCACGCACCCCTGAGGGGCCCCTGTGTTGAGGATCAGTGTGGCGGATGTGTTGTTACCTACCCTTACCACCTGGGGGTGGCCTGTCAGGAAGTCCAGGATCCAGTTGCAGAGAGAGGTGTTAAATCCCTGGGTCCTTAGCTTATTGATGAGCTTTGAGGGCACTATGGTGTTAAATGCTGAGCTGTAGTCAATGAATAGCATTCTCACATAGGTGTTCCTTTTGTCCAGGTGGGAATGGGCAGTGTGGAGTGCAATAGAGACTGTATCATCTGTGGATCTTTTGGGGCAGTATACAAATTGGAGTGAGTCTAGGGTTTCTGGGATGATGGTGTTGATGTGAGCCATGTCCAGCATTTCAAAGCACTTCATGGCTACAGACGTGAGTTCTACGGGTCAGTAGCCATTTAGGCAGGTTACCTTTAGTGAAGGAAGTTAGTGTTCTGTTTGATGCATACAGTAGGTTTTCCACACGCTCTGGGGATAACCAACCTTTGTGTGTTGTCAGGTGGGGCTGGTGCTTGCCATTCCAGCGCTCTACCAGGAGGAGGCGGTAGACCTGCAACCCTCTGCTGTCAGCTCTGCCTACAACCACCTTTACATCCTGCACCTGGTCACCATGGCCCACGTGGTGCAGGTCCTCCTCTCCTCCACAAATGACACCGCAGTGTTTGGGGGAGAGGAGGGAGAGGCGGAGAGGGCAGCAGCAGAGCTCTATGCCGCTGTGTCACAGTGTACCAGCGGGTAAGAAGGAATGCTGTCTTTTCTCTGTATTTAAAAAAATAAAAAAATAAAATGTATACTGGTCAAAAGTTTTAGAACAATTACTCATTCAAGGGTTTTTCTTTACTTTTACTATTTTCTACTTTGTAGAATAATAGTGGAGACATCAAAACTATGAAATAACACATGGAATCATGTAGAAACAAAACAAAGTGTTAAACAAATCAAAATCTATTTAATATTTGAGATTCTTCAAATAGCCACCCTTTCCCTTGATGACAGCTTTGCACACTCTTGGCGTTCTCTCACCCAGGTTCATGAGGTAGTCACCTGGAATGAATTTCAATTGACAGGTGTGCCTTGTTAATTTGTGGAATTTCTTTCTTTAATGCATTTGAGTCAATCAGTTGTGTTGTGACAAGGTAGGTGTGGTATACAGAAGATAGCCCTATTTGGTAAAAGATCAAGTCCATATTATGGCAAGAACAGCTCAAATAAGCAAAGAGAAATGACAGTCCATCATTACTTTAAGACATGAAGGTCAGTCAATACAGAACATTTCAAGAACTTTGAAAGTTTCTTCAAGTGCAGTCACAAAAACCATCAAGCGTAATGATGAAACTGGCTCTCACAAGGACCGCCACAGGAATGGAAGACCCAGAGTTACCTCTGCTGCAGAGGATAAGTTCATTAGAGTTACCAGCCTCAGAAATTGCAACCCAAACCGTCTGCGCCATCGTGCATAAATGTATTTTGCCCCCCCACACCAAACGCGATCACGACACGCAGGTTAAAATATCAAAACAAACTCTGAACCAATTACATTAATTTGGGGACAGGTCAAAAAGCATTAAACATGTATGGCAATTTAGCTAGTTAGCTTGCACTTGCTAGCTAACGTTAATTTGTCCTATTTAGCTAGCTTGCTGTTGCTAGCTAATTTGTCCTGAGATATAAACATTGAGTTGTTATTCTACCTGAAATGCACAAGGACCTCTACTCCAACAATTAATCCACACATAAAACGGCCAACCGAATTGTTTCTTATCTCTCCTCCTTCCAGGCTTTTTCATCGTTTAACTTATATGGTGATGGCATCAAAACGTTCATTGTGTTACCACGACTACCGGCAAAACAGTTCATCTTTCAATCACCCACGTGGGTATAACCAATGAGGAGATGGCACGTGGGTACCTGCTTCTATAAACCAATGAGGAGATGGGAGAGGCAGGACTTGCAGTGCGAACTGCGTCAGAAATAGGAATGAGTTCTATTTTAGCCCTTGGCGTCGCAGACGTGTCCGGTCTGGTCAGCATGTTAAAGTAACAGACATATCAACATTTCCTGTTCAGAGGTGACTGTGTGAAACAGGCCTTCATGGTTGTATTGCTGCAAGAAACCACTACTAAAGGACACCAATAAGAAGGAGAGACTTGCTTTGGTCAAGAAACATGAGCAATGGACATTAGTCCGGTGGAAATGTGTCCTTTGGTCTGGAGTCGAAATTGGAGATTTTTTGTTCCAACTGCTGTCTTTGTGAGACGCGGTGTGGGTGAACGGATGATCTCCGCATGTGTATTTCCCATCGTAAAGCATGGAGGAGGAGGTGTTATGGTATGGGGGTGCTTTGCTGGTGACACTGTCTGTGATTTTTATTTAGATTTCAAGGCACACTTAGCATTCTGCAGCGATACGCCATCCCATCTGGTTTAGGCTTAGTGGGACTATAATTTGTTCTTCAACAAGATTGTGACCCAACACACCTCTAGGCTGTGGGCTATTTGACCAAGAAGGAGAGTGATGGAGTGCTGCATCAGATGACCTGGCCTCCACAATCCCCTGACCTCAACCAAATTGATATGGTTTGGATGAGTTAGACTGCGGAGTGAAGGAAAAGCAGCCAACGACTTTTGGAATAGCGTTCCAGGTGAAGCTGGTTGAGAGAATGCCATGTGTATGCAAAGCTGTCATCAAGGCAAAGGGTGGCTATTTGAAGAATCTCAAATATAAAATAGATTTAGATTTTTTAACACTTTTTTTGGTTACTACATGATTTAATGTGTTATTTCATAGTTTTTATGTCTTCACTATAATTCTACAATGCAGAAATTTTTTGAAAATTAAGAAAAACCCTTGAATGAGTAGTTGTTCTAAAACTTTTGACTGGTAGTGTACTTTCTGTAAATTGTGCAGTGGGTCATTTTTGGACATTTTTCTGTTCATGTTCATCCAGTCAAAGGTCAATTATTTTCCCAAGCAGATTGTGTGACTGTGTGTTTTATTGTCCAGACTGAGGTCAGATGTGTCTGGGAGCTCAGTGGCAGACAGAGTGAGGAGAGGGGTCACGCCCTTCCTGCGCTGCGCTGCCCTCTTCTTCAATTGCCTTACAGGGGTGCCCCCTCCAGAGGAGCTCTCCAGTACTACAGGTAGGTATCTCAGGGCTCAGACTACTGTGGTGTGTACGGGGATTGAATGGGTTAGGGTTTTACTGACTGAACCGTTCATGCTGTCTCGACTGCAGTTACATCTCAAGGCCAGATGGAGGCACTGTGCAGTTATCTGGCATTGCCCTGCGATGTGTTCCAGCTCTTTCAGGAGCACCGTGGGACTGTCTTTCCCTTATTACAGAGGTAATATCAATAACCTGTTAGTCACAGCCAAAATAAATAGAACATTTACTAACTGATGTTTTTACCAGATGTGTGATGGTAGCTATGTTTCTAATGTAATTGTTTGAGGCACTTAAGGTATATTTTTCACTGATGGCCTCTGTCTCTCAGGTGGTGTGGGCACCCAGCTGTAACCAAAGCCCTAAAAGGGGAAATGCAGACAATCAGGTAAGCTCAAATTCACTTTGCAACAGAATTAAATATTTCAGATTTTATTTTCCTTTCTTCCCTATGAATAACTGAATCTTTGATAAAATGATTATTGCAGTTATCCCAGGAAAAGAAATCGGTTAATTGAGCTTCCTGAGGATTACAGCGCGCTCCTCAATCAAGCCAGTCACTTTCAGTAAGTAGCCACCACTGTCTAACTTGGATTATCATATACGCTGGTTAAGTGATTGGAGAGCTGTTGAGTTCCAGTGGAGACTGAGTCCTCTTTCTCTCTACCCTCCTGTCCAGGTGTCCTAACTCCACAGACGATGAGAGGAAGCACCCCACCCTGTGCCTCTTCTGTGGGACCATCTTGTGCTCCCAGAGCACCTGCTGTCATAGCCAGCTTGATGGGGAGGAGGTGGGCGCCTGCACCGCACACGCTGCCACCTGTGGGGCTGGAGTGGGCATGTTCCTCAGGTGGGTCGGGGACAATGGCTCCTGTAGGGACAGGGGGGGCATGTTCCTCAGTGGCGGTCGGGGACAATGGCTCCTGTAGGGACAGGGGGGGCATGTTCCTCAGGGGGGTCGGGGACAAGGGCTCCTGTAGGGACAGGGTGGGCATGTTCCTCAGGTGGGTCGGGGACAAGGGCTCCTGTAGGGACAGGGTGGCATGTTCCTCAGGTGGGTCGGGGACAAGGGCTCCTGTAGGGACAGGGTGGGCATGGGGTTAAACATGTTCATATGTTCTATAAAGCTTCTACTGATTGCTTTGCCCCCCCCCCCCCCCCCCCCCCCCCCCCCCGCTGGATTAGGATAAGAGAGTGTGAGATGGTCCTGATGGCCAGTAAGACACGAGGAAGCACCTACCCAGCCCCTTATCTTGATGACTACGGAGAGACTGACCCACAGCTAGGGTAAGCTGGCCACATCTCCTCTCTTTGCTTTTGAAACATTCATTACATCCATCTCTGATGTCGTTCTGTAGAAAAATGTTATATTTGTAAAGCAAACCTGTGTCACTGACGGACTGTTTTGTGAATGTGAGATTAGGAGGGGGAACCCCCTGCACCTGTGCCCTGAGAGGTACCGGAAGCTCCACCAGCTGTGGCAGCAGCACTGTATCCTGGAGGAGATCGCCCGTAGCCTGGAGGTTGTTAACGTCATGTTTGCTTTCGAATGGCAGATGCTGTGAGCCCAAGACCAGATTATGTGTGCTGCTGGGTAGGGCCAAGGTCTGGAGGCCACAGCCAGGGGCCACAGCCCACACACGTGTGTGTGTGTGTGTGTGTGTATATATATATACATACATACACACACACACATGCATGCATACATACATACATACATACATACATACATACATACATACATACATACATACATACATACATACATACATACATACATACACGTACATCTACATATGTCCTGGCCGGGAGCGGTGCGCCCCTGTGCAGCCATTCCTCCCCAGGATCCCAAAGGGAGTGCAGATAGGACAGAGAGCGATGAGGAGGGGGTCGGGAACTGAAGTCGCCTTGTTTGAATTTGTCTGCTGTGAGAGGGCTATGAGTAATGCTAGGAATAACGTTCCCCTTCTCCATAGAAAAGCTTATTAAAGGAAAATACATCTATCAAACACCCAAGTATCTTTATGCCGTCAGCTTGTGTATATAAAATCTCTCCCAAGTGATGCTGTGAATTATCTGCCATCTCCTTTTTGTTTTAAGACTTTATAGAGATGATAAAACAATGGCTTTAGTGAGTCTTGCAGTGTGGGAGTTGTTTACTCTTTTGCAAATGTCTTTGGGATCATGCTTCCTGTTTCTATATTTTTTGCTTTCTGTCACAGTAGACCGTTTGCATGGCACCTAGCCCATGTTACTGACCATCACCCTTTTAAAATTATATAAATAGATGTCTTTCTACAAATAGAGTACATTTTGGGTAGTGTAACTTGGTAAAAAAAAAATACAAATTTCACCTCATTTTAACATTGACATAAAGAACATGTTCAACTTAATAAAAAACATGTTTTCCATCTCAAGGAGTTAAATAAAAAAAGGACTAGTAAGGGCCAGTAAAGTGGCATTAAAGTAACAGGGTTGAGGTTTTCATCTTAAATCAGTCATGCATCTCCCTGTGACCGGGGGAATGAAAGCTTGTTGTGTGCAATTGAATGCAAGCTACAGACATAAAAAAAAAAAAATTGTTATAGCATTTCAAGCCTATCTATCTACGGGTAACGGGGTTGACATGGTATGCTCAACAGACTCAGTTTTCCACCACAAAACACCAGAAAATTGCCAAAAATAGTAGATCCAGCTCACCTGTTTTTACACTATGATTTCACTATTAGATGTTCAATGTTTCTTTTGAAAAAATATTTTTAAAAGGAATTGATTCACCATATTAAAACGAGAGTTACGTTCACTCACCAGGGTTGACATTAAAATGAGGGACATGTGATTTAATCACTTATCACATAAAATAAATAATTATCTTCAGAATTGACTTTGTCGAAACAACAAAATAACTAGGGCTTTACAATGATGGTGAACTTGGAGACGTTATTGTGTTAAGGTGGTTAAAACCTTCCTAGAAGTCGGAAAACATGAAGAGGGACATGTGAAAATTGTGACTTGTGACTTTAGCAAGTCTTTCTTCATATAAAAAATCTGATTTCTTGAATTTTCTATGTGGTCTATATTAAATGGCATATCATTTTAATGTAATGGGCTTCTAAAATTCATTATTGGTGCACAATTTCTGTTTAAATATTAAAGGGATGCAAAAGGTACTCTATTTGTGGAATGACCCAGATAATGTACAGTGCCTTCAAAGTATTCATACCCCTTGACTTATTACACATTTGGTTGTGTTACAGCCTGAATTCAAAAGGGATTAAGTAGTTTTTTCTCACCCATCTACACACAATACCCCATATTGACAAAGTAAAAAAAAATTTTTTTTTATTTAACAATTGTTTTTGTAAATGAAATGCAGAAATATATCATTTACATAAGTATTCACACCCCTGAGTCAATACATGTTAGAATCACCATTGGCAGCAATTAAAGCTGTGCGTCTTTCTGGATAAGTCTCTAAGACCTTTGCACACCTGGATTGTACAATATTTGCACATTGTTTTTCAGTCTTCAAACTCGCAAGTTGTTTGTTCATCATTACTAGCCAGCCATTTTCAAGTCTTGCCATAGATTTTCAAGCAGAATATTGTAACTAAGCTACTCAGGAACATTCAGTGTTGTCTTGGTAAGCAACTCCAGTGTATATTTGGCCTTGTGTTTTAGGTTCTTGTCCTGCTTACAGGTCAATTTCTCTCCTAGTGTCTGGTGAAAAGTAGACTGAACCAGATTTTCGTCTAGGTTTTCAAATATGTTTGCAGTACTAATTTAGTGCCTTGTTGCAAACAGGATGCATGTTTTTGAATATTTTTATTCTGTACATGCTTCCTTTTCACTCTGTCAATTAGGTTAGTATTGTGGAGTAATTACAATGTTGTTGATCCTTTCTTAAAGTTCAAAGGCTGTGATAGGAGAAAACTAACTGTTTGAAAGTCACCATTGGCCTCTGGCAACTGAGTTAGGAAGGACGCCTGTATCTTTGTAGTGACTGGGTGTATTGATACACCATCCAAAGTTTAATTTAATAACTTCACTATACTCAGTGATATTTAATGTCTGCTTTAAAAAAACATGTTTTTACCCATCTGACTATGTGCCCTGCTTTGCGAGGCATTGGAAAACCTCCCTGGTCTTTGTGGTTGAATTTGTGTTTGAAATTCACTCCTCGACTGAGGGACTTTACAGTTAATTGTATGTGTGGGGTACAGAGATGAGGTAGTCATAAAAAAAATCACGCTAAACACTATTATTGCACACAGTGAGACAATGCAACTTCTATGTCTTGTTAAGAAAATGTTTACTCCTGAACTTATTTAGGCTTGCCATAACTAAGGGGTTGAATACTTTGACTCAAGACATTTCAGCTTTTCATTTTTTAATAAAAAGTTCTAAACCATAATTCCACTTTGACATTATGGGGTATTGTGTGTAGGCCAGTGACCCCAAAAAATCTAAATTTAGTCCATTTTAAGTTCAGTCTGTAACAGAACATTTTGAAAAAGTCAAGGGGTGTGAATACTTTCTGAAGGCACTCTATGAATAGATATACAAGCAATTTCTATACTGGTCAAATGCAAAAGTATATGAAGAGATAATTAACTATTTTACTGTACAAACATTGCTTATTGTAATCTGAATGAATTAGATAGCAATTAAATGTTAATCTGAAAGCACTTTGAAATAAAGTTACTAAAGTGTTCAATATATGTACATGTAAAAGAGTCGGTCTTCACTGAAATTCCATATTTTGCCAACCTGATACACTTATTAGAGGCATCTTTTGTTGTAACTCCTTTAAATAATTGTGTATGGGAACATTGTCATCTGCTCTTGAAATTATTATTTGTGCTGTGAAAATGACATTCAAATAGATCATATTGTAGCTAATGGGGACAAAAAGGTTCATACCAGCAATGCAAAATATATTCTGTACACGACTAATCTAACAAGTAAATAAGAGCACATCACTACTACATTTAGTGTATTTATGACAACAATTATGTACATTTTATGGGAGAGTATCTACATGGAAAAAGAATAATCGCTATAAAAATACACTTGATATTACATCAAACTTTTCAGGAAAATGAAGTTTTGTGCATATACTGTATGGTTTTGTTTTTCCTCATTTGCGTTGCTTGACAGTGCTGTATGATAACCAGGCTGTCTGAATAAAGACATGATCTAGACGAGTTCTTGTGCCCTCTTTGTCTGACTGGGAATATCAACACAAATGTTTGTTCATTTTGCACTTACTCTTCAGTGTCTGAAAAGAGAGTAAATAATAAAAAATAAAATGTAATGAAAGAGAAGATACTGTATGACTTAAGTATTTCTCATCACCCTCATTGCATCATATGTCAGTACAGTGACATGCACATTGACATCAAATCCCATGTCCTTATTATACAGTGCCCTTAGCACCTCATGTTTCCTACAATAATTACCATAATTTATATTACACACTATACTAGTTAGCTTTAATAACTACTACTTCCTGGCAGCACTTGAGGCTGTTGTAAGGATTTATCTTGCAGGAATGATACTGTTGATTGTTGCTTAGAGGCGCATGTGTTGTATAATAAATCAGATTTGCTAATATTTCCCTGTTTAATTCCACGGCGAATCAAGGCTGACAAAGAACCTACACAGTTTTGTTTATAGTCTGAAATAAGATAGCATATTGTGTTGATTGGTAGTATCTGTAGTCCTCAGTAGTTTAAGCAGGGCCTTAAGTAGTCTCTCCCTCCTTTGTATGGTGTGTGTGGCCATAATAGGATGTGTCATCAGATTGATTGGAGGTGAGTTTCCGTTCTGACATAGATTAGGGGTAATTTGAGGCAGTGGGGGTCCTTGGGACAATTCTGCTATTGCTTAGAAATATCAATCTTGTTCGTCACACACTTGGCTATATGCATACAGACTTGCTGCAGAGGATTAGGATGGCAGGTAGCCTAGTGGTTAAAAGCACTGGGCCAGTAACCGAAAGGTTGCTTTTTCGATGAGCCGACTAGGTGAAAAATCTGTGTGTGCCCTAGAGCAAGGCACTTAACCCTAATTGCTACTGTAAATCGTCTACAGTACAAAACTAGCACTAGTGATATTTATTTTAAGTGCCAACACTTGTCTGTGCTTGGTCTTCACTTTTCTCCTACAGAATTTCTTACTAATCGTAAACAATATTGTACTGAACCCAACAAGAACAACTATCAGCAAAACCTTGGTAATGTCTAAGTTCCAAAATGATTTAGTGTTTACAAGTTTCTAACTCTTTCCGTTAGGCTCTTCATCTGTATGCGTTCCACTATATGTAAGATTTCTTGAAGTAAGACATACTCAGTTGCATTGGTCTATAGCTTCAGCAAAACTAGGGAGCATATTTATAAAAGCCAAAATAATTTTGTTAAGACAGCACACACTTAATTGCCATGTCTGTGGGAAAGCTTGTCCCATTGCTGTGGGAAAAGGTCTGCACATTTTGACCTGGACCAATGCCATTACATTCGGCTAATCTCGATTAACTCAGAACGAAAGTCTTGTGTAATTGGGCAGCTGCTCGATTAAGTTCTGGGTACATACATGTATAGCCGCTGGAAGAAGGGGTGATAATATAATAGGAAAAAATTTGTTTCTCACAAAAGTAGTCCACTGGGCCTGTATAAGTGGACCGATATTGCCCAACATGTTTTTTTTAAACTCTGCCTACTTGTAGAGAAATGCCAATGCTATCCTCCTCTCATGTTGCCGAAACAGTCTATGACTCTTTCATACAGTAGCCTACACACTTTTAGTTTTTGTTGTCCTAGGCTACCTGGCTAAAATGCTTGCTCGCTAGCCTAACTTCCTTTCATGGGCAACAATGAGGCAGCTAGTTAACATTAGCCTACTACATCTAGCTACATATTGAACTAACATCCTCGTAGCCAAGGGGCACTATGTATGCATTTATGGTTGGATCAGAATCACCATTATAATAATTGGCCAGTACGGAGAATTAAGTAAAATCACTAGTCCAAATCCCTATCTCCATCCATGGCTAATTTAGGATAGGGTCAATTTTAGCTAGCTAGCTAGCCCCCGGAGGACAACACACAATGAGATGAAACAATTCCATTTTTTTCTGTCAGTGATATTTGGCTTTTGATGTGATGTGATTGGTGTGAAGCCAAATACAAACTGGCTTCCCTTGACACTTTTGGTGCACCACGACTGTTCACAGTTGAGCTCACTCAGTTTAGCTCAACGCTGATTGGCTATTATTTTATATAATAAAATATAAAGGGAGGCCAAATTCTTGCTGGCTTCCCTTGCATTCGATGCTACGGGCGGCAACAATATCATACTCTTTTTGACCAGACAGCATCAGATATATGGGCTACACATATAGAGACAGAGGGGCGCTGTTTTGCTCATTCGGATGCTTTCTCCGGTGAGAAACATTTAGCCTCTTGTGAATTGAAGGGAAATTATGAAACACAGCGAGACAAAATATCAATTATTTTATGTTTTTGGGAGGTTTTATTGGTACAATTTTGGGGGTTGCCTGGCTTCCCTTGGCATCCATAAATACACGTCACTGTTAAGGGTTGAGTGAAGTTTAATGCGATATAAGCACAGTTTGGCTTTCACTCGTAAGTTAATTTGTTGATATGGGTATATGTAAAGAGGTAACAAGGCATTACATCATGGCATAGAATCAATGACACATGGATTTTGTTTGTATGTTATTGCTAAACGATCTCTGCTGTACATTTCCGTGTTATCAATTATGGTATTGTGTTCTGTACCAATCTGCTATTGGATGTCTCCTTTTGCAAACACATTTGCAGACTGTCACCAAATCACCAAATCCCTCTTGAAATGATAATCCTCCCTCTTACGAACAATGCTTGGTTTGCAAAATAATGTTAGCCAGTCATATGCTGTCACAATGCTTCTTTCAGGCAAGCATTTATGTCGCTTTTATTGCTCGAGGCACTTCCTGCCCTTTGGACAAACTGACTTGATGTGTATTGCCTGGTCGTTCACCTTTTTAGGACCCTGTGGATTGTTAGAGCAGGGGTCAACTGGCCACAGGTATCTGCTTTGAGGGCACGTTGTCTGGTCCATAGTGGGCTGTGGAGGGGACATCAATGTTGGGTGGGCTGAAGCCAGCGGTATCTGGAACCAGTCTCTGATGCCGGCGGTATCTGGAACCAGTCTATGAAGCCGGCGGTATCTGGAACCAGTCTCTGAAGCCGGCGGTATCTGGAACCAGTCTCTGAAGCCGGCGGTATCTGGAACCAGTCTCTGATGCCGGTGGTATCTGGAACCAGTCTCTGAAGCCGGCGTATCTGGAAACAGTCTCTGAAGCCGGCGGTATCTGGAACCAGTCTCTGAAGCCGGCGGTATCTGGAACCAGTCTCTGATGCCGGTGGTATCTGGAACCTCTCTGAAGCCGGCGGTATCTGGAACCAGTCTATGAAGCCGGCGGTATCTGGACCAGTCTCTGAAGCCGGCGGTATCTGGAAACCAGTCTCTGAAGCCGGCGGTATCTGGAACCGTCTCTGAAGCCGGCGTATCTGGAACCGTCTCTGAAGCCGGCGGTATCTGGAACCAGTCTCTGATGCCGGCGGTATCTGGAACCAGTCCTCTGATCGCCGGCGGTATCTGGAACCCGTCTATGAAGCCGGCGGTATCTGGAACCCGTCTTGAAGCCGGCGGTATCTGGAACCCGTCTCTGAAGCCGGCGGTATCTGGAACCAGTTCTGATGCCGGCGGTATCTGGACCCGTCTATGAAGCCGGCGGTATCTGGAACCCGTCTATGAAGCCGGCGGTATCTGGAACAGTCTCTGAAGCCGGCGGTATCTGGAACCCGTCTATGAAGCCGGCGGTATCTGGAACCCGTCTATGAAGCCGGCGGTATCTGGAACCCGTCTCTGAAGCCGGCGGTATCTGGAACCCGTCTATGAAGCCGACGGTATCTGGAACCCGTCTCTGAAGCCGGCGGTATCTGGAACCCGTCTCTGAAGCCGGCGGTATCTGGAACCCGTCTATGAAGCCGGCGGTATCTAGAACCAGTCTATGAAGCCGGCGGTGTCTGGAACCCGTCTCTGAAGCCGGCGTTGCCGCAGCACTCGGACTTGATCTGTAGCAGGTCCACAGTGTGCTTCAGAAAGCAGCAGCCTGCCCTGGTGTGTTTTTTTTTATAGTAGTGAATGCCGTCCCCCAGCCCCAGGTTCAGAGCCTCGTTCAGCTCACTTCACATGCCGTTGCACATGTGCGCCCCCACCAGGATGCAGAAGAAGGTGCAGATGATGTATGGTAGCATCAGCAGCTTCCGGGCCTGTTGCGATGAGCATGTTGGGGACGTAGTGGAGGTCCCTCTGCCATCAGCTTGTTGATCTCCACCTTCAGGAATATTCCCAAACTGAACAGAATCACCACTGTCACCACGGAAACCCAGTTGAGGATCCACAGCACTTGGGCAAGCTTTTCCAAGCTAATTTGCTAAGCAATTATTCAGAAGAAATAGAATACAATAAACTACAAACATAATAGACTACAAATATGGTTTTATAGCATCTGATGTCTCAATCATTTTGTTTACCACCTCAGAGGTTTCACATAACAGTGTGATGCCCCATGCACCTTTATCAATACAGAGTTCAAAAAGAGAAACCCCATGCTTCAGCTGTCTGTCTTGAACACAGTCACAGGTCATCCCTACAGACTGGGAATATCAGGAGAGAGCACCATACAGAAGGACCTACCTTATCTCTGCAGGATTCATAAACTCAGCAAAAAAAGAAACGCCCCTTTTTCAGGACCCTGTCTTTCACAGATAATTCGTAAAAATCCAATTAACTTCACAGATCTTCATTGTAAACGGTTTAAACACTGTTTCCCATGCTTGTTCAATGAACCATAAACAATTAATGAACATGTACCTGTGGAATGGTCGTTAAGACACTAACAGCTTACAGACGGTATGCAATTAAGGTCACAGTTATGAATACTTAGGACACTAAAGAGGCCTTTCTACTGACTCTGAAAAACACCAAAAGAAAGATGCTCAGGGTCCCTGCTTATCTGCGTGAACGTGCCTTAGGCATGCTGCAAGGAGGCATGAGGACTGCAGATGTGGCCAGGGCAATAAATGGAAATGTCCGTACCGTGAGACGCCTAAAACAGAGCTACAGGGAGACAGAACGGACAGCTGATCGTCCTCAGTGGCAGACTATGTGTAACAACACCTGCACAGGTTCGGTACATCCGAACATCACACCTGCGGGACAGGTACAGGATGGTAACAACAACTGCCCGAGTTACACCAGAAACGCACATTCCCTCCATCAGTGCTCGCAATAGGCTGAGAGAGGCTGGACTGAGTGCTTGTAGGCCTGTTGTAAGGCAAGTCCTCACCAGACATCACCGGCAACAACATCGTCTATGGGCACAAACACACCGTCGCTGGACCAGACAGAACTGGCAAAAAGTGCTCTTCTCTGACGAGTCGTGGTTTTGTCTCACCAGTGGTGATGGTCGGATTCGCATTTGGAGGTGGAGGGTCCGTCATGGTCTGGGGCGGTGTGTCACAGCATCATCGGACTGAGCTTGTTGCCATTGCAGGCAATCTCAACGCTGTGCGTTACAGGGAAGACATCCTCCTCCCTCATGTGGAACCCTTCCTGCAGGCTCATCCTGACATGACCCTCCAGCATGACAATGCCACCAGCCATACTGCTCGTTCTGTGTGTGATTTCCTGCAAGACAGGAATGTCAGTGTTCTGCCATGGCCAGGGAAGAGCCCGGATCTCAATCCCATTGAGCACGTCTGGGACCTGTTGGATCGTTGGGTGAGGGCTAGGGCCATTCCCCCCAGAAATGTCCGGGAACTTGCAGGTGCCTTGGTGGAAGAGTGGGGTAACATCTCACGGCAAGAGCTAGCAAACCTGGTGCAGTCCATGAGGAGATGCACTGCAGTACTTAATGCAGCTGGTGGCCACACCAGATACTGACTGTTACTTTTGATTTTGACCCCCCCTTTGTTCAGGGACACATTATTAAATTTCTGTTAGTCACATGTCTGTGGAACTCAGTTGTTGAAACTTATGTTCATACAAATATTTACACATGTTAAGTTTGCTGAAAATAAATGCAGTTGACAGTGAGAGGACGTTTCTTTTTTTGCTGAGTTTGTTATCTGTCTGATCTGGCTCCCAACGCTGTTTGTTTTTCTCTTCAGTGACAGTCATCTTAAGGCTTGGCCTGGAGGTAGTTTAGCCGTAGTGACTCCGGTGGAGTAACAGACACCAGCCCGTGGCAGCGTCAGAGTGAGTCCAGTCCGCTGGCCAAGCCCCCTGACCCTCCTAATAATCCCCTCTAATCTGCCCTGTAGGATTTGGACGTACCTTCTGCCACCTGCGCAAATCTGACTGCAGCACCACAAAGAGTTGTAATGGCCAAAGGCCGTTTGGGTGTTTGTACGTTTGTGTCCAGTCAGCTCTCCTTTGAGTCTTAGTCTCCAAGTCTAAATCAATTTTGTTATGAGGACAATATTATGCTTACAAGAAAATACGGAACATGTGTCAGATTGTTTGATAATTTGCCCTAATGTGATACAATTAACAAAGTTTGTGCTGCCCTCTGGTGCTTTGATGACACTATGCATGTGTCAGCGGAAAGTAAATGGCCCAAGAAAGAGTCAAGAATGAGTATTGAAAGCTCCAGATCTCTTAATACAGACTCCATTATCCTCATGGTGTTATTGTATTTGCAACAAATCACTTTCACCAGCCCTCCCTCCCTCCCCCACTCACTCTTTCCCATTCCTGAGCTCTTTTTTTCTCTCCGTCTCTCACGCACACGTCCATACACATCCACACAGCCAATCAGCCAATGAGATCTCGAGTGAGATCGAGATTACTGGATTACCATGTCCCAAAGGAGCTTGTGTAAGAGGAGAGTTCCACTGTGGACACACACTGGCCCAGTCAGCACATCCACAGCGATCCCAGGAGCACCGGAACAATGTGGCAGGTAAGTTCTGGAGTTCCCAGTTTAGTCAATCATGGTTCTTCAGTAAAATGGCTATCACTTGCAGTATACTCTCATACTGTGATTCCATCTGATCGGAAATATCAAGGATAGCAGCCATCTAGGCTTTACGGCACTGCAAGTTAACTACATTCTTAAAGCCATATACATAACATTGGCCTTCAATTCTGTAAAGGATGTTATATTCTATGCAGTATTGTACTTTATCTAAACACCAATTATCCTCTCTGATGCTTGTGGTTTGTAGTTCCAATGTTAATACAGCAACATGACTTAATGTAATTTTTTTTAATGCATTTCCTTTGGAATGGGATTAAAACCATCTATGGATATGAGGGATTATGTTCACTAATGGCCTATTGAAAAAGAGATTACATTGATGTGTAGCCACTGTGTGTATGAATTACAACAGAGAAGGATCGCATGACTGCATAGTACTGTCTGATTGACTTCACCCCCAGTATGTTGTACCGTAGCTGTGAATTTGTACGTCAAGTTTTTCATCCAGAACTTTAATTTGACCAGACTTTGAGGGATTTGAGAACATGTTCTCTTTTAAAACAATGACTTGCCAACAATGACATTCAGGATTTTTTCAGACCCCTTGACTTTTTCCACATTTTATGTTACAGCCTTACTGTAAAATTGATTAAATATTTTTTCCCTCATCAATCTACACAAAATAGCCCATAATGACAAGGCGAAAACAGGTTTTTAGACATTTTTGCTCATTTATTTTTAAAAAACGTAATCAGTATTCAGACCTAATGCTATGACACTCGAAATTGAGCTCACGTGCATCCTGTTTCCCTTGATCATCCTTGAGATATTTCCACAACTTGATTGAAGTCCACCTCTGGTAAATTTTTAAATGATTGAACATGATTTGGAAAGGCACAAACCAGTTTATATAAAGTCCCACAGTTGACAGTGCATGTCAGAGCAAATACCAAGCCATGAGGTCGAAGGAATTGTCCGTAGGGCTCCGAGACAGGATTGTGTCGAAGCACAGATCTGGGGTACCAAAACATTTCTGCCGAATGAATAGCCTCCATCATTCTTAAATGGAAGAAGTTTAGAACCACCAAGACTCTTCCTAGAGCCGTCCGCCCAGCCAAACTGAACAACTGCTGGAGAAGGGCCTTGGTCAGGGAGGTGACCAAGGACAAGCATCTCTGCAGCACTCCACCAATCAGGCCTTTATGGTAGAGTGGCCAGACAGAAGCCACTCCTCAGTAAAAGGCACATGACAGCACGCTTGGAGTTTGCTAAAAGGCACCTAATGGACCAGATTCTCTGTCCTGATGAAACCAAGATTGAACTCTTTGGCCTGAATGCCAAGCGTCACGTCTGGAGGAAACCTGTCACCATCCCTACGGTGAAGCTTGGTGGTGACAGCATCATGCTGTGGGGATGTTTTTCAGCAGCAGGGACTCGGAGACTAGTCAGGATCGAGGGAAAGATGAACAGAGCAAAGTGGAGAGAGATCCTTGATGATACCTGCTCCAGAGCACTCAGGACTTCAGATTGGGGCAAATGTTCACCTTCCAACAGGGCAACGACCCTAAGCACACAGCCAAGACAATGCATGAGTGGCTTCGGGACAAGTCTCTGAATGTCCTCGAATGGCCCAGCCAGAGCCCGGACTTGAACTGATTGAACATCTCTGGAGAGACCTGAAAATAGCTTTGCAGCGATGCTCCCCATCCAACCTGACAGAGCTTGAGAGGATCTGCAGAGAAGAATGGGAGAAACTCCCCAAATACAGGTGTGCCAAGCTTGTAGCGTCATACCCAAGAAGACTTGAGGCTGTAATCGCTGCCAAAGATGCTTCAACAAAGTACTGTGTTAAAGGTCTGAATGTTTATGTAAATGTGATATTTCATTTGTATTTGTATTTTTTTTTGCAAAACATTTTTTAGACCTGTTTTTGCTTTGTCATTATGAGGTATTATGTGTAGATTGATGAGGGGGGGGGAACTATTTAATTAATTTTAGAAAAAGGCTGTAACGTCACAAAATGTGGAAAAAGGGTCTAAATACTTTCCGAATGTACTGTATGTGTTTGGTACATTCACTGTTAACATCCTCAGGGTGTGAGAGGGTGCAACAGCAGGACTATGATGGACACGGAGGACCAGTGGACACAGGACTTGGCTAGCAACAACGTGAAGGCCATCCTGCGCTGGATATGTAGCCTTTCAGCTGAAGGTCAGATCACTGGACTGGCAAGATTAAAATCACATGCAGCATACAGTACTTACAGCCACTTACTGTGTCTAAGAATGGTTGGATACTTTAACATACTGTAATGATTCAATGATTATAATATGTGATCATCATTAGTAACATTTCTTCTCAGTTCATGCTGCTTTTGATTATGACCCATTATGTAATTGCATGAATTTGTCTCATTCCATTAATTTGTTTGTCTCTCAGTGGGAAATGCTGATGTGGAGGACAGCCTTGCTACTTTCAGCAGCTGGGTCCAGAGGACGGCTGAAGTTTCAAAGAAGGAGTTACTCACCCTTTGTAAGGAGAGATGCACCACAGCACCAGCTATCCCAAACAGAGCCAAAGGCTATCGATCCCAGCTCTTTCCACAGCTTTATTACAAAGGTCTTCGACTGTCGCCTCTCTCTGGGTCCCCCTCTCCCCCACCCTTCCCCTGTTTCTAGGCTTCAGCCGTTGCCAGGGCCTGTGGATGTTCCTGGACCACAGCTGCTTCACCAGGGTGCACCTGCTGCTGCAGCGGCTGAGGAACCTGCTTACCCTGGCCCAGTGGGGGAGGAGGCAGAGCGGCCTGACACACTTCTGGCATGGTACAGTACTATTCCAACAATGGCCCCCCTCTCACAATGATCAGATTGTTGCATGAATGATATCAACTGGCTAGTTTGTTTAACACAATGATCTTACCTAGACACCTAGTGCTAGCATTTGGTATGGTTGTAACAATATAGGTAAAAACAGGATTGGAATTGTAGTTTCTATCAAGAGAGCTGTTTTCTGATCATGATTGAATGGTGGCTGTCTGTCCTCCATCTGTATGTAGGATTGGGGATCCCGTGTGTGGTCTGCAGGGCCGGGTGTGGATCGTCAGCTGTGAGGCAGGACTACTGGAATTGGGAACACAGAGCTCTGAAGCAACACATCTGGCTGGGTCGGCTTGTACAGTGGTGGGGCATCACTGGACTCCTGCCCAAGTACCCTGGTAAGGATGCATACATTAACGTTATAGAAGGACAAACAGTCAAACTGTACAGACCGGTCACTCTTTGCATCACAGAGTTGTTACTACTGTGTAACTATTCTTATAAGTACAGTGTAACAAGTGTTGTATGTTGTAGTATTATTGTAGTGTTAGGGTTGAAGTTAGGGTTAGTCCAGTACAGGGTTCCCCAACTGGCGGCCTGCGGGCCAAAATTGTCTCGCGGGTTGTTTTATTTGGCCCCCAAGTTTTCTAAGCAACATTTTTTTAAGACAATTATTTATTATTTATTTACATTTTTGGACATAAGACTGTAAAAACACCAGTGATTTTGAAAAATAAATCTATTCCCAAGTATTCCCATGCATAATAGAGAGAAGCGTGATAGTATACAAATGTAAGCAAGGTTTGAAATGGTTTGTTTTAGTCAAACATATCTGTTTTGGCTTCTTGTGGTCAATTTGCAGTCTACAAATTATTTGTAATTTTGTTCCGGCCTCCATCCGCTCCAGAAAAAATCGGCCCGCGTCTGAATCTAGTTGATGATCCCTGGTCTAGTAGTTATAGGTACACTGACTTTTCCTCTCCTCCTCGCAGAGGCTCAAGAAATGAAGCGGATCTCTCAGATGTGGAGAGAGATGGATCAGAACCACCGCAGGGCTTCCCTCCACACTTTTGGGTAACTCTTAAATCACTGATAGGTCTCACTTGCTCTATTTCTGTTTTCTTCCTTTACTCCCTAATCAATCTTTTAAAAATCTTTTCTCCACATCTTCTTTCTCTTTATTTGATTAGATGGGAGGAGGAGGGAAGGGAAAGGTGGAATTCACTGATCCAGGGTATGGTGGCTCAGTTGGACAAACAACATGGGCCCATATGGACTTCTGAGGACTGCACAGACCAGGGCTATCCGCCCCCTAACCTGCAGGCTCTTCTGAAGCTGGTGCTGGTGCCTTGCATCAAACACATGTCTGTTCAGGCCATTGTATCCGAACATGGAGAATCCATAAAGTGTCCTCAAAGATATGACTGTGTTAATATGACTGTCATCTGAACTGAATATACAGTATTCTTGATTATGTACACTACACTTAACACAGCCTGTGCACAGCTCATGTACTTCATCCTGGACATGGCACATTTCCTGCAGTGCAAAGATAACCTCCTGCAGTCCTTTTGCCACGCTTTCATCATCCCTCCCAGCTTCTCCCAGCAGATCCGGGCCTTCTGGCTCCTCGACCATGGACACTTATCGGTACCTTTGCTCTCACTATAACGTTTAGTCTATCGATGTGTATGTCTTCCTGGATTTAGCAGGGCTCAACAGAGCCAACAGATTTTCCTATGGCTGTCATTGCCTCTGTGTAGGGCTCCATGGAGCTGCTGCTGAGCCCCAGGTCTGAACCACCCTGGTTCTCCTGGCAGCACCGCTGCATCATCCACAGCCTGCTGAGGAGAAAGCAGCTCCGCTTGGCGCTGAAGTACGTCTACTGGACCAGACTAGCCACAGACACCCCCCACGACCTTAAGCTCTGTGTGGACATACTCCTACAGAACAGGTAGGGTTAAATACACTAGCATGTGCTATATCAAACGGACTACTGTATATATACCATGTACTCTGGCTCTGTATGGCTCACGGTTTTCATATTGCATCTTGTTTTCTCTGCCCCTAAGCCATGTCTCAGACGCCTGGGCCCTCCTGAAGAAAGGTCACACAGGAAGTAATGACATGGTCAGGTACTTCCTCCATGGATGTGAGAGGCTTGGCCTATGTGTGGCGGCTTCCGACTGCATGGAAGCAATATGGAAGGTGAACCTCTTTGTAACACTATCATAAAATACATGTAAATACTTAGGCATGTACATGCAGGTTGTTTGTTGTCAGTAATCACATTTTCTATTGAACAACGGTGCCTTTATTAGGATGTGGGCCATTGTACTACTCAGTCGGAAGAGGCTGAGGGTCAGTGTGGAGTAGAGGGGCTTCCTCAGCGTAGGAGGACCACAGGGATCTCTATGGCAGTGAAAGAGCCAGGTATGGATCACTGATTGTGACTCATACTGATTTGAGAAATATCACCACTATCAAGTATTCTGAAAGTCAGTGAAGTGTTGTGAATTGCAGGGGGTCCCATTCATCCGTTATCTGCTCTGCTGTATCAGTCTCAGAACATCAACACGCTCTCTTCAGAGGATTTCATCAGACTCCTCAGGGAATCTATGGTTGAACTGAGACAACCCCAGCCAACAGCAAGGTACATTATTCAATACAAAATGACTAAAATGTTGTTTACAAAAATACCCAATGGTGTGTTTTTGGTATAATCTGTTTTTCCCTGGCCCAGTGAGGAGGTGACATGGCCAGGGGAGCACCAAGAGAGGAGAGGGAGCTGTCGGAACCTGAGTCTGACCATCCAGGCCCTTAGGCACCACCTCCCTAGACCCTCCCCAGCGGGTATGATGACTGACAGGCTGGGAGAGCAGGGAGACACAGAGCCACCTGATCATGACCTGCCTCTTATAGCTGCGGTACTTTACTACTGTGGCTCTGTCTGAGAGTGAGTGTGCTGAGGAATAATACTTTGGCAATGATGAATATGAAAATAATGAATTTCGTTGTCTCAATGCAGGAGAAACCCTGGACCCCGGCACACCTCTCCTCTCAATCCCTGTCCAAGGAGAGCTCTGAATCTATGTTCTCTTTCACATCTTCCCCCTCACTGCCCTGCCTGAGACCGGGCATCCCATATGTTTATGGGAGCACAGTAATGCTGCAGCGGATCTCATCCCTGCTCAGTGATAGAGGACGGTACCAGAACAGTCAGGGCGACAGCCCTTCCCCCCCAGCAGACATACTCCTCCCAGACTACCCTGACCGGACTCTGACACTAGAGGGTGCCACAGACCCTGTCTCCTTCAACAGCCTCAGTAAAGACAGCATGGAGGTGGAGGAGCTGGTGTTCTCCACTGAGTGTGAGTTCAGATGCACAGGCTAGAGGTGTTTTATACTCAACATTTAAGTTTTGAAGTAATGTTCTTGAGTATTAACCCAACGGAAATCCATGTTCTGGTCATCTGTTGTTGAAAGTGTTTTCTGTTTCCTTTAGGGGGAGTGGAGGACATAATGACCTGTGATATACCAGGAGACGACGTCTTCAATGTGGAAGAGGAGGCAGTTCCTCCTGTAGATGTAACGTTCGACAGAAGGTGACCCTTCTCAATCCTCAATGTTTACTTTATCATTTCATTAACAGACCATAATTCCACTCTTTGCTGTGGCCAGCATTGTGTTATGCAGTACAATAAGATAAAGGACATGTTCTTTATGTGATCATTTGTTTGTCAGGCATAGTCTGAGCAGACTGAACCTCCATCCTCAGTTCTACAGTAATGAGGACAACCAATCAGTGCCCTCTGTACCTGAGATCCAAGTGGAGAGTCACAACTTCCTGACACCTGACTATGGTGTGTTTCAACTGTTAATACAATCTCAGTGTTGTGGCTGTGTTTTCACTATATCTACTGTATGATTTGACTGAGAAATAATGTAATAATTGGCCCTTTAACTAACTGCTTTTGTTCATGTTAATCCAGAGAAAATGGACTACTACAAGGAGGTTACTGACAAAATCATGCATGCACCAAGTGTGAGTGACGTGTGGAGCATCATGCCTGGAGGGGACAAATCAGGGAACATCCTCCCCCAGACCTCCACCTTCTCTGGGGCTGTTGCTGCCTCATCTCACTGCTTCCTGGAGCTGGAGCCCTTACAGGTGACAGACCTCTCTACTGTCCAATTACATACATACTGTACATACTATGCAGACAACCTACAGTATTTGCCAACTCAACTGGGTTTCTGTATATCTGTGTTTGTTCAGAGGGCATTCGACCCTCCACCGCTTGAGGATTCAGTGGAATGTTTCCGCCGGGACTCCCAGGATGCAGTGGACCAACCGGAGATCCTGACCTCCTGTGCCCTCACTGAGACCACCCAGGATCTGCTCTCTGAGCTCCACCAGACCTTCTGCTTCCTGGAGGAGCTGGGAGACACAGGGTCCAGTGGCCCAGAGACAGAGAGAGGCTCTACCCTGGTGGCGGAGCAAGACAGTGGGGCTTCCGGGAGGTACATCAGGCCCTTCTCTCTCCAGGACTCCTCTCTGCTCATCCCCCTGCGGAGGTCCACACGCTCCAGACAGCTACATGTTCCTGGAGTGTCTTTGTCCCCTAGGACTAGTCCCAGCTGCACCCCCCAGCTCAGCCCCTCCTCGGCCCTAGAGACATCCAGGGACAGGTTACCTGGAGGGGGGAAGGCCTCGCACAAGGAGGACGCATCATGCTTCAGAAGCACCCCAGAGGATAGGCTAGGCCACTGTAAGCTGGGCAGCTGGTGGAAACAAGCCCTGGAGACCCGGAGGGCATCCACTGGCCTACTCCCTGCCATAGAGCAGGTGTCCACCATCTCACGAGGTAGTGTGTTTGTGTGTGTGTTGGATAGAAATGACAACCTACTCTATCTTGCGTTTAGAAAACCCATTTAGTGTCACAGCTACCAAAGTTGGTAATTTTGCTCCGAATATTATTACTTAATATAGTATAGCCTCTAATATCATCTCCCTTTGTCATTGTGATGGGGAATGTTGAGAGAGCCTTTTCTTTGGAACTTTACACCGATGGAGCATTAGAAACAGCAGCTGGCTGGAGACTGTAGTGTGTGTGAATGTGAATGTTTGTGTGTGTGTGTGTGTGTGTGGGGCCATAGTTGGCCTGTTGCTGTCACCCAGTGAGGAGTCTATGTCCGGAATGGGACCCAGGTACTGCTCAGAGAGGGGTGATGAAGTACAGAGAGGAGGTTGTGTACTGTAGTGTCAGACTAGTACTCTCTCAACCTTGCCACAGTTACTCATCTGTGACCACCACCCCCTGCTCTCCGTGGTAGGGGCCTTCCACTGATGTTACCCAGAGCAGATGGAGCTCTGCTGGGCCTTGCTGATCACCGCTGGGCCTGGGGGAACCACGCCTCACAGCCCCACACACCACACTAATTCCCTACCTCATCACTGGGACCAGGGCTTAGGAGACCAACACACAGCAGGGGCCAAATGTGACATTTAATTAAAGCTCCGTTTGTTAAATAAAATCAATAGTTTCAGAAAACAGGTGACCTTCTCAGAAAATGAAGTGCGTTTGTTAGCCTGCCAATGAGGAAGTGGCAGAGACCGTTCAAGTGGCTGGCCGTATTGACATAGGAGGTCTCTGTGAGGTTTTAATGTTACACCCTGACAGTTGTAACACCTCTGAGTGATCTAGTTTGAATCCTTTCCTGTCCTCCCTGTCCCCTCTCTCTTCATCCACAGAAAAGAGGGCCTCTCTCATCCCAGGGCAACTCTACTCCCACAGTACGATCAACTTCCAGGAGTCTCCGGCCAAGCAGCGAGGAGACAAGTGGGAGGTCAAACAGGTACAGGTAATTTCTCTCTCTGTGGTCCCTATTTCACTACACCCACAATAACATCTGCTAAACACGTGTATGTGACAAATACATTTGATTTGATTTGGCCTCACATGGAGAGTGTCAGTATAGGGGGAAATATGCTGTGGTTGGCCAATGGGGGGCAGTGTTGTCCCAACTTGGAAGTTTTTTATTTTGTCTCTGATTTGAATGACCTCATACCTACCCCAAAGAGCCAGCCCATCCCATCCCAGCAGGTACCCTCTCCTCTCCTTCTCCCTTCCCCCTGTCACAACCTACACATCTTCCTCATCAGACTCAGTAATGTCATATAAAAACATGGTGGAATCATATTCGGGCTTTGATAAAACATTTTTTAATACTTTTTTACATTTAATTGGTAATGAATAGAGATAATGACTAAATGATTTCCGGACTACTTTGATGCGACATGCATGCTATAGGTACTACATTCACTTTGTGTTTCTCTGACCAAAGTTGTAGACTGCTTTCTTGGCTCCTTCTAATCTCTCTAGCCCCGTTTATACCTGTCGCTTACATGGGTCCTTTGTCCTGATCTTGTCCTGATCTTGCGCTGAGCTTGCCAGTTTAAAATCAAATCAGATGTTATTTGTCACATGTGCCAAATTTGTCACTTACGAGCCCTTAAACCAACAATGCAGTTCAAGAAATAGAGTTAAGAAAAGATTGACCAAATAGACTAAAGTAAAAAATATATAATAAAAAGTAACACAATAAGAATAACAATAACGAGGCTATATACAGGGGGTACCGGTACCGAGTCAATGTGCGGGGGTACAAGTTAATCGAGGTCATTTGTACATGTACAGTAGGAAGGGATAAAGTGACTATGCATAGATAATAAACAGCGAGTAGCAGCAGTGTACAAAACAGATGGAGAGGGGGGTCAATGTAAATAGTCCGGGTGGCCATTTGATTAGTTGTTCAGCAGTCTTATGGCTTGGGGGTAGAAGCTGTTAAGGAGACTTTTGGACCTAGACTTGGCGCTCCGGTACCGCTTGCCATGTGGTAGCAGAGAGAACAGTCTATGAATTGGGTGCCTGGGGTCTTTGACAATTTTTTGGGCCTTCCTCTGATACTTTACACTTTCACAACGTGTCTTTTAATTATCTACACCCGTGTAAATATGTGTGCACAAACAGAATGAGGACAAGATCAGGACAACGGGTGTATGTTAAAACAAGGTATAAAGTGGCTTTTGTCTAATGCATTGACGGATCTAACAGTTGGTGCGTTTGACACCATGATGTCAGCAGTGGATGTACAGCATGTGTACTGCAATGTTGCTGCACTGATACGATTAGGCAGTTGTTCAATTGAGATTTAATTATGTAATTGTTTAATTGGGATGTAATTATCTTATTGTTTGGTTGGAGTCAAGGGAACCATATGGAGCCTGGCAGGTGAAATGTAATTACACAAAGTTAATTCATGATGACGTAGTTGATAATTATACCTTTGGGATGCTGACTGGTGGATGGACCGTCAGTGGGAATGGTTGATGTTCTTTGGCGCATTGAATGCTGATATTGCACAATTCTAAATTAGCACCCATCATGAAAGATACTGATTTATTCCATTACATTAACCTGTTAAAACAGTGCTTAGATTGATGTTATAAAGATATGATTACCTGGAGGATTTATTCAATGTTTTATTCAATTGTTTCACTATGTATGACCAACCCACATCTGTATTTCAAAGAGAACAAAGTGGTTGGGATTTGATAAATTGGCAGATTGGGAGATATTGATGACAAATGTGTGAAAATAAAAGTAGCATATTATCCAAACATCTCCAATTAAAACACAGCGGCTATGGATAATCAGAGTGCCGGATATTAGATTGACTACTATACATTTTCACTGTTTTTGTCCCATGTGACCTCATGATCAGATTGGTTTTGGTGAAGTAAGGTTGCGATGTTCAATGAAAGGGATGCTCATCAAACAATGTGGATGACACTGGTACTACTCACAGATGTAAAGACATTACTGGAAGATTTTAGCTTGTTGATCAACTTGTGTGGATCTTTCTGAAAATCTTGATGTTTGTATGGAGAGAGGCAGTCTGAATGAAGATAGCTCGTTGGGTTGTGGTGACACATGGAGATGAATGGCCTCTATTAGGAACATTTCATCAATGCCTGAGCCCTGTGGTTTCAGTCTCCCTCAACCCCCGGGGAACGAATAATGACCACAGGATATTTCATCACACCCTCCATTTCCCAACTCAGGATATGAGGGCCTAATTGTGTCTGTTGTCTGGTGTTCTGTTCCCTGTGTTCCAGGCGGAGAAAGAGGAGCTGATGGAACGCAGGGGCTCTGGGAAGTTGCCCCACCAGCGAGTGGAGCAGGGCGTGGCGAGCCATAGGGGAGCCAGAGTGAAGAAGGGCAAACGGGTGAAGAAGGCATGAGGACATCCCGTTACACATCTATACTGTCGTTCTGTAGAGTGACGAACAATCAGTGTATGTGTGTAAGATCTAAATTGACAAAATCCTGTATGGTATTACTGTTGTGCTACACTTCAAACCACTGTAAATCTAGTCAGGTGCAGACTGTTATTAAATGTTTTTTACTTGGCAGATACAAATAAATATTTCTCACAGAAAATATTTGTTTTGTCACAGTAATGGCTCGACAGTATTCATGGACAGATGATCCAAATGGTGTGGTTGCATCTAAACACATGACGTTTCTCTTTTTATCTAAAAAAATATTCAATTTTGAGCATGGTGGTGATCGTCACCATGGCTGTCATGGATGACCTTTGGTGCAGTGACCTTACAACACCACATCACCTATACGGTCACCTCACATCATCACCTCTCCTGTCACCTCTCTGAGCTCTTCATCTGACTAGTCAGATTTGTTGTGACAGCTCCTGATTCCTTTGGCGACCTCTCCGCTCCTATAGGCTGCTGGTGTGTTCTCTGGACACATCCTCCTCCTTATACAGTTATACAACACGCACGCATGCGCGCACACACACACACACACACACCAGGAACAGCTCATCAATAGTTCATCTCTCAGTAATTATTGACATGGGTTGAATTATTTAATACTTCACGAACCCAGTCGAGATTAAGAATAGTGGATTCTGGGTCATTTGCGTATAGTCTCAATGATCTGAATAGACGCAAGGTCATTTGGATTGACTATAAGGATACAGATCAACTCTGGACTAACTCATTCTAAAAGCACCATATGGTGTCCTTGGATATCTATCTGTCAGTTTTCCCCCTTTTTAAAAAGGATTTGCCTTGCTGCTATTCCAACTCATGAAAAATGGATGACCTCCCAATGCTAGCTGCTGATGCCTTCTCTCCTCACATTTGCACAGTGCCCTGGGATTGCATTTCTGTTAGCATCCCTCCCCCTCTCTCGATTGTTTTTAGGTGGAGGGGGTTGAATAACTTAAAACACATTTCAGCATGACATTTCTGCTTGGGGTCTCCCGTCCATGAGCCAGGCCCACACACGTACTGCATTATTACGAAAGATATGTGTGTCATCTTCTGGAGTTGTTAGGCCTCCCTGCATGACCTCACCCGGTGTGACAACACCTCTGATACCCAGTTGGTGCATGGGGCTGGAGGAACAGGACCAGCCAGTGTTTTGGATGGTTTAGTTTACACCTCAACAATCATGACTGGGATTGGCTGCACAGTTTGTTTTTCGAATCCAAAGAACCTTTCATACAGTAGAATATCTTCATCCTAGTTAAATAAAGGCTAAATAAAAAATGTGATCCACATCTTACAGCGCAGTATAGTAATTCATGATTTGAGCACAAATAAAGATCTTCCAAATGGAAATATTCAAGGGACGAAAACCTGTCTGGAAGTAATGATGCTCGAAAACATATCAGGACACGCGGTCTGGAAAATAAATACATGTTCTGACCACACACATCCAATAACTCACACTAATTTGAATACTGATAACAATCGTGGAAACCTGGGCTCTGCACTGCAACAAAATTACACATAAATCATGTGCAGAGCAGACAAGGTTAAAAATCCCAACCAAACATGATGGATATAAATTGCTGTCTGATGTTTGTAAATCATTCTTATAAATAATTGTCTGTGTGCGACTGGAGGCACGCTCTGGAAAATTCAGGGCGATTAATACTTGCTATTGCAAAACTCTCCATGTGAGGTCCCTTCTGACCCCTATAATGTACTTTTTATTGCTTATTCTTCATCTTCAAAATGAGCGTCCTTAACCTTCCCCAGTGTAGATTCATATAGGCCACAGTAAGCCCCATCTTTGTAGGGGGTTAATATAGAATATTCCATCGATTTAGAACAATAAAACAAAATAATGCAGATATAACAGCTGCTACTTTCCATAATATTGAAATAATTTGCAGCTTATTTTCAAAACACTATATCCACCAATTTTGGTGTTTTTTCATCAAAAATGATTTCTTATGGGTACCTTCATGTGTGTGTAAAATGTTACTGTTCTCAGATGTTTTTATTCATCGATTTTAGATGTGTATGAAAATGAGTTTGTTTTACAAAATGCTGTATATCAATTATATATCCTGTATATTTGACTGAAATGTGGTTGTCTCACCTAGCTATCTTAAGATGAATGCACTTACTGTAAGTCGCTCTGGAGCATCTGCTAAATCACTAAAATGCCAAACGTAAGTGTTTTACATAGATCTCATATTACTGTGTTGAATTACTTTAAACAATATATATATAATATTAATGTCAAATGTATAATTTGTAAATGTCTTTATTAAAAATGTAGTTATTTGTTACATTTGACTGTAAAACCTAGCAGTACCACTTATTTCTCTGAGTGAGGCAGATATATAGCATTTATCAAAAAACAATCTCTGAAATGAAACCGTCAAGTGATAGATTTTTAACAAATACATGTCTGTCATTGAACAACCCCATGCCATAGTTAGATAGTGAACAAAACACAGCGATCGCTTAGAATTTCATTCAACAATAAAAGCTAATTGAACATTTCTGGAATGAAACTCTTCATATGTCATCAAGGGCTTGAAATCATCCTCAACAGTAGCCTAGGTAGAGGGGAGAGTAAACAGTACAGTTTTATGGGCATCCTACTTGATGTTTAGTGGAGTACAGTAAAGGGAAAGGCAAAGCAGTGGTTAGGGTCAGAGAGGAGGCAAATCGTCAGATACAATCTTAGAAATAAAGTGCTGGAACCTAAAAGGGTTCTTTGGCTGTCCCCATAGGAGAACCCTTTGAAGAATCCTTTTTGGTTCTGGGTAGAATACGTTTGGATTCCATATAAAACTCTTTCCACAGAGTGTTCTACATGGAACCCAAAAGGGTTTTACCTGGAACCAAAAAGGGTTCTGTGGGGACAGCTGAAGAACTCTTTTGTCTAAGAGTGTACCATGCCCACTGGAGGGCAATGTCTAAGAGTGTACCATGCCCACTGGAGGGCAATGTCTAAGAGTGTACCATGCCCACTGGAGGGCAATGTCTAAGCAGGGACATGGAGCTGGGTTGGTGGCTGACAAGGAGATGAGGACAGAGCAGTACCTGGGTTTCGCTGGGCTGCCTGTGGGTTTACTGTTTACCAGATGGCTTCACTGTTGACCAATGAGTCAGACAGTTACCTGTACCTACTTGAGAGCTGTCACCATGTATCAGGAAACTATTGTGTGTGTGTGTTAGAGGTACATACATTTAGGTAACCAAGCATACCACATGAACGCAAATGGTAGGTATGACTTGAAGACGGCCTTGTATGCAATTTCCGTAGGCTACTTCATTCTAATGGAAAACAATTATAAAAGCGATAATTATCAAGTGGATGCACATCGATGATTGTGTCCTTCGCCAAACTGGTACGATTTGGACTGACATTTATCTAAATGAATTATTTTTCTGCACACCCCACGATATGAAGTACATATTTAACCTCCAAGAAAACATTCTCCCATGTCAGTTATCAAAGCCCTGTTATCGCCCGTTTTCTTATGGACACTATGGAGCTCTTTTATAATCATATTCAGACACCTGTAATAAAAGCAACATTTCCCTATGAATCATGTGTCCCTCAAACTAATTCAATAATTGCTAATATTAAATGTATTTAAAATCTCACACTTGCTATTCTAACGCATTAAATGGACACTGTCAGTGGCATCATCCTTTTTGATCAAAAGTATGAGTTCACTTCAAAGTTCAACAAACATAAAATTCATATTTGCTGACCTTTCCCTCAAATTCACAAAATTGTCACGTAACAGGATTGAGACTAGGGTAACGGTTGAAGAGACATTGAAGAGGCTTCCATATAAATTGGTGTAACGTAGACGCAGGAAGCAAGTGCAGTTATTGAGTTTAATGAGGAAGAATGATACAAAACAAGAAAAGCGTCTAAACATGGAAACATAAACAATATTGCCTGGTGGGTGATGAACCCAACACCGCTACTCTGGACTGTACCCCTCCCAGTCCACCAGGTACTGGAGCCGACCCCCACGACATCTGGAGTTCAGGAGGAACCTGACGGCATAGGCGGGACTACCCTCGATGTCCAGGGGAGGCGGTGGGGGACGGCATCAGCCAGGGGACTAGGAACCACCGGCCTGAGGGAAATGGGAAAAGAGGGTGAGATCCGTATCCGGTAGTCATTGGGAAGCTGTAATTGGTAAGTTACCTCATTGATCCTCTGGAGGACTTTGAATGTCTCCATAAACCTGGGGCTCAGCTCCCGGTAGGGTAGGTGGAGCGGGAGGTTCCTGGTGGGAAGCCAGACGCGATCATTAGAATGAAAAACGGGTGCCTCACTGCGGTGGTGGTCCGCCTGCTCCTTCTGGAGCTGGACGGCGCGTTTGAGCCTCACATGGGCAGCGTCCCAAACCTCCCCTGCACGCCGGAACCACTCATCCACCGCAGGGGTTTTGGTCTGGCTCGGGGTACCCCAGGATGCACTGGAAGGGAGACAACCCGGTGGAGGAGTGATGAAGTGAGTTCTGGGCGTACTCTGCCCAGGGAATAAACCGGGCCCACTCCCTCTGCCGGTCCTGACAGGGACTCCTCAGGAATCTCCCCGGCTCCTGGTTGGTCCTCTTCACCTGCCCATTGGACTGAGGCTGGTACCCGGATGTGAGACTAACTGTTGCCCCCAGCTCCTCCATGAAGGCTCTTCATACATGTGACTTGAATTGGGGACCACGGTCGGAGACAATATCCTCCGGAAGGCCATAGTGTCAGAAAACCTGCTGAAACAGTGCCTCAGTGACCTGGAGAGCCGTAGGGAGACCATAGAGAGGGATAAAATGGCAGGATTGGGGGAATCTGTCTACAACAACCATAACAGTGGTGAAACCATCAGACGGGAAGATCAGTGACAAAATCTATCAACAGATGGGTCCAAGGCCGCTGAGGCACGGGGAGGGGAAGAAGTTTCCCTGCTTGTGCGTTCCGGGGAGACTTGGTTTGGGCGCATACGGAGCACTGAGACCTCTGTAGCCAATACACGACGAAGACCCCCTTCCTTCTTGGCTACAAAGAAACCAGCCGACGCATGGGAGGTAGATGAGTGGATGAAACCCTGTTGAAGAGCTTCCTGGATGTACTCCTCCATAGCCTTGGTTTCAGCCACTGACACGCGGTAGATCTGGCTGCGCAGAGGTGCAGAGTCTGTTAGCAGGTCAATGGCACAGTCCCAGGGGCGATGAGGAGGGAGACAGATGCCGCGAGTCTTTGAGAAAACCTCCCGGAGATCCTGGTAACCCTCCGGGATGTCGGCCTGGAGGGCAACCAAAGGACTCTCAATTGACGTGGAACCACAAGGTAAGGGAAAGCAGATCTCCGGGAGCACTGGATAACCGACCACTGGGATCTGGCACAGTCACACACACATCACAGCACCACTAGAGCTGTGGAAACATGAGGGACAGCCAGCTAGTGAAATCGGTACTAAGAAAGGCTTAGTGGAGAGTGAAGATGGAATACTTACACTTGCCCCAGGAGACGGATGATCACTGGACCGTCCCTCTGCTCTAGTGAATCCCTGGTTAGAACGTAGTGGACACCGTTGAAGCTGGTTGTCTCAAACGGTGTTGCTCAGCCGCGGGGAGACATGTGGCCCCTATCTCCATGGGTTGAGGCTCTGACTCAGATCGGTCAACGAAGGAGGGTGAGAGGCGATGGGAGTGCCGACACTCCCGAAGGAGGTTATCCAGACGGATGGCCAACGCGATGAATGAGTGTGTCCAATGAGAGGGGGTCGTCTCGGCACGCCAGTCCATCTGGACCTCCTCACGCAATCCTCTTCTGAATAAGTTGCGGAGTGCCGGCTCATTCCTTCCGCTGGATGCTGCCACTGTAAGAAAGGTGAATGCGTACTCTGCAGCGGTCTGGTCCTTCCTCTGTAGTTGGAGTAGGCGTTCACCCCCCTTTCTGCCCTCTGTTGGATTATCGAAGACTCCTCTGAACATGAACCTCCCATAGGAACCCAGCTCCTCCTCTCCTCTCTCCCAGACGGCCATAGCCCATTCTAATGCCCCCCCGGTCAACAAGGAAATAACCGTGGCAAGCTTGGACCTCTCGTGGTGGGGGTTCCCGTTTGATGAGCAAAATCGAGGGAGCACTGGAGGAGGAAGCCATGGCAATTGGATGGATTCCCGTCATATTTGTCTGGAAGGTACAAACGGGCATCGCTGACCTGGGCAGACTGCTGAATGGGCTGGGATGCTAGGTCGACTCATGGTAGAGGATCCTCCGCTCGTTGTGGGTGATGCCCTTGCGGAATATTTAGACATTGACGAACACGGAGGACCTCATTCATCTTCGTCCGCAGTTGCGCCTGCTGATTATGGTGTTGGCGAAGTAGGTCTCCCTGTTCGCCGACCATCTGGAAGATGTCTCGGTTGGCTGCTTGCTTCCATTCTGTGAGGCAATATTCTGTAAAGTAGACGCAGGGAGTCAGGAAGCAAGTGCATTTAGTGAGTTTAACAACAAAGAACATTGACCGATACAAAACAAGAAAACCGTCTAAACATGGAAACATAAACAATATTACCTGGTGGGTGATAACAACGGAGTGCTATATTAAGGAGAAGTAATCAGGGAGGTGGTAAAGTCCAGGTGGGCCTAATGAGGCGTAGGTGTGCGTAATGAAGGTTGTCAGGTGTGCGTAAGGATGGGTTGCCAGGACCGGTGGTTAGTAGACCGGCAACTTCGAGCGCCGGAGAGGGGGAGGAGGAGTGGACGTGACAATTGGTTTTGTTTACTCAAATTCACTCCAAGATTTTCAATACACATTGTATTTCATAGATCAATCAATCAATCAAGTTTATTTTATATAGCCCTTCGTACATCAGCTAATATCTCGAAGTGCTGTACAGACACCCAGCCTATAACTCCAAACAGCAAGCAATGCAGGTGTAGAAGCACAGTGGCTAGGAAAAACTCCCTAGAAAGGCCAAAACCTAGGAAGAAACCTAGAGAGGAACCAGGCTATGAGGGGTGGCCAGTCCTCTTCTGGCTGTGCCGGGTGGAGATTATAACAGAACTATGCCAAGATGTTCAAAATGTTCACGTATGGTCCTAGGGCTCAGGTCCTCCGAGAGAGAGAAAGAAAGAGAGAAGGAGAGAATAGAGAAGCCAAGATTTTCAAAATGTCATAAATGACAAGCATGGTCAAATAATAATCAGGAATAAATTCAGTTGGCTTTTCATAGCCGATCATTAAGAGTTGAAAACAGCAGGCTGGGACAGGTAGGGGTTCCATAACCGCAGGCAGAACAGTTGAAACTGGAATAGCAGCAAGGCCAGGCGGACTGGGGACAGCAAGGAGTCATCATGCCCGATAGCCTGACGTATGGTCCTAGGGCTCCGGTCCTCCGAGAGAGAGAAAGAAAGAGAGAAGGAGAGCATTAGAGAGAGCCAAGATTTTCAAAATGTTCATAAATGACAAGCATTGGTCAAATAATAAATCAGGAATAAAGTCAGTTGGCTTTTTCATAGCCAACTGACTATAACCATGTCAGTAGATATAGTAGATATAAGCCAGTAAATTAACCATGTAATAAGACAATAGATATCAAGTTGAATTTGAAGATTTATTAACCCAACTGCAGTAAAAAATTGAAAAAATAACAAGCAGACATCAATAACATTGAAGAAACCTGGGCCCTGTAGAAACACCACAGGCTGAGTTCCCACTGTGTACACTTCCTATTGCAGCCTGAGGTTTTGTTGTGTGTTGTGTGTGTGTGTGTGTGGTGTGTGTGTGTGTGTGTGTGTGTGTGTGTGTGTGTGTGTGTGTGTGTGTGTGTGTGTGTGTGTTGTGTGTGTGTGTGTGTGTGTGTGTGGGTGTGTGTGTGTGGTGTGTGTGTGTGTGTTGTGTGTGGGCAACATGGAGCAGGTGTGTGCGCCTCAACCTGTTATTGAAAAAACATATATGTTATGGCTTTTCAACCTCTGCCATATAGTGGATTCAGAGCTATCTATCTAATAGAACTCATGGGGTTTTCTTTAATGGAAGCTTCTCTAATGTCAAACATGTACAATGCATTAGGAAGTATTCAGACCCCTTGACTATTTCCACATTTTGTTACATTACAGCGTATTCTAAAAGTGATTCAATAGTTTTTTCCCCTCATCAATCTACACACAACATCCTATAATGACAACATGTCAATGTTCTCAATTAGGAAGATGGTGTTGTTCAGAATGACATGTTCATAACTGTTGATGTTCACAGGACTCTCCAAATCTTATGTTGAACGAGCACCACGCATGAAGGAAGGGGAGGAAAACAGACAGCTTCTCTCTACCACACCTTCACCAAGTCATCCAATGTTTGCTACATTAACAATTGTTTCTTCTAAAATAAATACAGAATTCATTTTGTTTCTACTGTAATTTAGCAGGTCAATAATGTATTGTTTTGGAATGTTTATTAAATATATATTCCGACACATGTTGCCTTTTTAAATGTTTGCTAAAATTATGTATTGTTACTTTGTAGATTCTGAAACGGTCTCATTAGTTTTGTGCTAGACTATGATCTGTAAATGTCTACTACCCTTTAAAACTAGTTGTTGAGTGAAATTACCAGTCAGTATCTGGTGTGACCACCATTTGCCTCATGCAGCGCGGCACATCTCCTTCGCATAGAGTTGATCAGACTGTTGATTGTGGCCTGTGGAATGTTGTCCCCACTCCTCTTCAATGGCTGTGTGAAGTTTCTGGATATTGGTGGGAACTGGAACACGCTGTCGTACACGTCAATCCAGAGCATCCCAAACATGCGCCATGGGTGTTTGGTGAGTATGCAGGCCATGGAAGAACTGGGACATTTTCAGCTTCCAGGAATTGTGTACAGATCCTTGTGACATGAGGCTGTGCATTACCATGCTGAAATGGCATGACAATGGGCCTCAGGATCTCATCACGGTATCTCTAAGCATTCAAATTTCCATCAATAAAATGCATTTGTGTTCGTTGTCCGTAGCTTATGCCTACCCATACCATAACCCCACCGCCACCATGGGGCACTCTGTTCACAACACTGACATCAGCAAACCGCTCGGTCACACAAAGCCATACACGTGGTCTGCGGTTGTGAGGCCGGTTGGATATACTGCGAAATTCTCTAACATTACGTTGGAGGCGGCTTATAGTAGAGAAATTAACATTAAATTATCTGGCAATAGTTCTGTTGGACATTCCTGCATTCAGCATGCCAATTGAAAATCAAATGTATTGGTTACATACACATATTTAGCCGATGTTATTGCGGTTGTAGCGAAATGCTTGTGTTCCTAGCTCCAACAGTGCAGTAGTATCTAACAATTCACAACAAAACACACAAATCTAAAAGTAAAATAATGGAATTAAGAAATCTATACATATTAGGACGAGCAATGTCAGAGTGGTATTGACTCAAATACAGTGGAATAGAATACAGTATATACATATGAAATGAGTAAAGCAGTATGTAAACATTATTAAAAATGACTAGTGTTCCATTATTAAAGTGACCAGTGATTCCATGTCTATGTATATGGGGAAAGGGAAAGGGGGATATCTAGTTAGTTGTACAACTGAATGCATTCAACCCAACCCCTCTGAATCAGAGAAGTGAGGGGGGCTGCCTTAATCGACATCCACGTCATCTGCGCCCGGGGAAGAGTGGGTTAACTGCCTTGCTCAGGGGCTGAACTACAGCTTTTTACCTTGTCAGCTCAGGGCAGCAGCCTCTAAGGTGCAGGGTTGAGCAACCGGGTGGTAGCCGGCTAGTGATGGCTTTGAGATAGAAGCTGTTTTTCAGTCTCTCGGTCCCAGCTTTGATGCACCTGTACTGACCTCACCTTCTGGATGGTAGCAGGGTGAATAAGCCGTGGCTTGGGTGGTTGATGTTTTTGATGATCTTTTTGGCCTTCCTGTGACATCGGGTGCTGTAGGTGTCCAGGAGGGCAGGCAGTGTGCCACCGGTGATGCGTTGGGCAGACCAGTTGCAATACCAGGCGGTGATACAGCCCGACAGGATGCTCTCAATTGTGCACCTGTAAAAGTTTGTGAAGGTCTTAGGGTCCAAGCCAAATTTCTTCAGCCCCCTGAGGTTGAAGAGGCGCTGTTGCGCCTTCTTCACCACACTGTCTGTGCGGGTGGACCATTTCAGTTTGTCAGTGATGTGTACGCTGAGGAACTTGAAGCTTTTCACCTTCTCCACTACGGTCCCCTTCGATGTGGACAGGGGCGTGCTCTCTTTGCTGTTTCCTGAAATACACGATTAGCTTCCTCAACGTTTTGTTGACATTGAGGGAGAGGTTACTTTCCTGGAACCACTCCTCCAGGGCCCTCACCTCCTCCCTGTAGGCTGTCTCTTCATTGTTGGTAGTCAAGCCTGCTACTGTTCTGTCGTCTGCAAACTTGATTGAGTTGGAGGTGTGCGTGGCCATGCAGTCATGGGTGAACAGGGAGTACAGGAAGGAGCTGAACATGCACCCTTGTGGGCCCCCTGTGTTGAGAATCAGTGAAGTGGAGGTGTTGTTTCCTACCTTCACCACTTGGGGGCGGCCTGTCAGGATCTATTGGGGCGGTATGCAAATTGTGGTGGGTCTAGAGTGTCAGGTAAGGTAGAGGTGATATGATCCTTAACTAGCCACAATGTCAGAAGTGAGTGCTACGGGGCGATAGTCATTTAGTTACCTTTGCTTTCTGGGGTAAAGGAACAATGGTGGACATCTTGAAGCATGTGGGGACAACAGACTGGGATTGGGAGAGATTGAATATGTGCATAGTAAACACTCCAGCCAGCTGGTCTGTGCATGCTCTGAGGATGCAGCTAGGGATGTCGTCTGGGCCGGAACGTGGCTGGCACTATCTTGTACTGCACGTTCCCTCAAAAATGAGACATCTGTGGCATTGTGTTGTGTGACAAAACTGCACATTTTAGAGTGGCCTTTTATTGTCCCCAGCACAAGGTGCACCTATGTAACGATTATGCTGTTTAATCAGCTTCTTGATATTCCACACCTGTCAGGTGGCAAAGGAGAAATGCTCACTAATAGGGATGTAAACAAATGTGTGTGCAAAATTTGAGATACATAAGCTTTTTGTGGATCTTTTATTTCAGTTACATTTACATTTTACATTACATTTTAGTCATTTAGCAGACGCTCTTATCCAGAGCGACATACAGTAGAGTGCATACATTTTATTTAAAAAAATTACATACTGAGACAAGGATATCCCTACCGGCCAAACCCTCCCTACCGGCCAAACCCTCCCTAACCCGGACGACGCTATGCCAATTGTGCGTCGCCCCACGGATCTCCCGGTTGCGGCCGGCTGCGACAGAGCCTGGGCGCGAACCCAGCCCAGCCTGGGCGTGAACCCAGAGACTCTGGTGGCGCAGCAAGCACTGCGATGCAGTGCTCTAGACCACTGCGCCACCCGGGAGACTATGGACATGGGACCACCACTTCATGGACATGGGACCACCACTTTACATATAACATTTATATTTGTATTCAGTGTAGATAAAATGTAGTGGAAATTCAGTACTGAGAGAGACTTGGTCTTGGTCATTTCTTCAAACAATCATCTTTATTTAATATTGATTAATTATTGCAATAATGAGACCGTCAACCCACCAGTCTTGACTGACTGACCTTTACAGACGATGCACCGTTTTTATATAGCTGATACCAAGATTGCTTAGTCAGTCACTTCTAACCTTCCCATAAGCCACCTTGGTTATCTACACAGGATGGTCTTTTACTTAGTTTCCCAGATGCCATGAATATGAGACAATGAGGCATTGTTCTTAACTCTTCCAGGCTCTCTCTATCTCGAGTCACACACCACCACATCTTGTCTATAGAATGCCAGCTTTTAGGTTTTTATCACCAACACAAATCAATTGTCAGCTTCAAGCTATCTCTAGTAGAACCCATGTCCTCAACACCCAGACTAGCTGCAGGGTGCTAGAGTGGAGACCATAAAACACAGCATTAGCAGGACAGAAATATCTTACTGTTCGTTAAGTAAATAATTGTTACATAGCCAACAAATAAGGTGAATACATCATTTTTCCCTCACAAGATACATACAGTATGTTATGTAGTGGATGGGGCTTGCAAGCTGTTTCCAAAACATTGGACCAACTTGAGCGATAGCAAAGCCAACCAAATACACATCTTAGCAAACAATCACTTTGTAAACTAATGTTAGCTTCAACTAACATTACAAGTACATAGACCTTCTCTATAAAACAAAGCTATATCCAGTCTATGATATTAGCCAGAAGGCTCTGATGCTAGCTAGCTGCAGTCAAGTCTATGGAAGAGGCATCAGCTTTGTAGTGGTTATACTATGTTGAAACACTTGTCTTCAAATGTTCTTACATTTTTCTCACAACTGCATTGCTGTAGCTTTTCAATTATGAGAATGTAATTTGTAATTTAACGAATTTGATACATATTTAAGAGATCTCCTCCATGTTGGCAATGCCTGACAACGCACTGGAATCCGCTCCCGGGTAAAGAGAGCTTGGAATGTTCGGGCATGCAATGTGCATTGAGGGCATTGGTTGGTGTAACGGGGTAGTCTGAGGTATGCAAAAATATTTGGTGATTTTAATAAATAATCATGCAGTTAAAACATTCAACTGTAATAGTTATAGGCTACAGAGGACATGACAAATGCTTGGTGTCAGTTGAAAACAAACAATTTTCTGACATTAAAATTGAAATGAATGTAATGTTTACAGGGTACATTTAAATTTATATTATATTGGATTTTGGTGACCCAATACTTAAAATATACTTAAAAAGGTCAGAGGGACTCAAATCGTACCAGTTTCATGGAATTACCCGATTAGTATAATATGAGATAAATTAGGCTCATTGAGACTCCTGCCTGCTCCAGCGTGAATGGTGCTGATGCTGCGCCCACGCTCAAGTGTCTACTGCGCAGTCGCCGATGCAACGGACGCAGTAAGATAAAATATATGGGAAAATGGCCCTCGATAATGTACTTTTCGCGCAATGCATCCTCTATTTTTTGGCGTTTGTGTTTGGCTTTATTTCCGTAGTGCCTCTCTCCGAAAACACGGAGGATTTTCATGGAAAATGCTTGCTTTTCACGCGTGGTATGTGGCAGAATGAGAACATCACAGTCTCAAAGCAGCGCTTCATCGTTGAGGAGTGGGGACCGGAGTCTTCCTGCAGTTTCATCACTTTTGTCGGGATAGCATCTCTCGTCCTCTCCGCAGTGCAGGCATGGAGACTGCTGTTCTTTCTTTGCAAAGGTCACGACGAGTGAGTGTCCTAATAATATGTGGCTGTTCTGCATTACTTTGCATGTTTTCTTCGTGTGTATTTTATCTTAATTATTTTTAAAGAGAGATAAAGAGATGGGGTGTGTTTCAAGCAGCCCATCCACTCCCACCCCCGAATGATCAGTGATGCTGCTTGACTAAATACAGCAAAAACAAAACCCGCTAGCCATTCATTTAATATATTTTTCGGAGTCTTTTCTACAGATCTAGGCCCCATAGAATTAAAAAAACGTTTTTGCTATGGCACAATTTGCCCATCACCCTGCGTAGCTCCATAATCAATATGTTTAATCAGCCCGAGGGAAGAAATGCCATTTTCTGCCTTTTCAACAGATTTGCAATCATATAAACTGCATTTATGGATTAGGCTACTCTATCTGAAAGAGATGTGTCTGCAATCTTTATAATAACATGTTTTACTACTGTACAATGCAGACGATTTCATACCTCAGACTACCCCGGTCTGACATTAGGTGACAGAATGAAACAGTGACAGACCATCCACTTAAAAAAACATGAAGGCCTATCTAAAACTAAGAATTAATGAATTCTTGTGATACAGCTACACCACCAATCTCTTTATATTGGTCATAGCATCCATTAAAATGCAATATAGCCACAATAAAACTAAAACCCACCACTCAAGCATTTGACAAGATGGTTGGAATAAGAAAAGAAAAAAACACCACAATCTCCACTGACATCTTCAATTCAAATCCAATTCAACACTAAGGAAATGTGACAAGGATGGTATTAAAGAAATCACATTATACACCTTCCTAATGAGTTGCACCCCCTTTTGCCCTCAGAACAGCCTCAATTCGTCAGGGCATGGACTCTACAAGGTGTCAAAAGCGTTGCACAGGGATGCTGGCCCATGTTGACTCCAATGCTTCCCACAGTTGTGTCAAGTTGTATGGATGTCCTTTGGGTAGTGGGTAATTCTTGATACACACGGGAAATTGTTGAGCGTGAAAAACACAGCAGCATTGCAATTCTTGACACACTCAAACTGGTGAGCCTGGCACCTACTGCCATACCCTGTTCAAAGGCACTTAAATATTTTGTCTTGCCCATTCACCCTCTGAATGGCACACATACACAATCCATGTCTCAATTGTCTCAAGGCTCTTAAGGATCCGCCACTTTTTTTCAATTTTCACCTAAAATGACATACGAAAATCTAACTGCCAGTAGCTCAGGCCATGAAGCAAGGATATGCATATTCTTGGTACCATTTGAAAGGAAACACTTTGAAGTTTGTGGAAATGTGAAAGGAATGTAGGAGAATATAAAACAATAGATCTGGTAGAAGATAATACAAAGAAATAAACAACCTTTCTCTTGTATTTTTTTGTACCATCATCTTTGAAATGCAAGAGAAAGAACAGAATGTATTATTCCAGCCCAGGTGCAATTTGGACTTTGGCCACTAGATGGCAGCGGTGCATGTGCAAAGTTTTAGACTGGTCCAATGAACCATTGCATTCCTGTTCAAAATTTGGTATCAAGACTGCCCAAATGTGCCTAATTTGTTTATTAATAACTTTTCATGTTCAAAATTGTCATGGTCAATCTAATGTTTTGTATACTCAGTGTATATTCTCTCTCTCTGAGTGTAGTTCCCTGTTCAATGCCTTCCTGAATCTGGTGATCAGCTCCCTGGTGGTGTTCACAGTGTTCCTCTCCAGCACCATCGTCAGTGTGGGCTTCAACTTGTGGTGTGACGCCATCACAGAGGGAGGGAGCATGTCCAGCAGGTGAGACTCAAAACACCCTGTCTATACCTCACACTGTCTTACATGTCTCCCAAGCTCTTCAATTGTCTGTGGCAAGATTTAGAAATACTATTGAGTTACAACCATATACCTATGATCATGTGACTAGTCGTGTCCCCTAATCTCAGTGACCAAAGTAACAGTATGAGCAGTTCTTCTCCTAAGATCACACCTTACTCTTTACTTGTATTTCAGCTGTGAGGACCTGCAGGACACTGATCTGGAGTTGGGCCTTGACAACTCCTCGTTCTATGACCAGTTTGCCATTGCTCAGGTAAGGGTCAGACGAATGTGTAGACTCATACACTGTGTTGATAATTGAGACTGTACCAGAGTCTTCTGTCCAAATTTGACCCAGCTCTGGTTGAACCCTGTGGCTATATTATATATGTTAAACATGTCTCCTACCTGCAGTTTGGTCTGTGGGCAGCGTGGCTGACGTGGATGGGTATCACGGTCATGGCCTTCCTCAAGGTCTACCACAACTACCGCCAGGAGGACCTTCTGGACAGTCTGATCCACGAGAAGGAGCTGCTGCTGGGACGCTCGTCCCGCCGGGGATCTGATGCCAATCAGATGAAGAGTGGCATGGTCTAACACCCAGAGGACACGTGCACATCACTGAAACATATCCTCTTATCCTACCCTTACTGCCATCATAGATAGGCCAGCCCCTGACAACCTATATACCATCAACTGAAATTCCATTAACTGTGATTAGAGTGCATTGTTATGTCTTGCTTACATATACTCCTCCTCAGATATATGCTGTCTGATTTACCAGTTGAAAACGCTGCTGTTGACAGCAAAGCGTAGGGTAAAGAGTTTCCAGCTGTATTCCACTTGCTATATTTATATTTGTTAATGAGTTACTGCTGACATGTCTTCCCCTTCAAGGCACTCACTGGAGCGTAAATTGGCTCAGAGAATCAAGGCCATTTAATGAGGATAGAAATGGAACATAGAGACTTCTTTTTTAAATGACTTCCTATTTAGCTGCACTTAGATGATGACTCAACACAGGGTGGTTAAAGGATGGTGAAAATGGATCTTTTTTATTTTATTTTATTTTTTACTGTGTGCATGTAACGTTAGACAGTGTGAGCAGGATGTAGTTGTTGATGTTGGGCAATATATTTTTTGTAACAATCCAATACATTCAGATTGTGCAGGCTTTCAGTAATGTGTGACTTCCTTGCCTACATACAGCAACAGAGTATGATGTGTGATTTTGCGGTGTATTATATAGTATCTACAATTACCAAACAGTATTTTGTAAAAATGAAAACTGTACTATGTAAGAGACATGTATGGTCAATGAACTTAAGTTGACTGGGACAGAACTCAGGAGGAAATGCCTGAGAGTCACATAGCTAGATAAATCAGTCTACCTGATCATCCTGATAATCATAAAAGTTCAGGCTGGTCATGAGGCACAGGGTCCGATATTCCTCAAGCCCCAAAAAAACATTGACAGTGAGTTTACAAATTATAAGTAACATAGATGGGATAACTCACTATCCAAGGCCAGTTCTGTGCTGTTGTGTGTGAGGAAATGTAGTCCGCAGTGTGGAAAGATGGATAATCACCTTATCTCACACACACACACACACACACACACACACACACACACACACACACACACACACACACACACACACACACACACACACACACACACACACACACACACACACACACACACACACACACCCTCACTACTCACCACCCTCACAGATTTTGGTATGCAATGACAGTTTTATTTCAAATAATTCAAATAAATAACGAAATATAGAAACTACAAAATCCTTCTAAAAGGCACTTCTTTCAAAGTGACCACAGGCATATTGTCAGCAGTGAAATGCAGCTACTAACCAAAATGTGCAGAAACAGGCCATGTTGACTTGCTGGGTATTTGTATTGCTAATGACAATAGTTCCGTTTGATGGTGCAAAGGGAACCTTCAGTCTCAGTAGCTCCTCCATTCAGACATTGGTTGCATCATATTGCTCAGATTTTTCCAACACCGACTCTTTCTTATAGTTGTGTTCCCTGAAACCTGTTATACTGTTTAAAGAATATGTATTAGTGGAAACAACGTCTTGTGTTTTATTGCTCGGATCAAGAGGTGAGGATTTTTGTCCACATTGTCCTTTAAAGCTCGACCTGTTTATAGAAGAGACTTTCATTTCTATATTTGAATGGTTCCAATTACTGAAGGTCCCACAGTGATGATTCAATTAGTGTCATAATGTTGCTGCATCTTACCACAGACCATACCGTACAATTCATGTAGATTCCTTTCTTTACTTTGCCTCATTAACATTTGCTCTAATTTAAGGTACTTTTCAATTCCCAAATAATCCTTAACTTTAAAAGCATTTGACATCAAGATTCAAATCTGAATATTGGCACAATCAAAAAATAGAAATGTAACAAAAGCCCTTACAAAATGTACTCTAAAGAAAATAAAAGTATTTGATATTTGAGTAGATGCAGATATGCAGTATGGAAGAATAAATACAATTTAGAGGATAGAGGATATTATTTGAGGCATTTTTGCATTTACCAAGAGGTACACTGTCAAAATCATAAGCACGCATTGAATTTGAGTACATTCCCAGGAAAGTGAGTATTCATATTATTGTGGTGAAGGTTTTATCATCTTTGTCCAACTTGGAACCCAAAATTGATCTGACCTAAAAATAGTCTGACTACAGCAGGGTTTTCCAAACTCGGTCCTCGGGATCCCACTGGGTGCACATTTTGGTTGTTGCCCTAGCACTACACAGCTGATTCAAATAATCAACTAATCATCAAGCTTTGATTATTTGAATCAGCTGTGTAGTGCTAGGGCAACAAAACAAAACGTGCACCCCTTGGGGTCCCGAGGACCGAGGTAGGAAACACCGGACTGCAGTATTTATGCTGTAAAAGAAAGATGGCTTTGTCAATTTGCTAGTTTAACCTGGCACTGTGAAGTGAAGCAGTCCTGTGCCTGTGTCAGCAATCCTTTTCAGAAGGTGGTCACATTGTGCTTGACTCAATCCATAATCCTTATTTTAGACGGTAAGGGTGTTTTGTGCCAACTCTAAGCAGTTTTTCACACTTTATACATTCAATTATGTGCAATAACAAGGCGTAATATTGTGATAGTCCTTAGTATACGGTATATACACATTCATATCTGTAGTTAGCTTTTAAGTGCACAAATGACATAGCATTGTAATTCAATAAATATAATTAATTTGGCATTCCATGAAACATTCACTCACAATAGATTGTGCCAAGAAAGGAACATGTAAATTATTGTAGCAATTAAGTGAGCATACCAGTGAGCATCGACATTGCTGATGTGCAAAATGTCTTATCAACAAAACGAACATGGTAGCATACCCACCACCTAGGTACATACAGTATACAGGCATGGAGGCTAAATATCTCTGGGATTACACATTTCTCCATATATGGGTGTGAGCATAGCAGTAGGGGTGCACATCTCAACACCATAGATAGATAGTCAGTGTGTATGACTGAGGTGCTCGTGGACCAGGCTAGGTAGGGCACCTCAAGGGACATGTAATGAAGAGAGTGAATGCAGTCCTCCACGTCTCCCCCTCTGGTGGGTCCCAGTCACTGCATGGTTAGCCAGATCCAGCAGCCCCACAGCAGCTGTTTTATGTGTATCAGGTAGACAGCAAGCGAGGCCTCCAGCTCCTCACAGACACGCTGTGGGCGCCGGCGGTCCGTGCAGAACATGGCCACGCCCAGCAGTGACATCAGCAGGAACAGGCAGGTGAACAGAGCCAGGTGGGGGCTGGGCGGTGACGTGTCATAGGCTGTGAACCAAAAGAGACCAACAACAAACTGTTGAATTATTTATGATTTGTAAAGGCTCATCCAGTCTGCATGTTCAGGAGTGAGGGGCATGTCGTTTTCCTGATGCCAAAATCACTTTTCTCCACCCCATTGTAGCTAAAGGCCTGATTTTCAGTCTCTTTATTAACAGTATAAAAAGTGCCATACACCAGATACTGGACTGGAATATGCAATATCAAAAGTGGGTACAATTGAGGGAGGAATACCCATGCATCACAGTACAATATTAAAATGTCTATGATTGCAAATTCTCATATTAAGCACCACTCAACAGTCTTCCTTACACAGATTTAGTATAACAATTCAGTAATGACCAGTCAATGAGGGTGACACTTGCTCCATGTTCTTAGTGTGCTATTATTTGGGACCACTGTCAGACAGACTTACCAACTAAACGGTCATAGTATGGAATGTCTGCGAAACCGATAGACAAGAAGCAAGTAAATAAATAAATAAAAGGCTACCTTATTTGCATGCATAATTAATCATGAAGTGTAAATAGCTTGCTCGTGTTTGTTCTTTTTGTAAATTCAGCGTTACATGAAATACTACAGTATCCACAAGGGACAGTGTTTTACAATCTAATCACAGGATTTTACTGTATCTTGATCATTTTCTTTTACAGCTAAGCCATAACAACGCAGATCCCTGTGTAAGGTTCAGTAGTAGTGGCCCATAGAGAATTAGGAGAACAGTAGATTTAGCAGTATAACTCACCAATGTATTACTAAGCATTGTTTAATACGTTTTGATATAGTGAGTGTTTAATTCTCTTAAACCCAGTGGTATAGAGCTGAGTCAGTCCAATAACAAATGTGTTTCTTGTTTCTGCAGACCAAGGCCTTCCAGTGCAGTAGAGAGGAGTGAGAGTGACTGGGTAGAGGTGAGAATGCACCAGAGGGCAACGCCATCTCTCCTCGGCTCGTTACATGCACTGAAGGGGCTCAAACTTTGAACGTTTGGAAAGATCTAGTCCTCATGGCCTCCATATGTTTGGTATTTGATCTCTGATCCTGATGTCTCTCTCACCATGCACAGTGGTTTCAGGCTCCCTGAACCGGACCCGCCGCTCGCCTTTCCGTCTGTGGCTGGGCTCTGAGTCTGATCCTGAGCCAGACCTCTTCAGTATGGACATGGGGATTTTACCGTTGGTGACCTGAGGAGTGGGTGAGATATCATTAGAAGTGAGGACACAATGGACACCAGTTTTGAGGACATTTCAGTCATTGAAATAAAAGTGTCACCTTGGGTTTTGGTGTGTCCACCAGTGGGCGGGGGTCTTTCCTGTGCCGGACCTCGGAGTGTTTATCCCGGTGGGAATGGGAGTGGGAAAGACCGTTGTTGAGTGTGTCTCTGAAGGACTCGGCAGCAGCAAACCTCTTGGAAAGCGCTGACACACACTGGCCTAGGGAATCTAAGGGATTAACCATGAGTAAACATTAGTCTCTGACCACAGATGGAACCTGGATCCAAGGTACCAATAAACATGCAGACAACTACTGTGTAGATAGAGTTGAAGATGAAAGTTCAAAATACAAAAACAAACATTTCTGTGAAAAACATCAGGGTTGACTCCATCATGGCCATTTACTATATACACAGTTACAGTGCAGTGGTACTTACAACACACACATTTCCAGATCACAAAAGCCCTGCACTGGCTTTGTACTATGAAACATGTGGAATAGACTGCACAAGCAACATGTAGACCGTCCAACTATCAATACATGGGTTTATAGGAGGCGTGCAGCTCACACCCACAATGATAACTCTATGACAGCCATTTTAGGTCACAGAGGAATCACGCTTTGTGTACAAAATAAATAAAATAAAATCTAATCTTATTTGTCACATGCGCCGAATACAGTGAAACGCTTTACAAGCTCTTAACCAACAAAGAAGTTTTAAGAAAATAGGGTTAAGAAAATATTTACTAAATAAACTAAAGCAATTTTTTGTTAAAGAACACAATTAAATAACAATAATGAGGCTATATACAGGGGGTACCGGTACTGAGTCAATATGCGGGGGTACAGTTTAGTCGAGGCAATTTGTACATGTAGGTATGGGTAAAGTGACTATGCATAGATAATAAACAGTGAGTAGCAGAAGTGTAAAAACAAGGGGGAAGGAGGCGGTCAATGTAAATAGTCCGGGTGGCCATTTGATGAATTGTTCAGCGGTCTTACGGCTTGGGGGTAGAAGCTGTTAAGGAGCCTTTTGGACCTAGACTTGGTGCTCTGGTACCGCTTGCAGAAGCACGTGAATGAAATGTGTACCCTGACAGGCTTACATTGCAAGGACAAACTGTGTCCATGCTTCAGCTGTTCTCTTTACTTATTGACAATAATTTTACCAAGGATATGGCCAAGAAGGTCAACTGGCATGAATAGGAACCGCTCTCTTAGCACCCCAGGTCCTACACATAGCCTGCTCTACTGAGCACCCCTGTCTGTGAACACTGACTCAACAGCTCTTCTCAACATCTAGGGCACATTTTACCCCGTGCCTTCTTCAGCAGACCTCTCTACCCAAATAAACGGCAACTTTGGAAAACAGTAGAAAATGCCACTTCCTCTTCATGCGAGTGAAGTATGAGCACACCAATACAGTGGCCTCAAACTGTCAATTTCACAATAAGTATTTTCTGTTCAGCTCTATATAAAACCACTCTGAGTGGGTGTGTTTATTCATTTAACAATTCATTGAGCAGACATCATACAGTAGGAGGGCTAACTGGAATTATGTAAGCCACTTATAGTGCGATGTGTGCGCTGAAGCAAAGCAGTTAAGTTGTTCTTGGGCTTAACAGCTGTTTTCCGGTTTGTCATGCCACAAGAGAGTGCTTTATGTCAACCTAGTGACAAGGTCTACACCAAATCACCTCTCAGGGTCCAGTTTAACTACAAACTGTCAACTATAAACTCTCCGCTGCCTGTGCACGCCTGTCACACTGAGAAGAACATGCTGACACACTCAGCCATGATGGAACACTCACGACTATTGAGTTAATCTACTGTAAGTATTCATCCATGTTTATTTCAGCATGACACTGGCTTTTAAAGTGTTCTGTCTTTATTCAGGGGTTTTACCTGAGTATTCTGTTTTTCCAATTTCTGCGTAGACGGTGGCCAGCAGCTCCAGACTCTTGTCTGTGATGGGGTGGTCGTTGCCAAAGGCCCTCTGATGGATCTTAGTGGCTTTCCCACTGTACTCTAAAGCGAGATGAGGTCTAAAAGACGAAGGACAGGAACACAGAGATAATTAACATTTTATGGATTATTTCTCCCACTGGGCACAGACGACATTTAAATGTCTAGTTGGATTTACATTTGGTTGAGATTTAAACTAACGTAAATTCAATGTGAAATCAACAAAAAATGTCACCATGTCATTGGATTTAGGTTAAAGGAGGGTGAAAGAAAGACAAAACTTTTTGCAAATCAAATCCGTTTTCCATGTTGATTCAACGTCATCAGATTGATGTTGTTGAAATGACGTGGAAACAACATTGATGCACAAGTTTTTTACCCAGTGGGCTGTGTCAATAGAAAATCCAGACAAACAACCAACTCCAATTAAAACAACCTCCAACCCATAGAAAGCAACCTCAAACAAACATACAAATAAAATATATTTTATTTTCCATTTTGCCATGGCTCCCACCGGTTGGATTACTGTGCACCCTTCCACAGCTATACTGCTCTGGCATGGAGCTAGGTGTTCATAGCATGGCAAGCAGATTCCGGCTCTTACGTGTGCCAATAGATGTAGAGCAAGTCCTGTGTAGTGTCACAGATGTCACGATCGCTGTTCCAAAACCACGCTTTCCTTCAATTAGTAATGGCCAGGTGTCTGTTTGCACTGTTTTAGAATGTAACTTGAGGACATCCGGTCGCCAAAGTACAGCGAAGCCCTTCAACGGCCGAAGGACTTCATGCCACAGCCCTGAAAGATTCAGGAAGCACCATAACTTTCTGTCCAAGAGAGAAGACGGGGGCTGGCATTGACTTAGCACTGACTACTAAAGACAGTTATATGAGTCCATCACTTCCAGTTTTCTCTTGGTAGTCCTCATTACTCCATCAGTGTCCAAGGTTAATGTTCATCTCGTAGACCGTTCATAAACACCTACAAAAATGTCTATGACCCAGTAAAGATGAAGAGGCTGCCATCCTCCCAATTCCAAACTGCCACAAGCTCCAGTGCTCTAGTGCTGTAGTAGGATGTGAGTCTTCTAAAACCCTGTAAATAAAATATTGCACCCAAACAAGTCCATTGGATTGGGAGGCCTCTAATGGGTGGATGAATTTGGGGCATTCTGTACATTTCTTTAGGGTGAAAAGCATAGTATTAGAGATACACTAAACTAAACGTATGGTTCTAGAGACACGCTAAGCAAAAAGTACTACAGACACACTAAACTAAAATTATATTGCTACAGACACACTAAAGAAAAAGTATAGTACTAGAGACACGCTAAAATAAACGTATAATACTTGAGACACCCTAAACATTATGTATAGTACTAGAGACACGCTAAACTAAACGTATAGTACTAGAGACACGCTAAACTAAACGTATAGTACTTGAGACACTCTAAACATTATGTATAGTACTAGAGACACGCTAAACTAAACGTATAGTACTAGAGACACGCTAAACTAAACGTATAGTACTTGAGACACCCTAAACATTATGTATATGTACTAGAGACCCCTAAACTAAACATATGGTACTAGAGACACCTAACTCATTATGTATAGTACTAGAGACACCCTAAACTAAACTA
>NC_036849.1:16517543-16531986 GCF_002910315.2 Salvelinus sp. IW2-2015
ACTAAACGTATAGTACTAGAGACACCCTAAACTAAAAGTATACTACTAGAGACAGCCTAAACTAAACGTATAGTACTAGAGACACACTAAACTAAAATTATAGTACTAGAGACACACTAAGGTCATTGGTGTATTAGAGGCGAAGTCAGGTGCAGGAGAGCAGAGTATAACATGCTGACCAGACCGGACGTCGCGTGCGCGATCATCGCAAAATAAATTTTGAAATCCATGTTATTCAATTATTGCACCCACACTGCTCGCGAGCGTCTGCGATGACAAGGGCTAAAATAGAAGTCATTCCTATTTCTGATGCAGATCGCGCTGAAAGTCCTGCCTCTCCCATCTCCTCATTGGTTTACAGAAGCAGGTACCCACGTGCCATCTCCTCATTGGTTATACCCACGTAGGTGATTGAAAGACGAACTTTGTTGCCGGTTGTCGTGGTAATACAATGAAAGTTTAGATGCGATCACCATATAAGTTCAAAGATGAAAAAGCCTGGAAGGAGGAGAGATGACTAGAAACGAGTCGGTTGGCCGTTTTATGTGTGGACTAATTGTCGGAGTAGAGGTCCTTGTGCATTTCAGGTAAAATAACAACTCAATGTTTATATCCCAGCACAAATTAGCTAGCAACAGCAAGCTAGCTAAATAGGACAAATTAACATTAGCTAGCAAGTGCAAGCTAACTAGCTAAATTGCCATACATGTTTAATGCTTTTCGACCTGTCTCCAAATGAATGTCATTGGTTCAGAGTTTGTTTTGATATTTTAACCTGCGTGTCATGATCGCGTTTGGTGTGGGGGGGCAAAATAAATGTATGCACGATAGCGCACACGCGCAGCCAGTTTGGGTTCCGTGTAATGAACAGGGGCCCTTTTAAAGTTCCAAAAACGAGAGCACTACATAAATCAAACGCGCTCAAAAAACGGAACATAAAAGTGAAGCGCATAAACTAACACCACATAACATGAAACAATTTCACACAAAGCATGATGGGAAACAGAGGGTTAAACACAAGTAGATTGATTGGGGAAATGAAACCCAGGTGTGTATGGAAACAAGACAAGACAAATGGATATATGAAAAATGGAGCGGTGATGGCTAGAAAGCCGGTGACGTCGATCGCCGAATGCCGCCTGAACAAGGAGAGTAGCCGACTTCGGAGGAAGTCGTGACAACTAAACTAAAACTAGAGTACAAGAGACACCTTAAACTAAAAGTATTGTAGAAGAATGAGACATCAAACAGCAGAAACCAAGAAAGCGGATGTTTCCGGTTTTCAAGGATACAGTATTTTCAACCTAACTTCAGTTTCCCCTGCAAAATGGATTTGGGTACTCCAGTCAGCCATATTTTGAAGCCTGCTAGGTTAGGTTCCCAAAAATGTGAACACATTCGAGGCCGTCTGATTGGTCCAGAAATCGATGGGTTAGGCCAGAGCCAGAACGCACGTGGGTAAAGCGGTGGTTTGAAAATTAGTCATTGGCTTTGATACTGTGATTGGTTAGAGACGATTCAATCGCTGATTACTTTGTTTTGAACAACACCCCTCGTGCACCTCATCACCAAAAATGACTTCAATGACGGCAGTCTCAGACTAGTATGTAGTGATCGACGGAGCAGCAGAAGAATTTAGCTTGAGTAGTCAGGATACCTGTTACCCCCTTCCACCCTCTCAAGCCAATCAGGCTAAATTCTCTAATCTTCCAAACATTGACAGGAGGGGCAAATAAATGTGTATGTTCCTGTCTTTTTGGCCTACCAGAATACCCCAGCATCAAGGACATCAGATCAATGTGTTCTGGTAACACTTGAAACTCCCATTAGGGATGTTGTCCCTTTGCTCCATCTCCACAGGTAAATTCACCTCGGTGGTTTTTGCATGAGGGCCACAGATGCAAACACTTCTTCCTGCACTGGTTTATTGGGCTAGGTAAATTTTCATCCTGATGACATATTTTCAAAGCACTATGAACATATAAACCCATCTTTCACTAACAATCTGGGGGAGGGGCAATATGGAACTGAGTATCACTTTAAGATGTGAGACAGCATACAGTTTAAATACAATGCCTCAATGAAATAGTCTCATGTCTGAATGACAGTATCACTGTTTTTCATTTTGTAAAGATATTATACACTCATACATCCTTTCAAAAGTAATTTACTGAGGAACAGAGCTAGCCAAAATATCAAAATACAGCATCTATTAAATATAACTACAGCCTTGGAGCCTTTAACAGCAAACAAAAACACCTACAGTATCAGTATATATTATGCTGTCTATATCAGGCATAATATTAATATCTACTTTCTCATCCCATCCTTACTTCAAACCCAGTAATTACCAACACCAGTTCAGAAAAGCCAGCAGAACCGAAACAGCAAAGATGTATCATTTAATGAGAGGAAGAGCAACAATACTAAACAGCACTGCCCTTACTGCAAGAGAGGACATTAGCGTTATTCTTGTTAACTCTACGTACCTTTTACTCATGATGCAAAGCTGGGCCAGCCGCTCAAAATGCTGTGCCTGGGAGGCCTGATCCGATAGCTCCTCTGGGGATGCCCATCCTGTCCCAGACGAGCCCAGCAAAGCCTCCTCCTGGGGACCTGTTACACACACACAGGGCATGTAATCAGCCGCCCGCTAACGTCTGTCTCGATCCATCTTGCTCATGCTCTATCCTTCTCTCGCTCTTTATATCCCTTTAACTCCCTCTGTCTCTCTACATAGCAAGTAAACAGAATCCAAAATGCTGGCGATGTGGTCTCTGGCAGGGCTGGCAGTGTGGAGATGAGAGTGGAGTCTGAACAGCAGGGTACAGTGGAGCCAACAGGATAGTGAGCAAGAGACGTCAGATAGAGAGCAGAGGGAAAAGGGAAGGGAGAGCATACTGTGAGTGCAAACAGCGCACTCACCACACCCACAAGAGCAGTGGCACAGCTACCTGTTCACACAGACACAAACACCTGAGCTGACCCTGGTGGGAGTGGAGATTAGCCTCCATAAAAGCTTTTCTAGCCTAACGTTGGAGAGAGGTAAACTGAAAAGTAAAGTGGTTCAGAAATGGCAATAAGGGGACAGAAACTTTTAACAGGATGAGGGAAAAGAATAGAAAGCATAGAAAATAGGGTAGGTCCAATATCTGTCAGATAATCAAAATTAGATGGAAATGGGCCGAGGTTTAAACAGGAGATTGAAGAGAGAGAGAAAGCTGGTGGAGTGATTGTGATGCCAGCATTGACCCAGGAGAGAGAAACAAAGCAGCTGGCACAGTGCTGAATCAGGGGCCTCGGTATTCCATGGCGCCACACAACTCCTTATGAGATAATGCCTAACATGGCCATTTGTCTTCCCTGTCCATCCCATAACTCCTGCAACCTCCTGCCCATGCGACACTGAACTGCTGCTGAATCAGCAGCCTCCAGACAGACAGACAGACAGACAGACAGACAGACAGACAGACAGACAGACAGACAGACAGACAGACAGACAGACAGACAGACAGACAGACAGACAGACAGACAGACAGACAGACAGCAGACAGACAGACAGACAGACAGACAGACAGACAGACAGACAGACAGACAGACAGACAGACAGACAGACAGACAGACAGACAGACAGACAGACAGCAGACAGACAGACAGACAGACAGACAGACAGACAGACGACAGACAGACAGACAGACAGACAGACAGACAGACAAGACACAGACAGAACAGACAGACAGACAGACAGACAGACAGACAGAACAGACAGACAGACAGACAGACAGACAGAACAGAAGACAGACAGACAGACAGACAGACAGACAGACACGACAGACAGACAGACAGACAGACAGACAGACAGAACAGACAGACAGACAGACAGACAGACAGACAGACAGACAGACAGACAGACAGACAGACAAGACAGACAGACAGACAGACAGACAGACAGACAGACAGAACCAGACAGACAGACAGACAGACAGACAGACAGACAGAACAGACAGACAGACAGACAGACAGAACAGACAGACAGACAGACAGACAGACACAGACAGAACAGACAGACAAGACAGACCAGACAGACAGACCAGACAGACCAGACAGACAGACAGACAAGACAGACAGATAACTATGACAGGCCAGACAGACAGACAGACAGACAGACAGACAGACAGACAGACAGACAGACAGACAGACAGACAGACAGACAGACAGACAGACAGACAGGACAGACAGACAGACAGACAGACAGGACAGACAGACGGACGTCTGGAGAGGAGAGGCAGCAGGTGATAGATGACTGGCCAACCCTGTTGGGTTGTAAGGGATACACCAGGCTCTCTGGCTGAGGTTTGTTTCTCTATTGTACAGAATCACACATTGCACTGGTATCATTTCAGATTGGTATATTACAATAAAAAGGTCCTAAAAATACACTGCATACCATACTGTATAGCACAATTGATAGCTTACAGCAATGGCATTTCGTTAGGGCACCCCCTAATCACCCAGTTAGAGTGCTAAGTGTAGTTTATAACACAGTTTTGGGAGGACAGCTTTAGGCTTCAGATGACATACCTAATCCACAACAGGAACTTCCATATATGGGCTTGTTCTTCGGTATTGGAATGCAGCCTTAGAGCAGGAACTCCATATATGGACTCAGACTTCCATATTGGAATGCAGAATTCCATACATGGGTAACGGCATTCATATTGGAATGCGGCCCTGTAGCAGGAACTCCATATATGGGTCCAGACATCCACAATGGAAGGCGGCAGAGCAGCAAGGAAATCCATATATGGACGTAGAGCAGTACCCATGCCAATTTGCTCACCTGCATCCAATCTTCATTAGCCACAAGCCTGCCTCACTCACCTGAGTCCAATTGCTTCATCAACCACCCTCATAGTACTTAAGCGGCATCCTTCGTCACTCCTTGTACCTATGCACAATGGTGGGCGATGAGTGGGCGGCAAACCCAGATCCACGACTACTATCCATGACTGAACTCTACTGACGATTACCCCCTTCTGACATGTTTGTCAGATGGTGAGAAGCTGAACTTGTGGATGCCACCTTAATGCCCCCATTTTACAGATGTAAATATACTTGCCTGTGCTCCCCTGAACAGCAGTGAGCTCAATTAGAGAAACCTCGTAGAACATCTTCTCAGCCTGAATGAACTGCAGGGCCTTGCTGTCTATTCATATATGTGAAGGATCAGACTCAGTTGTCAAAGGTATTAAGTCAGTTGTAGCGTCAGAAACGTTGTCGCCAGGCTTAACTGCAATGTGTTTTATTTTTTTTATGGCTCCTGAATGTGACCTCAGCAAGTAAGTCTCATCACCAACATTCTAAACAGATAGCTCAAATCATAGTCTCTGTGAAGGCTTGGACTATAATATCTGGGCATTCTACTGCAGTCTTTTGTTTGTCAATGTTGATGTGTCAGTTATTTTGGGTGTCTGATTCTGTAAGGGATGGATTTAAATTTACTGGGGGGGGGGGGCTGTTCCAACTCAAGGTGTCCACCAACCGGTTTCTGTGCCAATGCACCACACAACCAATAAACAAAGCATACCAACTTTGGGCACTTGAATATCATGGTTTGTGTTATCAAAACCACAAATAGACTGTCGATCTCAACAAAAAGAAAATACAAATACATTCTTCCCTATTTTAGGTTTACCCAGTATCGAAGGCTTGGCTTGACAATCTCCGAATGTCATTTAAACTTTTTGGTGTTTTGTAAAAGATGTCTCTTTCCGTTCATCAATTGGCCACTGCACAGTTTGAATTTATTGATTGATTTTGTCAGTTAAAAAAAATAGATTTATACCTTCATAGGCCTTCAGTAGCTAAAGCTTAATAATAGCCACACCATACCAAACCTTCACAAATGTTTCAACTTTAATAGGGTAATATCAAAAGTCAAGCCATTGTTTAAAGGGAAAATATGAGCAGAAGAGCAAATGTAAATCAGGGAAAAAATGCGCTACCCCCCCCCTGTGCCCAATAAAAAAACACACACAACCCTCCCCAAAGCAACAAAAAAAAAGCTTGACAACACTCCCCTATTTTGGACCACCCCTCCCTCCAATAAATTTAGATCTGTCCCTAAGGCACCAAATATGTGTGCCATCCCTAAAAATAGACTCAGGAGCCGAGTTGGTTCACTTTGTCAAAGGCATTCTTCATACTGAAATATGAGTTGACCCCGTTAACACTTGACAGGTGAATTTAAAAAGCATTGCTTGACAAGGAAAATTTGCTTAAAATAAACACAGACATATAGCCTGGCGTAAAATGGTCTACTCAAAAGCAGGAGCTCTCTGTCGCACGTGAGACCAGACTTTGCTTAGTTCTATTTTTGAATGCTTGTGTGTGACCTATTGATTTCTGTTAAAGTAGCACAGTTTAGATACAAATAAAAGCTTTAAAAATGTATGTATTATATACAGTGAATAAAGGCTATTTGCGTTATTTCTATGCTTCCCGTTCTTAAGTTCTGTTTTTGTGTCTTTTACTTTTGGTTTCGTACCCCAGCCTCAAACAGCTGAAAAGACAATATTTTTGGTTATGGAAAAGATAGTTCACAGCTATTCAGATGTACTATGACTTTCTACACTACACTTTCTTGTTTTGTCACATAAACTGAAATTAGGCGAACCATTTGAATTTTAGCAACCAGGAAAAACCGGAGCGATTTCTGCATAGTGCATCTTTAAATGACAGTAGTCTATAAACCCTATCATAACTGTCCATGTGAAAGGAAAGAGGCTACCTTGTATGACTAGCAAAATACACGAGAAGCACATTAACACACACTCCTAATAGACTTCACCAGCCAGAAGGATACACAGTGTATGCAGTGCCATACATACTTTATGACTCCAGTAAACATCCAGTGGACAAGTAGAATTTTAAAAATGTGTTTACTACGATCCTTTTCTAAACATCCTGCAATGTGCCTCATTCCTATTCGTTGCCAGTATATAATAGTCAGCTGAGGTAGAGATATTGAGCTGCTGACAGACAGGGTTAACTCCAGGGTTTACTGGACCGCTGAGGTAATGACTGTTCAAATCAAAACACATTTTATTTGTCACGTGCCGAATACAATGGGTGTAGACTTAACCGAGTAGAAAAATTTGAAAAAAAAAAATAGTAACACAAGAGGAATAAAATACACAATAATGAAGCTATATACAGGGAGTACCAGATCTATGTGGAGCTATTTACAGGGAGTACCAGTACCAGATCAATGTGGAGCTATATACAGGGAGTACCAGTACCAGATCAATGTGGAGCTATATACAGGGAGTACCAGTACCAGATCAATGTGAGCTATATACAGGGAGTACCAGTACCAGATCAATGTGGAGCTATATACAGGGGAGTACCAGTACCAGATCAATGTGGAGCTATATACAGGGAGTACCAGTACCAGATCAATGTGGAGCTATATACAGGGAGTACCAGTACCAGTGTTGATGGCCATTACAGACACAACACTTTTCACATGCCAATAAGATGGCTGGAGAGGCGTTCACAACTAACTATACAATTGCATTGTATATCCTGGATTATAAACTGTACCTACTCGATCCATCGCCCCAAACAATCATGAAAAAACTGTCAATATCACGTGATGCCTCAATGTTTTTACAAAATCACCCCAAAGTGAAATTTCTGTGTTTTGAAAACTGGAGATAATTCCACTATGATCAGAGGCCCATTAAGTCCATATCACTACATTAGAAAGCCCCATGCTAACTGCCAACAGTGAGATGAGTATGACGAGGACCCTCTGGGATAGAAGGTTACTTCACAGGCAGACCACAGAGGTCAAAGCACTACTTCTGCTGGTCTGGGGTATTTACAACCTGGCAGGACAACCACAACAATGCAGCGAACCCACACTGAGTAGGTACTAAGTCCTCCACCCTGAGTTGGTGGGGAGAAAAAAACATGGAAACAAAAAAAGCAGACAGAGACCCCTTTCCAACGGCAGGGTGAACTCAATTTAGAGCACATGCGGTACACGTGAAGTGGAGAGGGTCAAGGTTGAGATAACCTTCTAAAGGAAGCACTCTGAAGCATATGTGGCTTGTGACACTATTCTCATACAGTCAACACTATACCACAAAACAAACAATAAAATGTTTTTGATTGTGTTGATTACAAACATGAAACTGTAACAGAAAACATCCTGAGAATGATTTGACTGAAAGTTCAGTTTGATTGGCTTATTTATTTCTCTAATTTGAGAGCAAAATTGAACGGATAGATTAATACACTTTCCATGAAAGCCAGGATGACTTTTGGTCAGAGAGCTCTGAGAAGAATTCCAGCCACTGGGAGTTATTATTATGGCATTTGATGCTGAGAGTTTATGTTTTTTAGTCTGTGCATGTGAAAATATGTGTTCCCATCAGAGTCAGTTAGATTAGGCTAAATCTTCACCTCCCTCACTCCCCAGGGAACCTTCCCAAATACAACCCAGAGAGTACTTTAAAAGCCTGTTAAACTCTGGCTCTGCCCAGTCACATGAATATCCTGTTTTAACCTGTCCTCGGGGACCACCCACTGGGCACAGATGTCAGTTTGACTTACATTTGGTAACTAATGTGAATTAAACATGTCATTGGATTTAGGTTAAAAGTTAGGTGAAAAAAATACAAAATTCCCTTAAGTTGATGACTTTTTTAAATATCCAATCAGTATCTACGTTGATTCAACATCATCACATTTAATTTTGGGTTTTAAATGACGTGGAAACAACGTTGATTTTGCCCAATAGGCAGTGACTTTAACTGGGACAATCAGACTCTGTCATGTATCCCATTGTTCTGGCCTAATCTCTGTGTCGACAAAAAGACATGTCTGCATCATACAACTGTATGAGTTCCACGTAACAAGTTCCATGATAAAAACTCAAATGACTTTGTAAATAGTTTAAAACTATCTACTTCAAATCGTTATGGTGGTAATGGCCTGTGTCTATGAAGCTTATATGTTACTATTAACATATGACACCATTGTGACATAATTATTCATGATGCTATGTGTCTCATGTCTAAAGACTTAATTAACCCTATCATGACCTATGAGCCTCTTAACTAAATGACTTCTGAGGACATGAGGAGACTATGGATTAGTATTGATGAAGTGAGCCCAGTAAATCAACCTATTTTGGGAGATGGGTTGTGAGGAGTTGGGTCTTGCTGAGGCAGATAACTTGAGCTGGCATCTGAGCCCTATACTGCACTGGCCTGTAGTGGATAATGGCGGTGGTGGTGACACACACAGCCACTGCAGAATACAGGTTCATTAGCTTTCTCATACTCTGTTGTGGGGAGATAAGCACTTACAAATCCTCTTAAGAGAAAAGCCTGACCCCATTCAAAACCTTGAGCATTCTGGGACAAAGCTGTGATAATATTCTGTCCCATGGACACAAATTCCCTCTTTCTACAATGCTTTTTCTGTACAGGCAAATTACAGTTTGCACTGGAATTCACCATACCCGCAGGCCACTGCCACCAAAAAAGGAAACAATTTTTGCCTCCCTAGCATAGTCACAGGTTTCATGCAAAGATAGTACTAATAGTTATCTGGAAGTGGGGTCAGATAAGGGATAGGGGTTTGGTCTCACAAGGCCTCCGTTTGTGTGTAAAGGATACAATTATTTTCGGAGATGAATAGTTCAGCAATCTGTAATCACAAAGGAGAACACATATTAGGATTGTATGATATGAATATGCTACACAATTAATTGTCTGTCTGCATTCTACTCATATTACCATGTATGACCATTCACATTCCACTATTCTCGTATAAGCTACTGTATTGTGGAGGGGAATGAACAACACCACCCTCTCTCTCTCTCGCCGTTGGTCTGTTCAACATCATGCCACATTCCTGGGATATTGGGTAAGGGGCTACATTTGTAAATGTAAGACATTTTCTTTGGGTCACTTGATACATATTGTTATCCAGGGGCCTTTAGTATGTACCTGGTTCACCAAAACTGGATCAAAACAACAATATTCTATCCTGGGAGACAAGCATGCACATGAAATGAGTCCCAGTAATCAGATGCTATTTGCATCCATCAGATACAGTGGAGTTGCTAGTAATAGGCTACTGACATACATTATTATGTTATGCACTATACATGGACCACTTCCAACCTCATATTGAGGTACAGTAGCTAACATACTCACAGGTTTGCAATACGGCATATTACTGACATTGAAAAGAGCCATTTGACATTTTTCTGTCTGTCCTGGGACAGACAGACTCCCTGTCTTCATCTTGCAACATGCACTGTCAACAGGAAAAATGCTGATCCTGTGCTGTGAGTGGCAACATGATGTTTGACATTGGTATTGGTGATGGCAAGGTTGTATTGGTATGTGTAGTGTGTGGCTTGTGGCAGTACTGTACAGTGTCAGTACTGTATGTGTGGTATCAGTATTGTGCTGAATGGGTTTTGTGTCTGTGTGCTCATGTTTATGTACACCACAAGTGTGTGCATGTCCCTGTAGACTGGACGTTTGTGTGTGCAAACATTTGTCTACAGTATGCGTGTGTATGTTTGCGGGTGCATGTATACATATGGGTGTGAGAGTGAGTGATCGTCCGGCCATTAGGTCGTTGGCTCACCTGGTGAAGGCAGTTGGGCAGCGAGGTGAAGCTCTGCACGTGCCTTAACCCCAGCAGAGAGCTAAGGAAGCAGTGGAGGGCGGCCTGGTACTCCCCCTGTTGCTGGAGCTGCTGTCCCAGTTGAAACAGGCCCTCCCTTCCCCCGTTCAGCATCCCCAGTCCCAGACAGAGGCAGCGCTGCCTCCCATCGGAGCTCCGCCAGCCAGAGACAAACGCTCCACTCCACTACACCCCCAGAGCAGAGAGGGGAAAAAATCTAAACAGCCCAGGGATAAAAACACAGCAGAGATATGGTTTACAAGAGCCAGACTACAGCACGACTTCCTCTCTGTCTTGTCTATTCACAGTAACTCAAGGGCAGGTGGCGAGCTGAGCTAAGGCAGGCTGAGAGAAAACAGATCAACTCCCCTCCCTCTCAGCCCATGCTGCATCAGGAAAGGAGGAGAGGAAGTCAGAGGGGATTTGTTCACTGACTGGCAGAGCCCTGGTCCAATCACTGCTCTACTTGCGTACAGTAGTCCAGCCAGCGTGTGTGAGCAGTCTCAGCATGTAGGTAACGGAACTGTCGACTGAGCACTGTGGCTCTCTCCCTGAGCACTCTTGTTCTCTCACTGTGGTTGGCTCTCCTTATGAAATCAAATTGCAGGGCTTTATGCTTCTGCAAGGTTTCACCACTGGAAATACAGCACATGTTTAATGTATTCGATTTGTGCATTTCATTTAATTTCAGGATACACTCTGACCTAATTTGTCTAGTGCACTGGTACAGCAATGTTGTGCATGTCTTGGGGGGAGGGAGGAATTAACTCAAGAAATCTTAATGCTTTACTTATGGTTTATAAATGAGAAGCCTGTGAAAATGAACAATGGCCTTACACAGATAAACAAGTGCTTGACTAAAAATGCAGTGTGTCTACATGTTTTCCTGTGAGTAACATAAGCACATGGACCCCATTATGGTCTCCATACACTCATGTGTTTCGTAATGCGTGACAAACAGTAAGTGTAAACAAAGAGTCATTAGTAACACCTGCTGTATGTGTAGACAGAGTGCTCCACTGTTCAAACAAGGACAACTAATATTTATTTATCCACCGGCCCGCCTGCTTCAGATGTTTGCTCTTCCTTTAACATTAAACCAGCGACAATCTGTGCCCAGGGAGAGGGTGTGACATTGATTTTGTTAGTCACTCTCACTCAGATGTCATATTTACATGGCATAAGTCATGGAAAAATGTGTAGAAATGTAGGAAATTAGCTTTAAAACTGCAAAAATGTCTATCTCCCAGAGGAGGCTGGTGGTGGGAGCTATAGGAGGATGGGCTCATTGTTATGGCTGGAATGGAATAAATGGAACAGAGTCAAACAAGTGGTTTCCATATGTTGATGTGTTTGATACTGTTCCATGTATTCCATTCCAGCCATTGCAATGAGCCTGTCCTCCTATAGCTCCCCCCACCAGCCTCCTCTGCTCTCCACCCCATGGCAAAATGAGTAAAATTGCATGAAATGTGTTATAAAATTACACATAAAAAATTAGCATGGGTGGAGAGAGTTGAGAGTTCAGATAAAATATATTTAGGATGGAGACGATCATGTTGATGAGCTAAAAGAGAGAGTAAAGAGCTCAGAATGTTTTTTTGCGTTCCCAGAAAGCGCAATGAATTAAGTGTTGAGCTCAGCATCTCCCTGCTCACGGTATACTTGCCTGCGCTCTCTTGAAATGCACTTGTGTGTTCGCAAATCTACATGTTACTCAAATATGATTGGCAGCCTTATTGACAAATCACAGCACTGATCTTTGTTACAATGCCAGTGATTGGCTAGCTAGCTAAATGAAAGGTGGGACCAACGTGATGTTTACATCCCCAGGTAGCCACATTGCATCACGGAGGACTTCCCAAATGGCGCTTCTTATTTTAGGTAAGAAAGCTAGCTTATGAATTCAGCCTAATGCTATTTCAACGTGTTTTTGATTATCTCATTTATGTAAAGATTTGCAAGTGGATTTCTGTAATGGTAGACTCAATAATTCCAGATCAAAATCTTTTTCGGATGTGATGTCATTCCTTCGGGTTTCATCTCACTCACAATTTTATTTTTTATTTTTTTGCCTTTATTTAACTAGGCAAGTCCGTTAAGAACAAATTCTTATTTACAATGACGGCCTACAAAAGGCAAAAGGCCTCCTGTGGGGACGGGGGCTGGGATTAAAAAAATTAAAATACAAATATAGGACAAAACACATCACGACAAAAGAGACAACACAACACTACATAAAGAGAGACCTATGGCAGCAACACATGACAACACACAACATAGCAGCAACACAACATTGTACAAACATTATTGGACACAGACAACAGCACAACGGGCAAGACAGTAGAGACGACAATACATCACGCGAAGCAGCCACAACTGTTAGTAAGAGTGTCCAGGATTGAGTCATTGAATGAAGAGATTGAGATAAAACTGATAAAACCAGTTTGAGGGGTTTTGGCAGCTCGTTCCTGTCATGTTTTGTCATTTATTTTCATGTCTTGTCCCTGTGCTTCCCTCTGCTGGTCTTATTAGGTTCTTTCCCTCTTTCTCTCTCTCTCTCTCCTCCTCCCTCTCTCCCTCTCCCGCTCTCTCTCTCTATCGTTCCGTTCCTGCTCCCAGCTGTTTCTCATTCTCCTAACGACCTCATTTACTCTTTCACACCTGTCCCCTATTTTGCCCTCTGATTAGAGTCCCTATTTCTCCCTCTGTTTTCCGCTTCTGTCCTTGTTTGATGCTGTCATATAAGGAACGTTGGAGGCAAATATGATGGACGAATGGTAAAGAACATCTAATGTCACCCATATAGAACTAATGTCACACATTGCATGCATCTAGCTACCGTACTGGCTTGCTATATTAGGCAGCTTCTAGGTGCCTGGGGAAAACAAATATACCATTGCTCAAAAAAAATAAAAGGGAACACTTAAACAAAACACAATGTAACTCCAAGTCAATACCACTTCTGTGAAATCAAAACTTGTCCACTTAGGAAAAGCAACACTGATTGACAATAAATTTCACATGCGTTGTGCCAAATGGAATAGAAACAAAAGGTGGAAATTATAGGCAATTAGCAAGACACCCCAATAAAGGAGTGGTTCTGCAGGTGGTGACCACAGACCACTTCTTCAGTTCCTATGCTTCCTGGCTGATGTTTTGGTCACTTTTGAATGCTGGCGGTGCTTTCACTCTAGTGGTAGCATGAGACGGAGTCCTACAACCCACACAAGTGGCTCAGGTAGTGCAGCTCATCAAGGATGCACATCAATGCGAGCTGTGGCAAGAAGGTTTGCTGTGTCTGTCAGCGTAGTGTCCAGAGCATGGAGGCGCTACCAGGAGACAGGCCAGTACATCAGGAGACGTGGAGAGGCCGTAGGAGGGCAACAACCAGCAGCAGGACGCTACCTCCACCTTTGTGCAAGGAGGAGCACTGCCAGAAGCCCTGCAAAAAAACCTCCAGCAGGCCACAAATGGCATGTGTCAGCATATGGTCTCACAAGGGGTCTGTGGATCTCATCTCGGTACCTAATTGGCAGTCAGGCTACCTTGGCGAGACATGGAGGGCTGTGCGGCCCCACAAAGAAATGCACCCCACACCATGACTGACCCACCCCAAACCGGTCATGCTGGAGGATGTTGCAGGCAGCAGAACGTTCTCCACGGTGTCTCCAGACTCTGTCACGTCTGTCACATGTGGCTCATGTGCTCAGTGTGAACCTGCTTT
>NC_036849.1:16534014-16558490 GCF_002910315.2 Salvelinus sp. IW2-2015
CGGATCTTGTTTGATGTTTGCTGTCCTGTGTCTTGTTCCGCCCTGTCGTGTTTTTGCCTGGAATAAGACTCTGTTTCTTTAAGTCGCTTTTGGGTCCGCATTAATCAGCATAACAGAAGAATCCGACCAAGAATGGACCCAGCGACTACGGATTCTCGCAACACTGCCGTCGAGTTCCAGGGAGCAATGCTCGGCAGACACGAGCAGGAATTGTTTGCTGCTCGTCATGCCGTTGAAACCCTGGTCGCTCAGGTCTCCGATCTCTCTGGACAGTTTCAGAGTCTTCGTCTCGTGCCACCAGATACTTCCTGGTCTTCCAAGTCTCGGAACCTAGGGTTAATAACCCACCTTGTTACTCTGGGCAGCCCACTGAGTGTCGCTCCTTTCTCACCCAGTGTGATATTGTGTTCTCTCTCCAGCCCCAACACGTACTCAAGAGAGAGAGCTCGGATCGCTTACGTCCTATCACTCCTTACTGGTCGGGCTCGGGAGTGGGGCACAGCCATCTGGGAGGCAAGGGCTGAGTGTTCTATCGATTATCTGAACTTTAAAGAGGAGATGATACGGGTTTTTGATCGTTCAGTTTTTGGAAAGGAGGCTTCCAGGGTCCTGGCTTCCCTATGTCAAGGTGATACGATCCATAACGGATTACTCTATAGAGTTTCGCACTCTTGCTGCCTCCAGTGACTGGAACGAGCCGGCGTTGCTCGCTTGTTTTTCTGGAGGGACTCCACGCTGAGGTTAAGGATGAGATTCTCTCCCGGGAGGTTCCTTCCAGCGTGGACCTTTGATTGCACTCGCCATCCGTATAGAACGACGGGTAGATCTTCGTCACCGAGCTCGTGGAGGAGAGCTCGCGTTAACGGTGTTCCCCTCTCCGCATCTCAACCATCTCCTCCCCCCGGCTCAGAGACTGAGCCCATGCAGCTGGGAGGTATTCGCATCTCGACTAAGGAGAGGGAACGGAGAATCACCAACCGCCTTTGCCTCTATTGCGGTTCTGCTGGACATTTTGTCATGTCATGTCCAGTAAAAGGCCAGAGCTCATCAGTACGGAGGGCTACTGGTGAGCGCTACTACTCAAGTCTCTCATCAAGATCCTGTACTACCTTGTCGGTCCATCTACGCTGGACCGGTTCGGCTGCTTCCTGCAGTGCCTTGATAGACTCTGGGGCTGAGGGTTGTTTTATGGACGAAGCATGGCTCGGAAACATGACATTCCTCTCAGACAGTTAGAGAAATCCACGCCCATGTTCGCCTTAGTGGTATCCTCTTCCCAGTATCAGAATGTGAGACACTACCTTTAACCCTCACAGTATCTGGTAATCACAGTGAGACTATTTCATTTTTTGATTTTTCGTTCACCTTTTACACCTGTTGTTTTGGGTCATCCCTGGCTAGTATGTCATAAATCCTTCTATTAATTGGACTAGTAATTCTATCCTATCCTGGAACGTTTCTTGTCATGTGAAGTGTTTAATGTCTGCTATCCCTCCTGTTTCTTCTGTCCCCTCTACTCAGAGGAACCTTGGTGATTTGACAGAGTGCCGGAGGAATATCATGATCTGCGCACGGTCTTCAGTCGCGTCCAGAGCCAACTCCCTTCCTCCTCACCGGTCGTATGATTGTTGTATTGATCTCCTTCCGGGGACCACTCCCCTCGGGGTAGACTATACTCTCTGTCGGCTCCCGAACGTAAGGCTCTCGAGGATTATCTGTCTGTTCTCTCGACGCCGGGACCGTGGTGCCTTCTTCCTCTCCCGCCGGAGCGGGTTTTTCTTTGTTAAGAAGAAGGACGTACTCTGCGCCCCTGCGTGGATTATCGAGGGCTGAATGACATAACGGTTTAAGAATCGTTATCCGCTTCCCCTTATGTCTCACCTTCGAAGATTTGCAGGGAGCCAGGTTCTTTACAAGTTGGACCTTCGTAGCGCTTACCATCTCGTACGCATCAGAGGGGGGGACGAGTGGAAGACAGCGTTTAACACTCCGTAGGGCATTTTGAATACCGGGTTTTCCGTTCGTCTCGCAAATGCCTCCAGCTGTCTTTCAGGCATTAGTTAATGATGTACTGAGAGACATGCTGAACATCTTTGTTTTTCGTTTACCTTGACGATATCCTGATTTTTTCACCGTCTCTCGAGATTCATGTTCAGCACGTTCGACGTGTACTCCAGCTGCCTTTTAGAGAATTGTCATCTACGTGAAGGCTGAGGAAGATGCGCCTTTCATGTCTCCTCTGTCACATTTCTCGGTTCTGTTATTGTCCGCTGAAGGCATTCAGATGGATCCCGCTAAGGTCCAGGCTGTCAGCGATTTGGCCCGTTCCTAAGTCACGTGTCGAGTTTGCCAGCGCTTTCTCGGTTCGCTAATTTCTATCGGCGTTTCATTCGTAATTTCGGTCAAGTGGCTGCCCCTTCACAGCTCTGACTTCTGTCAAGTCTTGCTTTAAGTGGTCGTTTCGCCCAGGGAGCTTTTGATCTCCTCAAGAAGCGTTTTACATCCGCCCCTATCCTTGTGTACTCCTGACGTCCACTAAAACAATTCTTGTCGAGGTTGACCCAACTTCAGAGGTGGGCGTGGGAGCCCATTCTGTCCCAGCGCTTCCATTCTGACGATAAGGTCCATCCTTGCGCTTACTTTTCTCATCGCCTGTCGCCATCGGAACGCAACTATGATGTGGGTAACGCGAACTGCTCGCCATCCGCTTAGCCATAGGCGAATGGCGACAGTGGTTGGAGGGGGCGACCGTCCCTTTTGTCGTTTGGACTGACCATAAGAACCTGAGTACATCCGTTCGGCCAACGACTTAATGCACGCAAGCTCGTTGGGCGTTGTTTCGCTCGTTTCGAGTTCGTGAGTTCCTATCGCCCGGGAATAAGAAACACCAAGCCTGATGCCTTATCTCGGCTCTTTAGTTCTTCCTGTGGCTTCTACCGACCCCGAGGGATTCTCCCTGAATGGGCGTGTTGTCGGTGTGACTGTCTGGGGAGATTGAGAGACAGGTAAGCAAAGCACTCACCCACACTGCGTCGCCGCGCGCTTGTCCTAGTAACCTTCTGTTCGTTCCTGTCTCTTACTCGTCTGCTGTTCTTCACTGGGCTCACGCTGCATCTGTGAAGAGCACAGGGCGCCAGTGGCGAATTTGCCAATCTTGGTGTTCTCTGGCAAATGCCAAACGTCCTGCACGGTGTTGGGCTGTAAGCACAACCCTCACCTGTGGACGTCGGGCCCTCATACCACCCTCATGGAGTCTGTTTCTGACCGTTTGAGCAGACACATGCACATTTGTGGCCTGCTGGAGGTCATTTTGCAGGGCTCTGGCAGTGCTCCTCCTTGCACAAAGGCGTACAAACTGATATACAGTGGTGTGAAGTACTTAAGTAAAAATACTTTAGTCATTTTTGGGGGTATGTACTTTACTTTACTATTTATATTTTTGACTACTTTACTCCACTACATTCCTAAAGAAAATAATGTACTTTCTACTCCATACATTTTCCCTGACACCGAAAAGTATTCCTTACATTTTGAATGCTTAGCAGGACAGGAAAATGGTCTAATTCACACTCTTAAAGAGAAAATCCCTGTTCATCCCTACTGCATCTGATCTGGCAGACTCACTAAACACAAATGCTTTGTTTGTAAATTATGTCTGAGTGTTGGAGTGTGCCCCTGGCAATCTGTAAATTTTAAAACACTTAAGTATATACTTAAGTATATTTTTGCAATTAAATTTACTTTGATACTTCGGTATATTTAAAACCAAATACTTTCTGACTGTTACTCAAGTAGAATTTTACTGGGTGACTTTCACTTTTACTTGAGTCATTTTCTATTAAGACATCTTTACTTTTACTATGACAAGTGGGTACTTTTTCCACCACTGCTGATACAAATGCAAGAACTGACTTATATTCATTTGTCTATTGTTCCATTCTTCAATCTGGTCTTTCACATGCATATTTTAGTTGTTACACCTGTGTGATGTGTCTGATATAAATTAATAAAAATGTATTCACCCTGTACATTACTTGAATTGTAGAACTTTTGAATCATAAGCTAAGTGTTGTCTTGATACAGTCTGCATGTTTAAGTTTCCATAAGTTAGTAAAAATGTGAAGACCAACAGGCTATGAAATAGTTATTATTTTCTAACCTAACTAAAAAAAAAAGAACAGTTTTTACACAGCTTCATAAATTCGGCCATTGAAAGCATTTTAGAGGGAGGAGAGAGCATACGTATTGAAGTGAGTATGGTAAATCCAACCAGTAACCCTTGATTATATGCTATATCACACAGACTGCAATAGTGAAGGTGCCATAAGTATACTATTATGAGTGGAGCCTACTTCTCTGTGCTCTGAAGAGATCGCAGGTGGTTGGTCAGAAGGCTCTGGAGGTCCTTGGCATGTTCTGTCTCTGTAGCGACTGGAGAGGGGTGGATGGAACTACTGAGTGTGCTTGAAAGAGCAAGAGTTAACATCTAACGAGTATATTGTTGATTATTGAGGACTAAGGGGGCATTCAAATCAGACATGGATGTGTAAAAGACGCAGCAACTCAATGGTTTTTGATGGGAGGAGGGCGTTGGGGAGGCCCTGGCATTGTGTTGCGCTGTCCGTCTGAAAAGTTGCAGAGATTCATCAACTGAAAACTTAAAGCAGTGTTCCTTCTCGTCACACCACTGTGTTGGACAGGCATTTTAAGCATTTTGATTTGAAGGCAGCCTTACTCTGTGGTTCAAGTTGTATTTTAATGTCTAACTTCCCCTCTTACTGGGCGAGTTTGTTTTGCATGGCCCGGTGCCACGGATGGGTGGAGATTTAGTTTAAGGACCAATGGAATGGTCTAAAATGTGCAAAATCCACCCACCCGGGGCACAATGTTAAACAAACTGGCCCACACTATGACCCCTAAGCCCTCACCCGTGACCTCCCATTGGCCCAGGGCCTCCTGTCTAACCCTCTAATCAGAGTCTCTCTGACAGGAAGTTAATCCAGTAGGCAGGTTTATGGTGCATAGGGCTTCTCCACTCCTCAAATGAGTGGAGTATTAGTTCTTCAAATAGGACCGGTAGCGAGCACCTAAGGAGTTGGACCTATAACTGAAAGGTGGCTGCTTCGAATCCCTGGCCAAGGTGCTGGAAAAAAGGAGGGTATTGATCTGGCAACTGGATGGCTGCTGGTTTCACATCCTGAAGATATTCCCCTACTGTTAATGGCCTTGAGCAAGGCACAACACACTCTCCATCCAGAGGCGCTGCACTGCAGCTTGACCCTGTGCTCGCCTCAACTGTAAGCCTGCTGGTAGCAGGCCTTAACCTGGATGCGAGGAAATGCCCTGCCTTGGCGTATGGTTACATCTATCTCCACCAGGCTCCTTTTAAATCAAATGACAAACCTGCATGGATTAGCAAAATAAAATTGTACCTGTATTTAGACAATTGTACAGTGTACAGGTTTTTGTTCCAGCACTCTCCGAACACTTCACTCAACTAATTGTGGTCTAAATTTAAGACCATGATTAGTTTAATGAGATGTTTGCGCTAGGCAGGAATAAAAACGTGCACACAGTTCAGTCCCATGGAACTAGGATTGCAAAAATCCAGTCACTTTCCTAAAATCCCCAGGTTTTGCAGAAATCCTGGTTGGAGGATTCCAGATTTCCTGCTTATTCCCTCATGATTCTGTAAATATCCCAACCAGGTTTTCTGGAAAACCAGGGAATTTTGGGGAAAGTTACTAGATTTTTGCAACTACCTGGGACAGAAATCACCCACGTCTGTATTATAGAATGAGCTCCCTAAGTAACAATGAGATGACAATTCTGCATGATATGGACAACGTGTGGATCTACAGGTAATTGCCCAAATAAAAACACCAACATAAAGTGTCTTAATAGGTTCACCACATGCCACAACAGCTTCAAAGATGCATAGATTCGACAAGTGTCTGAACTCTATTGGAGGGATGCGACACCATTATTACACGAGACATTCCATCCTTTTATGTTTTGTTGATGGTGGTGGAAAACGTCTCCGGCGCCGCTCCAGAATCTCCCATAAATGTTCAGTTTGGTTGAGAGCTGGTGATAGACGGCCATGGCATATGGTTTACTTTGTTTTCATGCTCATCAAACCATTCAGGCACTCTTGCCCTGCGGATGGGGGCATTCTCATCCTATAGCCATGGTAGCCAAAATAATGTCCTGCCCAGCATTTTTGTACATGACCCTAAGCATGCTGGGATGTTAATTGCTTCATTAACTCAGGAACCACACCTGTGTAGAAGCTCCTGCTTTCAATATACTTTGTTTCCCTCATTTACCCAAGTGTTTCCATTATTTTGGCATGTGTGGGTATGGATGTCAGTGCGCAGACCCGCGAGCCATTGCGACCCCTCATCAAATCAAATTTATTTATATAGCCCTTCCTACATCAGCTGATATCTCAAAGTTCTGTACAGAAACCCAGCCTAAAACCCCAAACAGCAAGCAATGCAGGTGTAGAAGCACGGTGGCTAGGAAAAAGTCTCTAGAAAGGCCAAAACCTAGGAAGAAACCTAGAGAGGAACCAGGCTATGAGGGGTGGCCAGTCCTCTTCTGGCTGTGCCGGGTGGAGATTATAACAGAACATGGCCAAGATGTTCAAATAATAATAATCACAGTAGTTGTCGAGGGTGCAGCAAGTCAGCACCTCAGGAGTAAATGTCAGTTGGCTTTTCATAGCCGATCATTAAGAGTATCTCTACCGCTCCTGCTGTCTCTAGAGAGTTGAAAACAGCAGGTCTGGAACAGGTAGCACATCCGGTGAACAGGTCAGGGTTCCATAGCCGCAGGCAAGGTAGCACATCCGGTGAACAGGTCAGGGTTCCATAGCCGCAGGCAGAACAGTTGAAACTGGAGCAGCAGCACAGCCAGGTGGACTGGGGACAGCAAGGAGTCATCATGCCAGGTAGTCCTGAGGCATGGTCCTAGGGCTCAGGTCCTCCGAGAGAGAGAAAGAAAGAGAGAAAGAGAGAATTAGAGAGAGCATACTTAAATTCACACAGGACACCGGATAAGACAGGAGAAGTACTCCAGATATAACAAACTGACCCTAGCCCCCCGACACATAAACTACTGCAGCATAAATACTGGAGGCTGAGACAGGAGGGGTCAGGAGACACTGTGGCCCCATCCRATGATACCCCCGAACAGGGCCAAACAGGAAGGATATAACCCCACCCACTTTGCCAAAGCACAGCCCCCACACCACTAGAGGGATATCTTCAACCACCAACTTACCATCCTGAGACAAGGCCGAGTATAGCCCACATGATGAGTTCAGATTTTTTGTGGCCCCCACTCCCATCAAAGTTGCCCATCCCTTATCTAGTTGAATATGAATGGGTCCTGACGTCCAGACATGGCCTGTCCTCTTCTATGACGGCAGAGCCCTGCAGACAGCCACGGTGGCTTGGGAACCAAATTAATGGGGAAACACAGACCAAATGGCCAGAGTCAGTCTCCATTTACCTCTGATCCAGCTTGCTGCACAGGATGGGATTTTAATGGTTGTGAATGCCAAGTCGCAGAAGGATCAGAGAGCATTAAAGCTGCATGGGCAGGTCAGACTGAGGGAAGGAGCGCCATGCGGTACGATTCAGTAAGCTGGCAGAGCAGGAGCCTTTGATGTGATGGAGATGGAGAGCAGCTCTCGGACTCTCAATGTTGAGGCCATTGTGTCCAAATTCAAACAGAACAGAGTCCATCTACTAATTAGAGTCCAACCAATCTGAAAAGACACCTGCCTGATCTGATGAGGGCTTCGATGTTCCTCTCTCTATGTTAACAACATGCTCAAAGCCATGCCATGGGAAACCCAACCAGCATTACATGCTTTCACCTACCATTAACATTCCATGTATCAGAACAACAAGACCCTACTGTATTTATCCCACAGAAAAGGTTCAAAGTAATTCTAGGTGACTACATGCCATTGTCCTCTGATAAGGTTACAGCAGGATCATAGCAAAAGAGAAAGCTGCAAGCCTAAAGAATTAATCGTATTATTGCAACCTCATTTATGTAATTCTAGTCACGTTTTGAGAGGTTGGGTTGGCAATATCACTCTTGATGTGACAATAAAGACGCCAGATGCCTTTTCCAATGTCCCTGAGGTGACCACTCCTTGTTGGGCTTATAATGAAGAGAGAAAAAATAAAGTCTTTACATTCACATATCTGTGTTGTCTCATACTATTTTGTTAATATATTTTATGCAGTATAACGGTCATTTTAAATGCCATGCTTTTGATTTCTAAGTCTTCCAGTGTCCCAGATCCTATTTTATACATATGGTGAAACTTGTTTTGATGACCGTATTAACTGCCTAGTTAAATAAAGGTGAAAAAAAAGTGTTAATACCTTTATACAACATCTAGTATGAGGGTCTTTAAGGTGTTGATCTGAATACAACAACTAGTATGAGGGTCTTTAAGGTGTTGATCTGAATACAGACATCTAGTATGGAGGGTCTTAAGTGTTGATCTGAAATACAACATCTAGATATGGAGGGTTCTTAAGGTGTTGATCTGAATACAACATCTAGTATAGGGGTCTTTAAGGTGTTGATCTGAATACAACATCTAGTATGAGGGTCTTTAAGGTGTTGATCTGAATACAACATCTAGTATGAGGGTCTTTAAGGTGTTGATCTGAATACAACATCTAGTATGAGGGTCTTTAAGGTGTTGATCTGAATACAACATCTAGTATGAGGCTTTTAAGGTGTTGATCTGAATACAACATCTAGTATGAGGGTCTTTAAGGTGTTGATCTGAATACAACATCTAGTATGAGGGTCTTTAAGGTGTTGATCTGAATACAACATCTAGTATGAGGGTCTTTAATTTATGTTTAGCTGTTCAACTGCCCTAGAATGGGAATCTACCTTTAAATGGAATATTGATTTCCTGTCTTGCAAGGTTCCTGGACAAATACATCAGTGTGATCAGTAGACACTGTCCAATGCTTCCCACCGTTGTGTCAAGTTGGCTGGATGTTCTTTGGGTGGTGAACCAGTCGTGTCTACACTTGACACACATGTGACTTCTGCTATCAGAATGCGAAGATCGCATTGAAAAGACTGGTCTAGACGCACAGAAGTCGCTTTGTTGTCTGATTGTGTTTAGATCTGGGTAACCACTTCAGGATACACACAGGAAACTGCCGAGTGTGAAAAACCCAGCAGCGTTGCAGTTTGACACACTCAAATTGGTGCGCCTGGCACCTACTTCCATACCCCGTTCAAAGGCACTTAAATATTTTGTCTTGCCCATTCCCCCTCTGAATGGCACACTTACACAATCCATGTCTCAATTGTCTCAAGGCTTAAAAATTATTATTTAACTTGTCTCCTCCCTTCAGCTACACTGATTGAAGTGGATTTAACAAGTGACATCAATAAGGGATCATAGCTTTCACCTGGATTCACCTGGTCAGTCTACAGTATGTCATGGAAAGAGCAGTTCCTAGTGTTTTGTACACTGTATTTCTACAACTGCCTTTCTCAGATGCAACCGTATGAAAGTTTCTGCACAGTATCGGAGGGCTAGGTGTTGAGCCTAGTGTTAGCTATATGGTACAGTAAGTACTGACTTAAACACTAGTAATCCAAGCCAACATTTGCCATCTAAAGATGTGCCATTTTATCCCAAGTGGACCCAGTGTCTGAACAAACCTGAGGATATAAACCAAAACATTAGTTGGAGAGTCAATTTTGTATAGTCCAGTGAGTTCAGAGAAGGAATCTGCTCCTCTAGTGTCCTTGTTTTGTTGGACAACACTGCACATGGCCCTGCATCAGCACACACTGTTTATATTTACTGCACCATACAGATATACACTACAGTATGCAGTCCTCTCTCAACCAATGGTCTTGAACTGTGGAAAATGTTACATTCAGCAAATGACAGTGGATATGTCCCTAGTTACAATATGTCAAGTTAACTGACACGAATAGGATGTATAAGATACACTCAACCCTGCCTAGAGATGATCTAGAATGTACTTTTCCTGTTGTCTCCTCTACTTCCCCAGTGATCAAAGACTTGAGGAAGTACAGGGACGGAGGAGGCTATTCAATCATTAAGAATAATATTTGTTCCAAATCCATCAAGAAACGCAGATGTATACATTCCTGTCCCCCCTACTGTAGTACAGCAGCCTGACAAGGGCTGGGCAGCAGAAGAATTCCCTTCAGGATTCCAGCTGGGGGAGTTTTATAGGCTTGGCTCGGACATCCCCTTCCTATTGAAGAGGCTTTTATGACCTCTATGTAATCAGCAGTAAATGCTGCCACCATCTGTCTCTTTTTACTTAATTATCTGACCCAATGACTTTTACTGACAAACACTGGCCTGGTAAGTACTGTAAGACAAATCCCAGCTATGTCTATGACACATTCATAAATCATCCATTCATTTTTTGGTCAATTTTGAGAGCCAGTCAGCTTATCTAGTAAACCCTGTCCTTGGGCACAGTGCAGCAAGCCCTTTACTGTTGTTCATCATAGATCATGTTCAGGTTTGGCTTCAAGCCAATTGTTCCTTTCCCACTAATTTCATTTGTAACTTTATAATGGCTCGAACGCATCCGAGGTCTGCCCCAATGTCTCTGTAAATGTTCACATTGAGTACAATAAAATTATTGTGTTTCTAATGATGATCATTGTCATTACACTGCTAATACCAATCCCATTAATTTGCTAGGCATTGAAGTGAACATTTCATATTTTGCTCCACTCTAGTGCCCCCCAGTGGATTATTGAGAAACCTCTTCCAGCTTCAGTGGGTCTCTATCACAGATAAACGACCCTCTAGTAACTACATACAGAGGCAGTGTTTAGAGCAACTGAAAATGTGTCCTACTTTTGGAGATTTCATCATGGATATTTCCATGTTGTAGAATAATATCTGCTCCTCTCAGTTCTTTATTTCTAATGACAAGAAGGGTGCAGAATGGCATTAGAAGAGCGTACTGCGTGGGCTTAATGTTTCTGTGTGGAGAGCTAATTGGGAGACAATATGAAGTGTTCTGGGATGCTATTTACCTCCCACTGTGGAATGAATCAGTCTCACACAATTACATAATACACTGGTGAAAGCCTATCTGATGTGCTTCTGACAGCATCAGGCTCGGGGCAATTAACTGTACTTCTCCTCTCTCCCACTCTAGTTCTCTGATGCTTCCCCTCAGTGGTACTGCATCTATTAGCCTCTCCTCTCTCTGCCAATCATACCCTGCTCTCTCTATTCTCCTACACTCAGCTGTGTTTTGACAGCAACTCGTATTGGCCTGCTATGAAAGCCTGGCTGGGAACAGTGGACAAAGACTGCCACAGGTGTTCTTCAGCCTGTTGGGACTGACGGTGGATCAGCATCATTGTCATCCCCACAGGGTTAGAGACCTGATTGATCATATTGCACGCAGCATCATTAACAGCAAGCACCTGTGCCTTTTCTTTGCCATTTGTCCTGCGGCGCTTCACACACACTAATTCGTGGCCATGATTATGTGCGCTCCTCGACTCAAGTGGAGAAAACGATGTGAGAGCCAGTGGGTACTTAGTCGTATTATGGTAGAATCACAACATTCCAGTGCCAGCTAAACTGTATGTGCAACATAACTAAGGGATAAATGCATCTCAGTATAGTCCCATGACATGCAAACCAATCAATTATACCTTGTAGAGTAAGGCAATACTGAAAGGAACAACCACGCTCCACGTAAGATTAAACAAACATTAACATATTTTATCTGTCAGATAGGTTATGCTCATCTTTGACTGGACCTCTAAGGTCATGTACCAGTCATTAGCTGAGAGTGAGTTAATGGCCTTCGCCTGATGGCATGTGTGATGTGACAGGTCACTGCTTTGCCCTCTTGAAGATGAGCAAAATGGACCACACTCGTCCATCCAATCACAGCCAAGCACTAACAAGACACCTGCAGGTTATGGATGTCTTCATCCTTTCATGGTCCTCCTCCCTCCCTCCATCGTTCCCCCTCTCTCTGCGTCATGATGCAGGTGTGGGCCACCCGGCCACCCCATTCAAGCTGGTGGATTTGGCCGATTTCTCCCAGTTAGTGTGACCGAGTGGAAAAATAATGACTCTGGGAGTTGGGAAAGCGAAGTCCCCTGGTTTGTGCAATGTGAGCTGTTCAGGGCTAAATAGCATGGATGCAGTCAGCAGAGCTTGCCAGGACTGACAGGTGTCCACCCCTGGGAACGTACCAGGGAGAATCTCAATGACAACTCATATCAAATAGCTATGGAATCCCAACACTGTGGCCTCATCAACTCCAATTAATCTCCCCTCAATGAGTCTAAACTGTGGTACAGAACCTGTGTGATACCTTGAATGCCAAAGATTTGGTCCAATGTCAAAATCCTGTGGTAGGGGTACGATGTTGGATGTAACAGTCTCTGTTTTTGCTCATCAGAATAGTCTGTAATCACATCACTGTTTAATTCATACAACACTGAGTGTACAAACATTAAGAACACCTGTTCTTTCCATGACATAGACTGACCAGGAGAATCCAGGTGAAAGCTATGATCCCTTATTGATGTCACCTGTTAAATCCACTTCAATCAGTGTAGATGAAGGGGAGGAGACAGGTTAAAGAAGGATTTCTAAGCCTTGAAACAATGGAGACATGGATTGCTGTGGAGGCTGGTGGGAGGAGATATAGGAGGACAGGCTCATTGTAATGGCTGGAATCAAATGAATGGAACAATATCAAACACATCAAACATATGGAAACCACATGTTTGACCCCGTTCCATTTATTCCATTCCAACCATTACAATGAGCCCATTCTCCTATAGCTCCTTCCACCAGACTCCTCTGATCGATTGTGTATGTGTGCCATTCAGAGTGTGAATGGGCAAGACAAAATATTTAAGTGCCTTTGAACAGGGTATGGCAGTAGGTGCCAGGCGCACCAGTTTGAGTGTGCCAAGAACTACAAAGCTGCTGGGTTTTTCACGCTCAACAGTTTCCCGTGTGTATCAAGAACGGTCCAACACCCAAAGGACATCCATACAACTTGACACAACTGTGGGAAGCATTGGAGTCAACATGGGCCAGCATCCCTGTGGAACACTTTCGACACTTTGTAGAGTCCATGCCCTTACGAATTGAGGCTGTTCTGAGGGCAAAAGGGGGTGCAACTCATTATTAGGATGGTGTTCCTTATGTTTTGTACACTCAGTGTATATTTCTTAACGGCAAACACTGTCCCATGGAAGTACTGCATTTTAATTTGTCAAATTGATTATCTCAAACCCTCTTTTCCTCCAATGTGCATATTGTTTGTTAAATTACTTACATGGGAGTTGTCAACAAAAAAAATAGGGTTATGATGAATCTGCTTCAACAGCTTTTATGCATATTAGAGGATTTCGATTGCAGTGGGAATTAAGCCTCAGAGCAATCGCTCTCAAATACATGGCTCTGTTTCACTAGAAAATCCCTGTGCTCCAGCACAGAGATGTGCTAATTCAATATATCTTTAATCTAAGAAGTAGGCTGTACAATTCTATGTTGTTAAATCAACCAAAATATGTTTTCCTCATTATTCTTTTGCACAGTGAACTGAGACATTAAATGTATGAATCCACAGAGCACATTATCTACTTCACTTTACTGCTGCTAATTAACTTAAATCTGTTTTCATATATTTCAAATCTCTTTAGTGTTTGTTGTAAGATATTGGTAGCTGATTTTAACTGAACTAAAGGGTGATACTGTTAATTTCAGCTGTGAGTTCAAATCAGGTGGTAACGATAGCACTCATACAGTTGGTCAACAGAGTCACTGTGACTGTATTTAACACATATACAGCAGACAATGCTTGGTGCACTGCTGATAGGGCAGTACTGTTGCAGATACTACATTACTCACATCACTATATGTATAAGTGGCCTAATATCCTGGCTATGACATTGAGGAAGGTACATCTCCTCTCTATTGGGGCAAGTCAAACATAAACTTCTCATAAGAGCTCCTGTAGCCTGAGCCCAAACAGGTGTAGCCACCCTGCCAGATACAGAGAAGAAGACACGTGATAGAAAGGTTAAGTGTTGCCTCACCTCCAGCTCAGTGAACCATAGACATGACCGTGACCCTGCATTACTGTTGCCTCAGGAACTATATGCTCAGCGTCACGGTCAATCAACCACTGATACAGGATTTACAGAGAAACACGCCTGGCTTTATGGTAACTCAATAACGAGGAGATTATCGAAGGCTAGTGGCTACCCGAGACACCACGCAGTAAATGTTTATGTGTTACTCATCATCCAAGCGCTCCTCTTTCCCCAAATCCGTGTTACTCCGAATCCATCATAACAAGTTTTTATCCTCCTCCTCAACCCTGGGATGAGGGTCAGTTAAATTTAATCGGCTAGAAAATTTGGTCTTTTTTTTATGGTTGCAACTGTAACCTACTTAACACACAATGAAACTTGCTGCTATGTTACATGTGAGTGGTTTAGAGAGTAAGCGAGATTGGCTCATCGTTCGATAGAGCTGTGAGGATTCTGCTGAGGACATTTCCATTAACAACCGCACATAATATGTTTATTGATCCCGTTTGCTTGGGCCTTTAATTTCTCCCTTTCTAACATGGGTTCTTACAGGCTTGGAGGCATGGGGGGGAAGGGTTTATAGATTGCCCATACTGTGGATGCATTGGGGCAGTAAATTGTGCTGACAGAGCATGGGATGGTGGCAGATCTGCAATCAGCAACATGACAACATCTCACAGGGAATTAAAAAGACAATACTTTGGGTCATTACTTTGTGATAATACAGCATGTTGTACAGCATCATCATAAAGAAGAGGGCTATACAGTTGATTATTGAAGTTTTATAAAATAGGCTAATACTCCTATTGCTCAGCTGTACATTCTCTGTCTGTTGTAGATGGATGCATCGACATAAAGACCTTCACTTTTGTACCCGTCCGGTCATTGCGATTGCATGCGATGAGTCAATTGCATCAACCAAATGTTATTAAAAAATCGATCATGATGAACCCAGACATGAATGAATCCAAGAACAATGCAAAAACAGCTTCCACATTCCCTGTGTCTGTGGTCATTCAGCTGGTCTGGTGTTAACAGACAGACAGCTAATGTCACATGTTTGTTAATTAATGGAAAATTCGATCAAATTGTGAAATTGTGTATGACCAGGTCTGCTGATGAACTCTAATCAGGTTAGCATGGCCCTGGTGAAACAGGCGTCTCAAACCTAGGATATGGTTTGTTATAGGCTCCTATCTCCAGAAAGGGGGGTTGGTTGCATTAGCACAGGGGGAACAGAAATGTCCAGGAGACCCATGCAGCCAAGGGTTCTGGTCTGATAAAGTTCAGTCTGTTTGTCTCTAGACCAGAGAGACCATGGACAATGGACAAGGTCATCCAGCACCAGAGGACCAGGATGTTTAACTCTGTCCACCAGGTCAGTACATCTTCCAACTGAAACATACTGTAGGCTATGTCAAACATACTGTAGGCTATCTCAGCTCTGCAGAGTGGTCCTTAGCTGGCACAATCACAATGTCATACAATCTGATTCTAACCTGAACCTTAACCCTAACCTTAACCACACCGTTAACTCTAATGCCTAACTCTAACCTTAAATGAATGTTTTTATGCGTTTTTACAATATTTGACTTTGCAGCTGGCTCATCTAGCGGAAATCGCTCAGTTCTGCCCTGAGGGACAAGACTCATCCTAATAAATGGCAACCTGTTGTCAAAGATGCAGTCAGTTAGGAAAACATCTCAGTGTTAATGCATTTTCACTTGGCAAATAGACAGTAGAGCAAGTCCTATCCCATTGCTGTACCATTTGACTGCACATGTGGCAGTTAATGACCTTTCCTTCAGTACCTGCTGACTGCAGGGCAGACCTTTGATTACACAGTAATAATTACAATGGTCACCAGAGGGTGGGTGCTGCAGCTGCTGGTGGCTCCATGGACGGGTTATTTACGAAGTCGTCAAACTCTGGACAATTTCATCATGGGAAATAAACAACCAGGGTCACGTCCTTCACTGGTGAAATATGTAATGTTGTCTGTGAGCCTCCATGTTAGTAAAACACTTGGACAGAAAGACATAAAATCAAGCAGGAGCTGCAGCGTAAACAACTTGATTTAACTTGGGGCTTGGATGCAAAAGTTTTGACCAATAATTATGTGTTTTTTCCTTCCAATTTAGTATCTTTCTAGATAAATCCCAAATAAATGTCAAGATTTAATCTTACATAGTTTAAGAAGGTTACATAAATAAAAACATTTTTTAAACGGATTTTCATTAAATGCTCTTGTGAACTACAAAATGCACAGGGGTGAGGCCTGCTTTGGATTTAAAATAGGAGCTATTGAAATCAGCTCATAGATTCAAAACAAAAGCCCATTTGATATAAACTCAATGCTGCATTTGTCACTGTGTATTCATAGGCTCAAGTAGAGTTGGAACCTATTGACTAGTGCTGAGCGATTAACCAAAATTTCTGTTTTTAAACAACTAAATTGAACATTGGTTAAATTATTTGAATTCCATTTCATTCAGTTTTTTTTGTGAGCTCAATGCACAGCTTCTGTAGAAATAAATCAGATCAAGCCCGAGCTGTGCAATGTAGTAGGGAGTTGTAGTTTCCAACAGGCCAATATTCAACATAGTTTAGCACGGACAACATGGTAATTAACTACAATGACCATAATTCATTGAGCCTCCTTGTCCGGTCTGTGCTTCTTTTATGCCTGCTATGTAAAAGAGATAGAAGAATGCACGATGGAGAGGCGGTGGTGAGTGATAGAGAGCAGTTGCTTCGCAAGTTATCTCTACCTGAAAATACATGATCTAAGTGATTGATAGTTCGTTTTCAGCAGTCATAAAAGTATGCCTTATTTACTTTGAAGAACTACTAAAATTGTGATTTTGTCAGACAGCATAGGCAGCAGCTCTTTAGAGATGAGAATACTTGTAATTAAATAATAAAGTAATCAAATAAAACAAATGTAATATACACAACAACTGAAATATTGTATTAAAGTAAAGTAATGTGAATAAATGATGATTAATAAGCAGTAATGGGCAGTTATTCATTGTTTTATTCATTGTTGTTACAGCATTCAACCCACATAATGCACAGTGCATTTAATGTTTAAATAAAGAATCGAAACCGACCTCAAAAACCACTAATCGCTCAGCACTACTATTTACACTCACATTCCCAGCAGCTATTCTGTGGATGGGAACTCATCTGCCACATCTGTGGATGGGACTCCACTCTGCCACATCTGTGGATGGGACTCCACTCTGCCACATCTGTGGATGGGACTCCACTCTGCCATATCTGTGGATGGGACTCTACTCTGTAGCCTACTCTCCAGAGTGGAGTCACATCATGATCAATCACAGCATTTAGATGCTGCTTTGAAAAACAGATTCCTCTCCCCTGTACTTGCAGATGCAAGGTTTGATGAATGAATCAGGAGATGGATTAAAGTAAAATTTGAGCGTAATAGTTTGCCTGTGAAATTAATCACACCAGGTTATTCAACTGAATGAAGGGCATGATCGGCATTGGCGATTTATGGGATGTCCTCTCGTTCAGTGCTACGAATTTAGCTCTGTCTGAGTCCCAACCACCTCTTCCCTCACACACACCCACCTTTTAAGAAATTGTGTTTTAACTGTTATCATCTGGCACAGCCGCCCATAAAGCATGTCCACTGAGGATGCGGCGTGGGGGCCAGGAGCTCTCCTGGGAAATCTAGGAGTTTGTTTGGCGGGAAACAGGAGGCGTAAACAAATGGAAGCCCAGGCTGGATTTACTGCTTCCTGATTCATACATCTCTGCGGTCGGACAATCCCCCACTCCCAGCCATGGCTCATGCTGACAGGACACACACTACACTGGGAATCAGAGAGACTAACCTGGAGGATCACCACCACCTCTGCTGGGACTGCTCTATTTGTGATGGAGAATGGAGATATAATATGGCTTCCAATTGGCTCATTCATCCCCTCTCTGTAATTCATCCCCTCCCCTGTAACTATCCCCCCGGTCTTTGCTGTAAATGAGAATGTGTTCTCAGTCAACTTACCTGGTAAAATAAGGGTAAGAAAATATTAAAATTAAAATGGTTACACTCACTGTACTTATTTACATAATCTGCAATATCGTCATTATGTCCACTACAGTGCTTTGGTCCTCTGTCTCTCATTTGGTAGAGCATGGCGCTTGCAACGCTAAGCTAGTGGGTTCGATTCCCGGGACCACCCATATGTAAAATATGTATGCACGCATGATTGTAAGTCACTTTGAATAAAATTGTCTGCTAAATGGCAAATATTATTATTATAATGATATCTGATGAATATGCAATAATCAGAAACAGTATCAAGACAATAGATCTTGTTATACAAGCAAGGATTGTACAGTCTCTCTGTGGTTAAATCCCGTATCGCCCCCATGTCTCGGCTCATCTGTTGTTGTTTTGGGAACGAGAGATGCTTGATTACCGTCCCACAAAGCTGTTCCTCCATGCCTCGTCCTGTTCTGGGAGGACCACTACACCCCCGAAGCAGTTTAAAAACACACAGAGATTTATTGATCTGCGCTTTTATTTCCTACATCTCCCATCTGGATCTACTAAGATGTGGACTCTCTACCACAGGACTCTGAGTATAATGTCACAATGTGAGATATAGTTCCGCTTGGGGAGCCAGTCTCAACCCTTCCCCAAAGACCTAACAAGGAAGTCCTATCCAATGGTGTGGCTGTGGTTTTCACCGGTCCAGTAAGGAATAATAAAACACAGCTATTTCATTATGAAAAAAACATTGGACAATATCTCCATAAAATATTAGCAAAAAGTCTGCCTCATGGCTTTCTCAGCTTGATATAAGCCAGAAGGGAATATGTGCAAAGCCTAAAATAATTGTTTTAAACAGCAGTAGACTGAAATGCATGGCTTCAAACAAAAGAAAATATATCCACTATCTCTATTTTCCCCCATATTGTGCATTAGTATGCGACCACTCAAGTGTTCATTTTTATATTACAGATTCCTTTGACTATAAAGCTGGGCTATTGCTTTAATTCCCCAGTTGTAAGCATTTATTTTACTGTGCGCTAATAAAAGCCCAAATTCATCTGCAAACGGTTGACAGTTTCCCCTTCAGGAGAAATGTGCTCAGCATATTGTAAAAATCCATGATAATTATCCTGCAATATTAGTTTTATCACTGGCGGACGTATCCCAACCACGTGGTGGTTTCTGTTCCAATTTCATCACTCCAGTGCTGTAAGGTAAGGGGGAAATACAACCAAGAAGCAAACACACTAAACAAACATCCAGCATTAGCGTGTGCATTCTGAGCTTTCTACTCACACCACCTCAAGCATATCTAACTCCTCTCTGTGTGTTATCTTGAATTTACCATTCAAAGTCAATTCAATGGAATCTTCAATAGTGTCAATGACCCTTTTTTGCTTGATGATACCCAGCTCTACAATGGCCAGTTATAGGGCCACACAGCCAGGTCCTCACAACCATGTCTACTGCAGTATGGATTTACACTAGGACCGTAGGAAGGTCATGTTCCTGTTTGCTAAGTGGCAGACAGTTTGGACAACCATTCATCTTTCCAAACACAGTGATCCCGTTTAGGGTGTATAACTGTAGATTGGAGTAACACTTTCTCTGAAGAATGCCGCTTGATTCATTTTTTTCCAAGGACTCCTTCAATGGCATTATGGACTTAACTAAACCCAAGCATTCATTGTCCCTCCTACTACCACCACTACCACACAGCTCCACACATGGGTTGGATAGATGTCACTTGAATAATTCTTTGTGAAGGGGAATAGACAGGCACAAAAGCACCCTCTATAGCACCATGGACATCACTACAGCATTGATCTTTCACCTCCGGGGCTCTGCTTTTTAACACTAGATTGATTGGGATGAGAGGACTCGGTGCACAATGTTCAGGCTATCTCGCTTGACTGATTCTTTGTCAGAAGAGCCTAGACCATCACAAGAAGACCCCTCTCCATTCCAAGGCACATGCAGTTGACTAAATCCAAGCATCCATCTTCCCAAGCCACTTCACAATCATTGCCCCAAACTAACCATTTGGGGTTTGGATGGATCTGGCTTGATTAACTCCTTGTAAGAAGGGACTGGTATATCAGACGGGATAAACCCTTCATACTGTTACTGGTGAATGAAATAAGAGTACCTCTCTAATCCTCCTGGTCCCTTGTATTGTATGGAGGTCCTCTGTATAGTTACACAGATTACTGTATGAAGTCATAACTCCTAACCAGACATTGGTACTCTGGGCCCGTCTATATATTAAGTACTCCATACTGGGGCCCTGGCTGTGTGTAATCGTGAATCAGATGGGTGTAGCTCTGATATTAATACCCTCACATTCCCCCCTTACTCTCGCTGAACCCCAGAGTCAATCTGATTCAGAAGGCAGTTAAAGGGACACACTGAATTATTTGTGTTTGGCATGATGGGGGTCTCTGACTGTGTGCTTGTGAGAGGAACATTTGAGGGGAGCAGTGCTTGTGTCAGTTTAATCTGGGAGAAACAAAGCGGTTAATCGTTCCTTTTTCTACTCTGATGTCACTCTGTAAATACAATCATGAAGGGATGTGTGTTCAGTGCTACATATGCAGGGCTGCTCTCCGGCTGGCTGAAACAGTGCTGTTCAGTAAGGCATCAGGTCTGCCATAATTACATCCGTTCTCTGAGGTCACTTGAGGCCACTGAATATTAGGTTAGATGTGTATTACGGGAAAAAACCTAATATAGTGAACCATTAATGCAAGTCCCAGACAAGATGATGCAGATGCTAAGCTACAGGACTGTTTTGCTAGCACAGACTGGAATATGTTCTGGGACTCATCCGAATGCATTGCGGAGTATACCACATCAGTCACCGGCTTCATCAACAAGTGCATCGATGACGTTGTCGCCAGAGTGACCGTACTTACATACCCCAACCAGAAGCCATGGATTACAGGCATCATCCGCACTGAGCTAAAGGGTGGAGCTGCCACTTTTCAAGGAGCGGGACTCTAACCCAGACGCTTATAAGAAATCCCGCTAAGTCCTCAGACGAACCATCAAACAGGCAAAGTGTAAATACAGGACTAAGATTGAATCCTACTACACTGGCTCAGATGCTCGTCGGATGTGGCAGGGCTTGCAAACTTTTACGAACTACAAAGGGAAGCCCAGCCGCGAGCTGCCCACTGACACCAGCCTAACAGATGAGCTAAATGACTTATATGCACACTTCGACTCAAGCAACACTGAAGCATGCATGAGAGCACCAGCTGTTCTGGACGACTGTGTGATCACACTCACCCTAGCCAATGTGAGTAAGACTTTTTTAATAGGTCCAAGATGTGTACTCTGAGCATGCGCTGACCAACTGGTAAGTGTCTTCAGTGACATTTTCAACCTGTCACTGGCCGAGTCTGTAATACCGGCATATTTCAAGCAGACCACCATAGTCCCTGTTCCAAAGAACAACAAGGTAACCTACCTAAATGACTACAGACCCGTAGCACTCACATCTGTAGCCATGAAGTGCTTTGAAAGGCTGGTCATGGCTCACATCAACACCATCATCTCAGAAACCCTAGACGCACTCCAATTTGCATACCGCCCCAACAGATTCACAGATGATGGAATCTCTATTGCTGTCACGGTTGTTATGATAGACGGACCAAGGCGCAGCGTGATTCGAGTTCCACATCTTTTATTAGTGAAACTTAAACAACACAATAAACAAACAACGACCGTGAAGTAAGAGAGCGCACATCAGCACTCAACAAAACAATATCCCACAAATGCAGGTGGGAACAGGGACACCTGAAGTATGATCCCCAATTAGAAGCAACGATTACCAGCTGCCTCTAATTGGGAACCATACTTAGAGCACCAACATAGAAATGCATCGACTAGAACACCCCCTAGTCATGCCCTGACCTACAACACCATAGAGAACCAAGGGCTCTCTATGGTCAGGGCGTGACAGTACCCCCCCCCCAAAGGTGCGGACTCCGTCCACAAAACCTGAAACCAAATGGGGGGGTTAGGGGGGGTGACTAGTGTCGGGGGTGGCTCCGGTGCGGGTCGTAGCCCCCGCCCTGACCCCGGATCCGGCCACGGCGCAGGGCTGAACGCCGTGCCTGAACCGGGCATCGGCGCAGAGGAAGGCTCCGGCCATGGAGCGGTACTGGATGCCGTGCCTGGACTGGACATCAGCGCAGAGGAAGGCTCCGACCTTGGAGCAGGTTGCACCGGACTGATGACACGCTCTTCAGGTCGAGTGCGTGGAGCCGGCACAGGACGTACCAGGCTGGGGAGGCGCACTGGAGGCCTGTTGCGTGGAGCCGGCACAGGTGGCACAGGACTGGTGACATGCACTTCAGGGCGAGTGCGGGGAGCTGGCACAGGACGTACCGGACTGGGGAGGCGCACTGGCGGCCTGGTGCGTGGAGCCAGCACAGGTGGCACAGGATAGATGGAACGGGCTTTCAGTGGCTGTGCTGCTCTGGCAGTATAGCGGTGCAGTAGCTGTACAGTATTGTGTCAGTTGCAGAGTTGGAGATAGACACCACAGTGTGGTGGAGTATTGGGGCAGTTCTAAGGGCTCATGGCAGATGTAATGATATGGAGGAAAGGTGTAATTTGCTGTGATTCCCCAGAGTATCAAACCCCCTGGATGGGAATTGCCATGTTGGAAATGCAGATGATGGCATCCACAGACAGAGCTGTAAGGCTAAATAATATTTTACATTCTACATGTAATAAATCTGACTATCTGACTCCATTTAATATTATAGTTAAACAATGTGCAAGTATTTTGAGTTTAGCTGACTAAGGTCAAGAAATGGTAATGAACGAGTTCCATAATACAAGGCAAAATCATAAGTTACAGAGCATTACTGGCATTAACAAGCATTAGCAATCTCGGTTACAAGACAAAGCATGAACAAATCCGTCCTACTCAGGCCAAGAGCCAAGCAGCCCTCATGAGAAACATTTTCATATGGATAACAGTATGGTTAACAGAACAAGAGAGAAAATAAATACTTTTTCATTCCCTTCATACCCATCCGAACGTGTGACTTTTTCAAACCACAACAGACCACCACTGACCAATCAAACGATACCAAGTTACAGTAACCTCAAACTAAACCAACGTCCACACTGAACCACGGTTAGAGCGTTGGGCAAGTAACCGAAAGGTTGCTAGTTCGAATCCCTGAACCGACAAGGTGATAAATCTGTCGAAGTACCCTTGAGCAAGGAACTTGCAACCCTAACAACCCTAATTGCTCCAGGGTCACCACTGTTAATGGCAGACCCTAGCCGTGAACCCACTCTCAGGATGTGAGCACAACACCCCATCTTCCCAAAGGTGTGAGGGGGATGGGAACAATGCAGATAAGGGAGAATTCCTGAGAAAGACAATAAAATATTCCATACAGTTTACCACAGTACATAGATCCATATACTGTAGAATGCATCCGAGTTCTCCTCAGGGGACAAGCTTCAGATAGAGTAATACTACAACATCCATGCTTGGAATCTAACACACATTTCATTCTGTATAAGATACATTTTAGCCCCTCAAAGGGGGGAAAAGTGGACTGGTCCTTGGCCAGGGGAGCAGCCCCAGGTGACAGAGATTACATAAATTAAGGCGAGTTCCTTACTAATTAGTGACCTTAATTCATGAATCAAGTACAAGAGTGGAGTGAAAACCCGCAGACACTCGACCCTATGTGGAATAAGTTTGACACATGCGCCCTGGGAGAAGATTTGAGTTCAGGAGAGTAGTCTCCTTGAGGATCTGCATAACGTTTAACTGTACTGATATTTCTGTTCTCATTCATTGACCAGACCTGAAGAGGGCAGACGAGACTTCATTTGAACACGGTCACGGTCAGAGGGCTCCGTAACAAATCTATTTTTCATGCTGTAATACATACAGAGCAGCGATGAATCATTTGGTTAATGATCTGGGAAAAATAAGTGTATACATTTCGAGTTTATTTACAGCAGTACTGATTTCATTTACTGGAAAATTCCTAAGAAATGATCATCATCAACTATTACGCATATGTCAACACTGTATTGTTTTCTATCACACCATCTTGAAAATGGAAGATTCTTTCTCGTGTTAACGGCCAACACTGTACATTTCTATACCTGAACTATCGTACTTCAGAGCTACAAAAGCCTGCTATTTTACATGTCCACATGATATGTGCAGGACTTTGGCAGAAGCCCTCTTACCAGATCCATTCGTTGCACCAATAAAACAATGACAATAGCATGATAAGTATGCCCTGCAGGCAACAGCAAT
>NC_036849.1:16558590-16625732 GCF_002910315.2 Salvelinus sp. IW2-2015
CGCAAGCTGATCTGACCCAGTTGCTCACAGGACAGTCATGACAGTCCCCCTCTGGTGGGTTTAATCTTGGAAGGATTCTGCAAGTTGCATCACATCATGTGTGTGACTGTGTTGAAGATATATCTACTGTATAATCACGTCCAGATATGCTACTTATTTTACTTTTTAACATGCACAGAAATAAACCACCTTCATGTTCTCCTTCTGGTAGGTATTTTCATTATTAAACATGCAATGAACTACATGGAGGGAAAAGTACACTATGCATTCAGCACCACGGACAGAATACTTGTTAAAGGGTTGTACAAAAACACAAGAGAGGGAGCTCAACATTACATTTAAACTACTCAATCAGTGTGATGAGTGAAGTCTCTGATGGGCATTGACTAGAGCAATGAAGTCAGCTATAGTTTCTGACGTCGCTATGCGCAGGATAGCTGAGAGGTGAGAATCAGTAGGAGATGATCTGTGCCTTGACTTGTTATATTTCATCACTGCAAATGTATGTTTACATACATAGGTTGACCCAAACAGTACACACATCTTCTGAGCATGACTCTTAATCTTTGGAAACTTTTGTTCATCGAGAGATGCATAGAACCACGTCAGTGACATCGTTTTGAATAGTTCTCCACTCACTGCATCAGACTGAAGATCGATAAGCTCAAGTTGCAGGTCAGTGGGAGCGTTAGGTGAAAAGGAGAGGAAACCAACAGCATGTCATTTTCCAACACTTTGTGAAATCCTCAAAACTACCAGGTGAGTGTGAAAACAAGACATAACAAATGGAACATGAAAAATGGATCGGCGATGGCTAGAAGACCGGTGACGTCGACCGCCGAACACCGCCCGAACAAGGAGAGGAACCGACTTTCGCAGAAGTCGTGACATCCACCTGCCTGGTTAAAAATTATTTTCATGTGTTTGTATGCGGGGCGCTGTCCTCAGATAATCGCATGCTCGGCTTTCTCCGTAAAGCCTTTTTGAAATCTGACACGGCGGCTGGATTAAGAAGAAGTTAAGCTTTATTTTGATGTATTACACTTATATTTTCGTGAATCTTGAATATTGATATTTCTGTAGTTTGAATTTGGAGCTCTGCAATTTCACTGGATGTTGTCAAATCGATCCCGCTAAAGGGATTGGCGTGCGAAGGGATCACGAACAGATCACTGATCATTTCGAATCCCACCGTACCTTCTCCGCTGTGCAATCTGGTTTCCGAGCTGGTCACGGGTGCACCTCAGCCTCGCTCAAGGTACTAAACGATATTATAACCGCCATCAAATAAAAGAAAGTACTGTGCAGCCGTCTTCATCAACCTGGCCAAAGCTTTCGAATCTGTCAATCACCGTATTCTTATCGGCAGACTCAACAGCCTTGGTTTCTCAAATGACTGCCTCGCCTGGTTCACCAACTACTTCTCAGATAGAGTTCAGTGTGTCAAATCGGAGGGCCTGTTGTACGGACCTCTGGTAGTCTCTATGGGAGTACCACAGGGTTCAATTCTCGGGCCGACCCTTTTCTCTGTATATAACAATGATGTCGCTCTTTTTGCGGGTGATTCCTTGATCCACCTCTACGCAGACGACACCATTCTGTATGCCTCTGTCCCTTCTTTGGACGCTGTTAACCACCCTCCAAATGAGCTTCAATGCCATACAACACTCTGCTAGTAAAACTAAATGCATGCTCTTCAACCGATCGCTGCCCGCACCCGCCCGCCCAACTAGCATCACTACTCTAGACGGTTCTGACTTAGAATATGTGGACAACTACAAATACCTAAGTGTCTGACAAGACTGCAAACTCTCCTACCAGACTCACATTAAGCATCTCCAATCCCAAATTAAATCTAGAATCAGCTTCCTATTTCGCAAAAAAGCCTCCTTCACTCACGCCCTCGTAAAACTGACTATCCTACCGATCCTCGACTTCTGTGATGTCATTTACAATATAGCCTCCAACACTCTACTCAGCAAACTGGATGCAGTCTATCACAGTGCCATCCGTTTTGTCACCAAAGCCCCATATACCACCCACAGCTGTACACAGTGTCACGCTCGTCGTCCTCCTCGTCTAAGGAGGAGTAGTTGGAAGGATCGGAGGACCAAAATGCAGCGTGGTATGTGTTCATCATGAATTTATTAAACAGAGAACACTGAACAAACTATACAAAACAATAAACGAACAACGAACGTGAAGCTATATAAGAAATGTGCTGACACAAGCAACTAACATAGACAGACAATCACCCACAACGACAAAACAGGCTACCTAAATATGGTTCCCAATCAGAGACAACGACTAACACCTGCCTCTGATTGAGAACCATATCAGGCCAAACACAGAAACAGACAAACTGGACATACAACATAGAATGCCCACTCAGATCACACCCTGACCAAACAAAACATAGAAACATACAAAGCAAACTATGGTCAGGGTGTGACACACAGCCCATCTGTAAATAGCCCATCCAATTACCTACCTCATCCCCATATTGTTTTTATTTACTTCTTTTGCACACCAGTATTTCTACTTGCACATCATCATCTGCACATCTATCACTCCAGTGTTAATTTGCTAAATTGTAATTACTTCGCTACTATGGCCTATTTATTGCCTTACCTCCTTACTACATTTGCACACACTGTATATAGATTTTTCTATAGTTATTGACTGTACTTTTGTTTATCACATGTGTAACTCTGTATTGTTGTTTTTTGTCGCACTGCTTTGCTTTATTTTGGCCAGGTCGCGGTTGTAAATGAGAACCTGTTCCTAACTGGCCTACCTGGTTAAATAAAGGTAAAATAAAATAAAAATCGCAGCGCAAACTGTGTTGCTACAGATGCTGGTTCGATACCCTTTTGGTTTCTCTCCCTCTAAAAACAGAAATAAATAATTCAAAATAACAAACTGGCTTTATTTTCAAATGTGTAAGAATGTGTCACCCCATGTTCAAGAATGGCCTTTTTCTCGCTCCCTTTCGGTTATTTGAAAACAAAATAATTTCCAAAATATTGTTATTTTTTAAACAAAGCGATTATTTTTACTATTATTATAATTATTCATTATTTTAGAATTACATAAAAGCCCCTTAGATATTCTAACTGATCAGATTTGCCCTAACAAAAAATGCCCCTTAGATATTAATTTAGAATCCTCCAATCCTCTAAATGTAATTATTTGCGGAGAGTCATGTCATTGAAAAATATATTTGTAGATATACTGTAGGTGACATGAGTCTCACTATTGTTGACTAATGTGCTGTTAAAAGTGGTGTAGATCTTATTTATTTAAAAAGCATATTGGAGTTAGGGTGGAAGGTAGCCTAGTAGTTACAGCTTTGGGCCAGTAACTGAAAGGTTGCTAGTTCAAATCCCCGAGCTGACAAGGTAAAAACTGTTGTTCTGTCCCTGAACAAGGCAGTTAACCCACTGTTCCTTGGCCATCATTGTAAATAATAATTTGTTCTTAACTGACTTGCCTAGTTAAATAAAGCTTAAATAAAAAACAGTTTGAAGCAATAGGCTACCTGCATGTGGTCAACTATTTCAGCACCGTTTTACGCTGCTCTGGGACAAGCATTGGGACTGGTCTTGATAAATCAATAAGATTTTTATTTTCACTGTATCTCCGTTTGGGTATTGGTTAGACTACAATTAGGGTGTGTAAATGTTATGCTCTTAGTACTGTAGCCTACTCCCGACCGTCACATTGTACAGCACCATATTTTCCTAATGGAAACCCTGAGGGTTTCATTTTTAGTTTCTTGGAATCATCATAATATTAATCAAATTAAGCAAAATTTCTTAAAATCAATCCCATATACTATGTTCTTTAAAAAAATATATTTTACATTTTCTAGTACAGCCAATATTGAAGACTATCAAATGCTTCTCAAATTTGCCTACCATGTGGAAGGAAATTTGCAACACAAACAAACATGGAGGACAGTGAATGTAACACAGAGCATGGAGACAAGGAGCTCGTACCTAAAAGAGGGGCTACTTCGGTCGCATGGACGTGGTTTGGGTATGAAAAGTCTGACACGGACAAGAAAACCGTCCTCTGCAAAATGTGCCGCAGGCTGGTCCCGACAACAGGCTCAAACACCACTAACCTCTTTTATCACCTACGCAAAAATCATGTGAAACAGTACAGACAGACCCAAAAAAGTACAGTCAAGTGGTCAAAACAAACCCCCGACTCAGATGTTGCAAGAGGCTTTTGCCTGCGGCACACCATATAGCAAAGAATCACGAAGATGGAAGGAGATAACAGCTTGCATTAACAACTTACATGTGCACAGACATGGCCCCAATTTACGCGGTCGAGAAACGGGGGTTTCGTGAGTTGGTGCTAACACTCGACCCAAGGTACCAAATGCCAAGACGAAAACACTTCAATCAAGTCGAGTTGCCTAGTTTATATCAAGAGTGTCTGACCAAAGTAGAGGAGGAAATCCACAAGGTATTGTACTACGCTACAACAGCAGATATGTGGATGAGCCGAACGACACAGGCCTATATGAGCCTGACAATACATTTCATCCAAGACTGGACTCTGCAGACGGTGTTTACGGACAGGCTATTTCCCAGATGACCACACGGGAGAAATGATAGCCAGAGGTCTCAGGGAAGCTCTTGAGTTGTGGGGACTGCACAAAGTTCACCTAGTCTGTGTCACCACGGATAACACCACAAACAACATCCTTGCACTTCAGCTGAATAACTGGACACGCGTACAGAGTTTTGGCCACCGTCTTCATCTAGCGATTGGTGAGTGTCTAAAACAATGTAAAAATATATTTCAGTAATAATTAACCTTTATAGTAGGCCACGCCACACAGTATTTTAATGTCTTGAAGGTGCTATGTTTGTTGTTATGTGATGTGCAAGCATGTTAAAAGTTTGGAGGAATATGGGGGTGTAGTCAAAGTAAAAAACTTTTTAAGTGAATGATAATAATGATAATGAGAACTTTTATTGTCTGTCACAAAGTAACAGAAATTCTAATTTTACAAGGCTCAGCAACACAACAATTATGCACATTTAAACACATTTAGAGGACAGGTAACGCATTGTGGGGGGGGGGGGGGGGGCACCCACACACGGGGGGGGCCCACCCACACACAATGCGTTACCTGTCCTGTAAAGTGTAATATATAAATGTATATATGTTAAATTTATATTCTCCTTTATTTACACAGAGCGAAGTGTGAAACTACCCAAAGTGCAACGAGCAGTTGCCATCTGCAAAAAATTGGTGAGTGCCTTCTCTAATTCATGGAAGAGAAGACGTGAACTGGCGAAGGCTCAAACTGAACTGGGCTTGCCTGCTCATCAGCTGATCACAGAAAGCCCTACCAGGTGGGGCTCTATGCAACAAACGATTGAAAGGGTCTAAGAGCAGGAGAAAGCTCTCTCACAGGTCCTCCATGCCAACAAGAAAACGTGACATCTGGTCCCAACTTGGTCGGACTTGGAATTTCTGGAGTCCATAAACAAGGCATTGAGTCCTCTCATGGAGTTTACAGATGCCTTGTCTGGGGAGCAGTACACAAGTGTTTCCTACTTGAAACCGGTCCTCCATCTTCAACAACCAGGTACTCAAGCCTCAGGATGACGACACTCCGCTCACCACGACCATCAAAGAGGGTGTCGTGTCTTTGCCATGTCGGATTAAGTGATATGACATGCTATTCTATAAAATAATTTCTCTGTAATTAGTATTACCTGATTAAACTAATCATGTAAATGTAATTAACTAGAAAGTTGAGGCACCACGAAAGAATGTTTATAGAGCTGTTATCTTCCGAATAAACTCTTAAAGACCTGGCAATCTTTTACATCAGTAGCAGTCACTTATTAATCGTCACCTTATTCAGTGTCATCTGAACATCATAGAATTCTTGGTTATCTTCACGAACCCTGGCTAACAAGTTGAATCAACAATACAAAATTTGGTTTAATTATTTATTTACTAAATACCTAAATAATCACACGGATTTACACATACACAGGATGGGTCATACATTGATTACTAATTATGTCATAAACGAAAACGTCCCTAGCGGACGGTACAGATAATAAATGGCTGGTTACACAAAGGGGGTTGGGTTTTGAATGAAAGCGCAGGAAGACTGTGGAACAAAGGAATTTGGGTCTTTATCGGACTGCAATGCAGCTATGCTATCGTAAATATGGAATCTTATGCATTCTAAATAACCGCCCATTTGGAAAAGGAAAATGCAAGAAATATTTACTCTGAGCTGTGCTTCAATAGGTTGGTCGTAGATGGAAGGCTGGGCTGGGTTGCCCAACAGAGATCTCCCTTGTCCTTTGAAGAATATGCCTTGTGGTAGAATAGGTACGTTGTAGTACCGTCGTCGTGTGATAGAACAGATACTTTGTCCGTCCTTTCCTAGCCCACGTTTACAGCTGCTGCTGCTAACTCAACGGCTAGGAGGTATCAATACTTTAGTGAATAAGAGTTCAAAGTTCATGCCAAGTTGCCATACTTTGAGCTCACGCTGCAGTTGGCTTAGTTCTGTAGGTTGATATTAGCCCTTTTAACGTCTGGACTGGAGTCCTCAAATCCTCGGAACACGAATGTTAAATTTTCATATTGGACTTATGTAGTAGGGGAGAGAAGGGCGTGTTTCATTGTTCACAACCAATGTCTGTTCACTTGGGTGGGGCCACTGAGTGAACAGAGTTTACCTTATGGAAACAATTCTCTCATTTAGAAGCTAAAATTACATTTAATCTTTTCACAAATAGTTTCATATTTACGCATTTCAATTGCACAACAATTCCATGTGAATCTGATAACTAGAATGTGTAGACTTTCCAAGATACAGTTTATGTCATCCTATCATCAGTAATAATGTCTCAGATGACAACTGATCTGATATCATATTCTTTCAGTACCAAAGCATATTTTCAACTGGTTGGATTACCGAAATATGGTTCTGGTCCCCACCCTTTTGATGTTTTCAGACCCTCTATGTTAACAAAGGGCCTTCCAAGAGTCACTCTATAAAGTAGAGAGAGAGGAAAGGGGGAAAGGTATTTATGGGGGTCATAAACCTCACCAACAGTCCAACGTCACGACAAGGGCATTCTAAACTACTTAAATGAGAAGTATGATGACCAGACCACGGATGAACTACTTGACATGGCTTCTCTTGTTGACCCTCAGTTCAAAACCACATACATTAAAGAAGAGAGGGTGGACAACATGAAGGCAAGAGCTACAGCAGAACTGGAGAACCTGGTGGCTGAACAGGCAGCATCAGCAGAGGTAGCCCCCAATCCATCAGCTGCAGCTGCTAGAGATGAGCCAGAACTTCCTTCTAAGAAGCAAAAGAAGAGTTTGAGCAGCTACTTTGAAAAAGCAGCAAAGCAAAGCTTAGAATCCATTGAAAAGGAGCTCAACCTCTATCTCCAACTGGAGACTGGTCCAGAGACAAACCCACAGTCGTGGCCCAAAGTTTTGAGAATGACACAAATATTAATTTCCACGTTTGCTGCTTCAGTGTCTTTAGATATTTTTGTCAGATGTTACTATGGAATACTGAAGTATAATTACAAGCATTTCAAAGGCTTTTATTGACAATTACATGAAGTTGATGCAAAGAGTCAATATTTGCAGTGTTGACCCTTCTTTTTCAAGACCTCTGCAATCCGCCCTGGCATGCTGTCAATTCACTTCTGGGCCACATCCTGACTGATGGCAGCCCATTCTTGCATAATCAATGATTGTAGTTTGTCAGAATTTGTGGGGTTTTGTTTGTCCACCCGCCTCTTGAGGATTGACCACAAGTTCTCAATGGGATGGGACCCAAAATATTTATGTTTTGTTCCCCGAGCCACTTAGTTATCACTTTTGCCTTATGGCAAGGTGCTCCATCATGCTGGAAAAGGCATTGTTCGTCACCAAAATGTTTCTGGATGGTTGGGAGAAGTTGCTCTCGGAGGATGTGTTGGTACCATTCTTTATTCATGGCAAAATTGTGAGTGAGCCCACTCCCTTGGCTGAGAAGCAACCCCACACATGAATGGTCTCAGGATGCTTTACTGTTGGCATGACACAGGACTGATGGTAGCGCTCACCTTGTCTTCTCCGGACAAGCTTTTTTCCGGATGCCCCAAACAATCGGAAAGGGGATTCATCCGAGAAAATAACTTTACCCCAGTCCTCAGCAGTCCAATCCCTGTACCTTTTGCAGAATATCAGTGTGTCCCTGATGTTTTTCCTGGAGAGAAGTGGCTTCTTTGCTGCCCCTCTTGACACCAGGCCATCTCCAAAAGTCTTCATCTCACTGTGCGTGCAGATGCACTCACACCTACATGCTGCCATTCCTGAGCAAGCTCTGTACTGGTGGTGCCCCGATCCCGCAGCTGAATCAACTTTAGGAGACGGTCCTGGCGCTTGCTGGACTTTCTTGGGCGCCCTGAAGCCTTCTTCACAACAATTGAACCGCTCTCCTTGAAGTTCTTGATGATCCGATAAATGGTTGATTTAGGTGCAATCTTACTGCCTGTGAAGCCCTTTTTGTGCAAAGCAATGATGACGGCACGTGTTTCCTTGCAGTTAACCATGATTGACAGAGGAAGAACAATGATTCCACGCACCACCCTCCTTTTGAAGCTTCCAGTCTGTTATTCGAACTCAATCAGCATGACAGAGTGATCTCCAGCCTTGTCCTCGTCAACACACCTGTGTTAACGAGAGAATCACTGACATGATGTCAGCTGGTCCTTTTGTGGCAGGGCTGAAATGCAGTGTAAATGTTTTTGGGGGATTCAGTTCATTTGCATGGCAAAGAGGGACTAAATTGCAATTCATCTGATCACTCTTCATAACATTCTGGAGTATATGCAAATTGCCATCATACAAACTGAGGCAGCAGACTTTGTGAAAATTAATATTTTTGTCATTCTCAAAACTTTTGGCCACGACTGTAGAGGCAGCATGAGGCACATTTCCCACAAGTGGCCAAGCTAGCAAAGAAATACTTGTGCATCCCTGCCACAAGTGCCCCATCAGAGCGGGCGTTCAGTACAGGTGGGAACCTTGTGACATGTCAGAGGTCATCACTTAAACCAGAAAGAGTTGACCAGCTTGTATTCCTGGCTCTCAACCTGTAAAACTAACTCCCTGAGACTCTGAAACATAAGGCAAACATTTTGAAGCATTGTTGCCAAATATCTATTTTGTTTGCAGCACTTCGGTTGTTTTCATATAATGCTATAATTCAAACTTGAAGTAGTGTTTTGTCTTCTTGCTTTATTTTATATATTTATTTGTGAGCCTTATGTTGCTGCTATAGTTTAAACTTAAAAGTGCTCCATGTTTACATTTGGTATTTTGTATACCAATATTTGTTAGGCCTGTATTAATTTGTTTGCTGCTACAATTCAAATGGTTCTACTATTAAAGAGTATTATATGTTTGGTTTGGATATTTTAGACCATATTCAAATTTTACACCTATTTATTTTATTTGCAACTATAGTTGAAGTGATTTCTATTGACCTTTTTAGATTTTATACATTAATATTTTATATTTTGTTACATGCTTAATTGAAAATTTGCACAAAGGTTCTAAATAAAAGGGGAAATAATCAAAACGTGAGTAAGTACCTTATATTTGTTGAGTATAATTCAAAATGTAATAAGAAATAGGCCTTTACATGTGGTCATTTTATATCAACTATTTATTCATTGAATTTACAGAAAATGTGCTGTATTGTGATATGTACCGTTATCAGGATATGAAATTACCTATATCGGGATTTGAGATTTTGGTCATATTTCCCAGCCCTAGTGTCTTCTATGTCTGCTAAGAATGTCTCAGTGTTGTTAGGCTTCGCTGGAAAGGGGTCCAAGGTGCGGAAGCTTTTGACGATTTTGTCACGGCGTTCCATACCAAGTGGGCGGAGAGAGGGTTGGCTTCATCCTATGGGGAATTGTGGGCCGAAAGGCCAAGAGATGCCAAGCGTTGGCTTTGTTGGCGAGTATATACCATATTACTCTGTACTGAATGACCAAGAGGAGAAGACTGAGGGACACCTGAGAGAGGCAAAGTCTGAAACCTTCTGTTGTCTTCACTCCTTTGTGTACCCAGACCCGGTTGGGAGCTTGGTTGGGTTGGGTAGTCACGCTGTAGCGCAACTGTTCTGGAATTCTGCCAGATGGTACCAAAGGGTGGTATTCTGCTGCATTGAAGATTCCACTTGGGAGCTTAGAGTACTTATTCCGTTTGCCCTCATACTTATCTGTCATGGTTTGCAGGTAAAGGTCTTGAGTGTGGAGCTAGAGATTCAGTGATGAGATTTCCTCCGCTTGCTTAGAGATCACTTTATCCATCTTCATCTGCAAGCCTGTCATGCCAACCGAGCATTAGGGGTCAAATAGAACCAGCACTTGAGTGTCAAAGTAAAGTTAAACATTTATTCACAAACCTTTAGTGAACTTGGGTCTGCCAAGGCCAGCGGCGACTCTCCGCTGGGACAACCCTCCACCTTCGTCAGGAGAGAAACGCAAGTCAGTTCAAATAGATTCATTGATTTCTATGTAGGAAAATACAATGGATTCAAACTTGTAGACGCACAAGCACAGGTGTGGAAGCATAACGTTACTTGTCTGGAGTTGTTTGTTGAATACCTTGACAAACTGCATGAATGTCAACATGAATAGGTAGACATGAGCATTACCAATCTGCAGAGGTAGGCTAAATGCGATCCAAAACAAAAGGGTGCTGCGACAGGTGTAATTGTAAATCGGAACTGAACACTTTAACTGTATGTGTAAAACACTTGATATGGCTAAAACACTTACAGTAAACCTGCAGTTGTCAGGGTCCCGTCCATGAGTTGCATTTCCCCAAAATGAGTTCATTCTCCTTGGTCTGGGTATACCTACTAGACGTAGTTCTCACATACACTCAACTGCGTAGTTGTAAATGGAAGTGTCAGTCCCTACACACTTGTGACTAAAGCAAAACCGTCTGCTGGCTACCACTTCTGTAGAGTAGACTAATAACCATGGTTGTGTGCTGCACTGGATCAGTCCCATGACAATACAATACGAGTGAAGTGAAGTTTTGGTCCTCACTGCGCACAGTGGGCGGGAATCAACTCTTTTAAATGGGTGGGGTTCACAAGACAACTTTTGAGAAACTTTTTGGCGCATGATTTGACACTGCAATAGTAAATCACGTAAACACCGTAGGTGCATGGATCAGACAGGGTAGTTCAATGTGTGATAGTTGTATTAGGTTTATAGGTTATTAGGCTAGATATTTATAAAGCTGAACTTGCCCATTTATGGCTGCTTTTATCAATGCATTGCAGTAGTTTCAAGTTTTTTTTGTCACAATTACAGGATACACATGGAATACAGTACATCGTCCAACGAAATTGTCATGTACTTCTAGACATAGTGGGTGGAAGAGTCAGGCGCAGAGAGCAGGGTAGTAGATACGTGGATAGTTTATTCCCAAAGCAACAGTGTCGGTCAACGCCACACACAAGGGCGCAAAAAGACCCAGTCCAAAACAGGACGAAACGGTTCGAGAAAAAAATAACATCCACAGAAACCACACACACCGAAAAACAAGCTCGCACAAAAGCCGGCGGGCCTACCGAGTTTAAATAGCCCAAAACCTAAACAAGAAACAGGTGCAACTAATCAGACAACACTAAATTAAACAGAAAAGGGGATCGGTGGCAGCTAGTAGGCCAGCGACGACGACCGCCGAGCGCCGCCCGAACAGGAAGAGGCACCATCTTCGGCAGGATTCGTGACAGAAATGCTTACTGTCAGGTTCCTTCTCGAGATTGGAACAACAATAAGACAATGATAAAATATAAGATATGAACATAATTTCAGTGGAATATAATAAACATTTTAGCATTTTACAATAAACAAGTATAATACAGGAAGTATAGTTCAATATTTAGACATGTATCAGAGACAGGGGCGATTTGGGTGCAAGTGTTTAAATTGTGCAGTATAAGCAATATACTGTAATAACCTGACTAGATCATAAAGGAACAATTGTCCAGACAGAGGATTGAGTTTACGAATTGACGGTTTATTAACCCAACTTTACACAGGATACCATTTGGCCGTAGCCCACGCCAAATAAACGAAAGATACCCCACAAGCCAACCGTGACCTTCTCTTGTGAAGCCCAGACGTAAGAGAGAGAACAATGGCTAAACATGGTCTTAACTTCCAATGCTCCATCCCCCTGCCCAACCCCCCTCCACGCCACTCCGCCAACCACCAGGATGCCCGGCATCAGAACATTCCAGGCATCCCCGTGATTGGCAGATAGCAGGTTGATTGGCATGTCGGACCCCGCGAACACTGGTAAGTACAACACAACCCACTAATAGCCTACCACATAACACACCGCTGTCTGTGCGGGTCGCTACAATACTGTAAATAAGAGTCTGGTAGTAGCAGCAATTGTGATGTGTGTGTGGCACTAATGCTAAATTTCTTCCTGCGCTGCAGACGGCTGTATCGGTCCCCTACTACAGGAGTAGTAAAGGCCCAGTGCACTTATTTTGTTGATATTTTTTTTCCTACGCTGCAGAGGGAAACATCGGTCCGTTAATGCAGGCAAGGCTGGCCCGCTAATTGGGCAGGATTAGGCGGTCGCCTATGGCAGCAGATTGAAGAGGGTGGACTTTTCTGAGCTAAACTGACCAAGACACACCAACAACACATAAAACCTCACAAACCTCAAACCATTCAAGTCTGTTATTGTGGTCATGGATTTCGAGTCTTAATTTTAGGCTATCACTGCTCGGTGCTTTCTGAACAGGAGGTAGAGCGCACAGCGAATGAAAATCTCGTTTACAGTAGCCACATTGCTTATTAAAGCAATGATTGTTTTGGACCACAAAGCACCATCCACCCTGCTACTCTCTTCTGTTTGTTTAAATTCATTGGAAGAAGAGAAATCCAACCAGTGATCAAGCTACGATGTTGGCATGGTTGATCGGACAATCAGAGGAGCTGTTCATGGTCCTGAAATACCTGGCGCCCATCATGTTAAAATGTACAGGGTCCGAGACAATTGACTTTGTAGTTTAGGCTACCTGTAAATCCAGGTTTGTAGCGTTACTGATCACTTTGTCTATCAACTTACTTATTTATTAGCATTAGCATTTTCAAGGTAGTGTGTATTAGGTTACATTTCATGTTTTGAGTATGTTACAGTTAGTTAGAGTGCACTCACTCACCTTTGCTTTTCTCCTCAGAAGATGACTGGTAAATCCAAATATGATATCAGAGTCCACAAAGAATGTTCCCAGATCTATGAGACTGGGGTTGGGCTTGTCAGCTCCAGAGGAGCCCGAGGAGTTTGGTAAAGCCATGAGGGAAATGTGTGTAATATTCCACACCCCGGGATATCGAATTGACCTATATTGATCTATATTTGTCTATTCATTTCCATTTCAGGAGATATTTTCATAGACCCCAAAACATTGCATGATTTCAATCCAAAAGCTATTCCACACATCCAACAATGACTCAGAGAGCTCATTGAGATCTTTGGTGAACTAAACTTGTGACTTGTCCCTTTTATCTTAGTTGGATCCTCTCGTTTTTTTGAATGAAACTATTTTGCAGGGAAAACCCTGAGTTGATCAGTGCAGTGCACAGAGAATCAGCTCTTGCGTTCAGGTGTGTGTGTGTGTGTAACTTGGGGATATTCATTACGAGGCTAACATACAGTGGGGAGAACAAGTATTTGATACACTGACAATTTTGCAGGTTTTCCTACTTACAAAGCATGTAGAGGTCTGTAATTTTTATCATAGGRACACTTCAACTGTGAGAGAAGGAATCTAAAACAAAAATCCAGAAAATCACATTGTATGATTTTTAAGTAATTAATTTGCATTTTATTGCATGACATAAGTATTTGATACATCAGAAAAGCAGAACTMAATATTTGGTACAGAAACCTTAGTTTGCAATTACAGAGATCATACGTTTCCTGTAGTTCTTGACCAGGTTTGCACACACTGCAGCAGGGATTTTGGCCCACTCCTCCATACAGACCTTCTCCAGATCCTTCAGGTTTTCGGGGCTGTCGCTGGGCAATACGGACTTTCGGCTCCCTCCAAAGATTTTCTATTGGGTTCAGGTCTGGAGACTGGCTAGGCCACTCCAGGACCTTGAGATGCTTCTTACGGAGCCACTCCTTAGTTGCCCTGGCTGTGTGTTTCGGGTCGTTGTCATGCTGGAAGACCCAGCCACGACCCATCTTCAATGCTCTTACTGAGGGAAGGAGGTTGTTGGTCAAGATCTCGCGATACATGGCCCCATCCATCCTCCCCTCAATACGGTGCAGTCGTCCTGTCCCCTTTGCAGAAAAGCATCCCAAAGAATGATGTTTCCACCTCCATGCTTCACGGTTGGGATGGTGTTCTTGGGGTTGTACTCATCCTTCTATTCCTCCAAACACGGCGAGTGGAGTTTAGAGCAAAAAGCTCTATTTTTGTCTCATCAGACCACATGACCTTCTCCATTCCTCCTCTGGATCATCCAGATGGTCATTGGCAAACTTCAGATGGGCCTGGACATGCGCTGGCTTGAGCAGGGGACCTTGCGTGCGCTGCAGGATTTTAATCCATGACGGCGTAGTGTGTTACTAATGGTTTTCTTTGAGACTGTGGTCCCAGCTCTCTTCAGGTCATTGACCAGGTCCTTCCGTGTAGTTCTGGGCTGATCCCTCACATTCTCTCATGATCATTGATGCCCCACGAGGTGAGATCTTGCATGGAGCCCCAGACCGAGGTGATTGACCGTCATCTTGAACTTCTTCCATTTTCTAATAATTGTGCCAACAGTTGTTGCCTTCTCACCAAGCTGCTTGGCTATTGTCCTGTAGCCCATCCCAGCCTTGTACAGGTCTACAATTTATCCCTGATGTCCTTACACAGCTCTCTGGTCTTGGCCATTGTGGAGAGGTTGGAGTCTGTTTGATTGAGTGTGTGGACAGGTGTCTTTATACAGGTAACGAGTTCAAACAGGTGCAGTTAATACAGGTAATGAGTGGAGAACAGGAGGGCTTCTTAAAGAAAAACTAACAGGTCTGTGAGAGCCGGAATTCTTACTGGTTGTAGGTGATCAAATACTTATGTCATGCAATAAAATGCAAATTAATTACTTAAAAATCATACAATGTGATTTCTGGATTTTTGTTTTAGATTCCGTCTCTCACAGTTGAAGTGTACCTATGATAAAAATTACAGACCTCTACATGCTTTGTAAGTAGGAAAACCTGCAAAATCGGCAGTGTATCAAATACTTGTTCTCCCACTGTATGTAGGCTGTTGGCTTAGCTGCCTTCCAGCTTCTGATCAAATGTTAATATGTAAAAAAACTTTGAAAGAAAACAATGTCTTATTTTCAAAGCATTATCAAATACAGAGCAGTTTTAACTGGAATTTCAAAGTAGATCATGTATATTTGTGTGCTTTGAAAGCTGAACAGAGGACATTAGGGCTGTTCTCTTAATAAAAATCTTATCTGAGGTGCACAGAGGATCTCATATTAGTAAGCAGCCAGTCATCACCGATAATAAACTCATTGGTACCCGATGCCGTTAGATGTCTCTTTAAAGCACATATATGGTATGCTGGGTGTGAATGTTTAATTTATTTTGATTTAAGATTGTATTTCATCATTATTATGCCAGAGAAGAATACAATTCGATACACAATTATGTATGCTCATGGATATGTTTACACAAATACGAATTGGGTTGTCTATATTATTCAACCTTTATTTATTCAGGTGTGTCTCAAAGAGATAAAACATTATTTAGAAGCAAGATTAACCTGAGGGATATCAAGGTGGTTTATATGATGCAGTTGGCTTATTAGGGTTGTGGGGATGCCATAATAATCTCTATAGTGTGCCCAGTTATGCACTTACCACAAACAAAGCTCAACCAAGCACACACTAATACGCACAGACACAACCACAGCTTAGACTTGTTAACTGGAAGGATTCCACTGAAGCTTCAGAAGACCGATAATTACTCTCCGTAGTAAAGATGATTTACCATGTCCGACCGCCACCCAGTTCCCCACTGGAGAAGGTTTGCGTCACCCTGGGCCGCTGATGAAAATTCCAAGGACCACATCCCATGGACTACTACCCCTACATCTGCTGCCTTGAGCATGTAGAGAAATCGCTCTGGCATATCATTAATACTGCTCAATATCTTATCAACTTTCTAACCTTTGCAGTATGCAGGGCTTCATGAGAACCTTTACCAAATATTGTCATGTTGTTGGTGCACTGCTGAGAACACAGGAAAGAAATCTGCGTATTGGATGCAGATAATAATCTTTCGATGGTGTTTAATGAATGATTCATACATCAATACAAAAAGCAAATGTTATTCCGATATAAACATTGGTATCATTATTCCTAGCGGTGTAAAACTGAATTATTTTTGTCTAGAATGCTTTTTTTGGTTTATTTATCAATAGCCTATTCATTGTACTCTCCTTCTGAAACATCAAATATGCTGACTGAGGAGGTGAGCAGCATCTTTCACCGGAAAATGTGTCAAACTGTCTGGAATCCAATGAGCCCTTTCCTTCAGCACTCCGGACAGCGACCATACCCAGGCGCTGTTTGTCTGGACTTCAGAACAGTTGGACACAACGAGGTTATTGACATTAATAACACAAGGGGGCACTAGAAACTAACGGTTTTTTTTCTTTTCTTGTTTTTGGAAATATGTAAACATCCAGAGAGCCTCTATACGTCAGTTGGCATAACTGCAGGTACTGCAATGCATTGAGGACAGGAATGTGATTCTCCAATCAGGAAAAATGTACTTGACAAGAGGAGCCAATATCAGAGCCTTAAAGGAAGAGATGCAGGCTCTTGGAGATGGATGGGAGTCTCTCCTGTCTGAGGCGACATTGATTGCTACGCAAATGGATGTTGCACCTCAATTTAGCAAGGAACACAGCCGCCAGAGGAAATGGAAGAGATTCCATGATGAGACCTCTCAAGAGGGACGCTCAGGACAGTGCAGAAAAGGTGTTTCGGAACAGTGTTTTTTACTGCTATAGACAACATCATAAGTGACTTGGACACTAGGTTCACACCACTGCAAAATTGTAGAATCATTTTCTGCTGTTCTAAAAGTTGGACAGATTAGTGAGGATAAAGTCCCTCCTGTGTGCCAACCCCTGATCATGAAGTATTCCAGAGATCTTACACCTGAGTTTCAAATGAAGTAAGACACCTGAACACTGTATATGCTGCACTTTCCCCCTAATTGTCCCCTCTTGGTCTCCTGAATGCAATTTGTAAGATGCAGCTGCAAAGCATTTTTGGAGAGTGTGCATTGCTTTACATATATTTTGCACACTGCCTGTGACTGTTGCTGGTGGTGAGAGAGCTTTCAGTAAGCTAAACTGATTTTAAAAACTATTTGAGGTCCACTATGTCCCAGGACAGGCTTTGCAGTCTTGCCATGCTGTCCATTGAAAGTCAGTTAGCTAGAAAGCTGGACTTAAAGACTTGATCGGTGCTTTGCTAGCAAGAGGCTCGACACTGGGCTCTTGGTGAGTAAGGGTGAGCAAGGGCCAGTGATAACTGTTAAATGGCATGGCTATGATATTGGATCACTACACACATGATGCCCACAGGCTGAGAACAAGACTGAGAACAGACTGAGAACAAGATATATCTCAAAGTAATGGCTGGATTGTGCACAACAAATTTTATGGCAATCAAGACCCCAAGTGGAGAAACCTATTGATTTGGTGACATCTTGACCTTTCCTCTAGCGCCACAATCAGGCCTTTTCATTTCCATTTTGTTTTCCATTTCCACTTTTACAGCTGCTTATTTTCTTGTTGGTATGTATACTTAGTTCAAAAATCTGTTGCTGATTTTATTATTTTGTTTGTTATATTCTATAGTTGATAATGTTAATTTATTTTAGTTGAATATTTAAGTTATATTTTAAGGTATTCATTATTGTTTAGAGAATTTTACATTCAAGAATTTTACCATTAAAATTACATTTACACTGTAAAAGATGGCCTTTAGCACATTTCTAATAGAGGTCATCAAATAGTGAATTCCACTGTATGCAGTGTTGCATGCATGTCTGCACAGTATTATATTTTCCCAGCTCACTGTCAGTAAATATCGTCATGTAAATATTGGACAACAAGAGAGTTGCAAGCCTGCAAAGGTAGAGTTATTTAAAGCTTTTGTGACAGCCCTGAATTAGTCTGAACCGTCTCAGTGCTTCTCCTTCCAATAGGGCGCTTCCCCTTTAATTCCCAATTAAATAGCCAGCATCAGCTGCGCAAAAGTGGGGTTGTGATAGAGACACGAATAAGCATGTGTTCAACTCTCACACAGAACCCAAACCAGCTGCGTTCGTACGCCATCGTGCATAAATGTATTTTGTCCCCCCACACCAAACGCGAGCACGACATGCAGGTTAAAATATCAAAACAAACTCTGAACCAATTACATTAATTTGGGGACTAATTTCGAAAAGCATTAAACATTTATGGCAATTTAGCTAGCTTGCACCACAGTTAGCAGTGTGGGTGCAATAATTGAATAATATAGATTTCTATATTTATTTTGCGACGCAAGCGGTGTAGTCAGGGTATCAGTTCCGAAGCGTCTTTACCCTGTTTGTTTTGTTGTATTTAAAAGTGTGCTTTGTAGCCTAGTCTCAAGTTTAACCAGGATCGGATCCACTCATCGCTTCCTTTAGACTACACATCTTAGTTGTTCTCCGTGGCATTTCTCTGCTGGAGATCTGTTGGCGGATTGGATTGTCTGACTGACCGATTGACTGCAACTATTTTGCATACGGTATTTCATTTGTTTTAGAGTGATGTATACCGTGATGATTTAAGACTTATTGAGATGTGATATTATTTTTGGTTGTGTGGGAAAAGAGTTGATATTGATTGTATGATTGAGACTGGGTTTAGCTACACTTTATGAATGGACAAACATTGCGTGACTAAGGTCACTTGAGTTCATTGAACTCATTTACTGGGCTGAACTCTTTTAGGCCCGAAGTACGGGACTTTTCTGGAGGAACCAGAGCTCATTATTTGTTATATTATTACTGTGTGTGTGTGATCATTTATGTTGGTAATACAACCCACGCAAAATAAGTTGTTTAAGTTATTTCCAATGTTTTAAGGATTTATGAAGTCTATGTCCATCCTGACTTTTGCATGAGTCCTTTGTATTGGTGTAGACTTGACGGGACTCATTCCCTCCCAAACCAGAAGGAGAAATCAATATTTTCTCTGGTAGGCACAACCTACCTGGCACCCCTACAAACAAACAAACTCAAGCCAAAACCGTTACACTTTGAATGGGTCAATTGGGTTCTGGAGGTGTGTAGTTACAGCAATTGCGCAGGGTTGGTGTGGCCTGTGGTGGTGGGGCCCAATGTGATATCTTTTAATGGAGCTCAAAATCCCTGGCAGCACCCTTGCACAGACGCACAAAGAATTTGAAAATAAATCCAACATTGATGATAAACTCCCATATCTGTTAGGGGAAATACCACAATGTGCAATCACAGCAAATTTGTGGCCCCTTGTCGTGAGAAAAGGTCAACCAGTGGAGCACAAACAGCATTGTAAATACCACCTATATTTATCTGTTTATCTTCCCCCACTTTTCATACAACTAGTTGCACATTGCTAAAACACTGTACATAGCTGATAATATAATACTTGAAATGTCTAGCTTTTTTAAACCTTTTTGAGTGAAATGTTAACTGTTTTTTTGTAAAATTTGTTAAACTTGCTTTGGCAATGAGAGAGAGAACATTGGTGTACAAATGTAGGCTACAATGTTGTAAAAATAAAACTTCTGGCATATTTTATTAAGCTATACTAAAGCCATGGTGTGAAATCAGTCTAATCCACTCTTCTTAATTAATAATCTAATCAGTCTAGGCTATATACTATTTCTCAGGTCGTTGCTGTAAATGAGAATGTGTTCTCAGTCAACTTACCTGGTAAAATAAAAAATGTAAGGATTCATGATACTCAGTGTAGGCTACTCCATCTATTGCCTTGGAAGTATTTGATTACTTGATATTTGATCAAGTGATCCTAAACATTTCACAATTTTGGCAAAGAACTGTTGAACTGTTAAGAACCACTCCACCAGAGAGACTAAACTACAAGGAGGCGTCACTTCAGGTGGTCCAAACTGGCATAAAGAGCACTGTCTGCAACAGACAAAGATTTTTGTTCAGTTTACAGCCATCAATGTAGGCCTAAATTACACCACCAGTACTTCAGTAGTTTGAAAATACCTTTCTTACATTTTAGTCAGGGTCCACTTACAAGAGCAATTAGACTTCAGTGCCTTGCCTTGACAGATTAACATAGGCGACTGTAGAAGGCCCTAAACTAAATAGGCATATTTTTACAAAAGTTATCTTACCGTTAGTGGAGGTTTCATCTGAGCCATCCATGCCTATGCTGTGACTTCAGTGAGCAGCAGCTCTTTATATAGTGTTTTGGGGGTAGGTTCACACAATCTTTTCATTCAGCGGGGAATGAAGGCCATGCAGGTCTGACTGGCTGAGCTGGGTTCCACCTGCAACCTGTGTTGTACAACATACAGCCGCCCTGATGACGACGCCAAGTGTAGTCACTCACTCTCTGCACGTTGCTGGAAATGTTCTTAACTTCTGTCACGTTCTGACCATATTTCTTTTGTATTTTCTTTGTTTTAGGGTGGTCAGGGCGTGAGTTGGGTGGGCATTATCTATGTTTTCTGTTTCTGTGGGGTTTCTCGTTTGGCCTGATATGGTTCTCAATCAGAGGCAGGTGTTAGTCTTTGTCTCTGATTGTGAACCATATTTAGGTAGCCTGTGTTCTATTGTGTTTTGGGGTGGTTGTTTTCAGTCTTTGTGTATCTGCACCAGACAGAACTGTTTCGGTTTTCACTTTGTTGTTTTGTAATTTGAAGTGTTCAGTTTTGGATTATTATTAAATAAAATGAACACTAACCACGCTGCGCTTTGGTCCTCACCTTCTTCCACCGACGACAGCCATTACAACTTCTTGCCGCACGGATCCCTTTAGCGGGATCATTTTCGTAAACAACCGCTGAATTGCAGAGCGCCAAATTCAAAAATAATAAAAAATATATTTATAATCATGAAATCACAAGTGAAATATACCAAAACACAGTTTAGCTTGTTGTTAATCCACCTATCGTGTCAGATTTTGAAAATATGCTTTACAGCGAAATCAATCTAAGCGTTTGTGAGTTTATCAATCACTAGACAAAACAGTAAGAACATCTAGCCCCAAATTAGCTTGGTCACGAAAGTCAGAAAAGCAATAAAATGAATCGCTTACCTTTTGATAATCTTCGGATGTTTGCACTCAGGAGACTCCCAGTTACACAATAAATGTTATTTTTGTTCGATAAAGATTAGTTTTATAACCAAAACGCCATTTGGTTTGCTCATTATGTTCAGAAAACCACAGGCTCGTTCCGGTCCTGAAAGGCAGACGAAAATTCCAAAAAGTATCCGTAATGTTAGTAGAAACATGTCAAACATTTTTTATAATCAATCCTCAGGTTGTTTTTAACATACATAATCGATAATATTTCAACCGGACGGTAACCTATTCAATACTACAGAGAAAGAAAATGTCGAGCTACATCTCTCGCGCACAGGAACTAATCAAAGGACACCTGACACGTTTTGAAAAATGTCGCTAATTTTTCAAAATAAAAGCTTGAAACTATGTTTAAAGCCTGGTCACAGCCTGAGGAAGCCATTGGAAAGGGCATCTGGTTGATACCCCTTTAAATGGAGGAGGGGAAGGCAACGGAACAGGGATTTTTCCAAATAAAAGGCACTTCCGGGTTGGATTTCCTCAGGTTTTCGCCTGCAAAATCAGTTCTGTTATACTCACAGACAATATTTTGACAGTTTTGGAAACTTTAGAGTATTTTCTATCCTAATCTGTCAATTATATGCATATTCTAGCATCTGGACCGGAGAAATAGTCCGTTTACCTTGGGAACGTTATTTTTCCAAACATAAAAATTCTGCCCACTAGCTGAAAGAAGTTTTAAGTATCAACTCTGTACCAAACAAAGACTGATGGTCCTTGCTAAATATTTATCTGATGGGTATATATAAATGTAGCCTATTATAGTACATAGTCTAATGGACTAATACAGCTAGATTAAATACTACATGGATGGCAACATAATATAGGCAAACACTAGGCAGCATACTTTTGGGTGTCTTGTGTTGCTTAACTTTTTGAGAAGCAATAGAACAGTAGTCTTGAATTATGATTCTTTATCCATATTCATAGATTATACAAACATCTGAAATTGTTGTCACACACACTACTCCCCTATTCTGTTCCAACAGGGGAAAGGATCTTATCAGCCTATGGCTATGTGTCTAGTTTACATGAGTGCTGTGCAGTGCCAACCCCTTACTATTCACATTGATCTCCTTGGGAGAATGCAGGGATTTCAGCTAGGCAATGAAAATGACCTCCAATAACAGAATACAAATATTCCAATTCATATGAAAAGCATCAGATAGGTAATTATTGAAAGATGTTTGAGACTTCATCTGAGAATGCATTGTGTGAGAGCCTGACGTCACAGTACAGATTTCAATGCTGGCTACAAAAGTATTTTATTGAAGTACAGTACCAGTCAAAAGTTTTGACACGCCTACTCATTCAAGGGTTTTTGTTTATTTTTACTATTTTTGTCACGTTCTGACCTTAGTTTCTTTTGTATGTCTTTGTGTTAGGTTGGTCAGGGCATGAGTTGGGGTGGGCAGTCTATGTTATTTTTTCTATGTTGTTTGTTTTCTATGTGTTTGGCCTGGTGTGGTTCCCAATCAGAGGCAGCTGTTTATCGTTGTCTCTGATTGGGAGCCATATTTAGGTAGCCTGTTTTCCATTGTGTGTTGTGGGTGGTTGTTTCCGTTTCAGTGTTTTCACCATTCACCATTCGGGACTGTTTCGGTTTTCATTTTGATTCTCTTGTTCTTTTTGTATTTTGTATTCATTCTATTTAAAGATATTATGGATACGTACCACGCTGCACATTGGTCCGATATTTCCTACTCCTCCTCAGACGAAGAGGAAGAAAGCCGTTACAATTTTCTACATTGTGAAGACATCAAAACTATGAAATAACACATATAGAATCGTGTAGTAACCACAACAGTGTTTAACAAATCCAAATATATGTTATATTTGAGATTCTTCAAAGTAGCCACCCTTTGCCTTGATGACATCTTTGCACACTCTTGACATTCTCTCAACCAGCTTCATGAGGAATGCTTTTCCAACAGTCTTCAAGGAGTTTCCACATATGCTGAGCACTTGGCTGCTTTTTCCTGTCCAACTCAACCAAAGCCATCTCAATTGGGTTGAGGTCGGGTGATTGTGCAACACTCCATCACTCTCCTTCTTTGTCAAATAGCCCTTTACACAGCCTGGAGGTGTGTTTTTGGTCATTGTTCTGTTGAAAAACAAATGATAGTCCCACTAAGCGCAAACCAGATAGGATGGTGTATCACTGCAGAATGCTGTGGTAGCCATGCTGGTTAAGTGTGCCTTGAATTCTAAATAAATAACAAACACTGGCACCAGCAAAGCACCATCACACCTCCTCCTCCATGCTTCACGGTGGGAACCACATATGCGGAGATCATCTATTGACCTACTCTGCGTCTCATGGCGGTTGGAACCAAAAATCTCAGATTTGGACTCATCAGACCGAACGACAGAATTCCACCAGTCTAATGTCCATTGCTCGTGTTTCTTGGCCCAAGAAAGTCTCTTCTTATTATTGGTGTCCTTTAGTAGTGGTTTCCTTGCAGCAATTTGACCATGAAGGCCTGATTCACGCAGTCTCCTCTGAACAGTTAATGTTGAGATGTGTCTGCTACATGAACTCTGTGAAGCATTTATTTCTGAGGCTGGTAACTCTAATGAACGTATCCTCTGTAGCAGAGGTAACTCTGGGTCTTCCTATCCTGTGGGGGTCCTCATGAGAGCCAGTTTCATCATAGCACTTTATTGTTTTTGCGACTGCACTTGAAGAAACTTTCAAAGTTCTTGACATTTCCCGCATTGACTGACCTTCATGTCTCAAAGTAATGATGGACTGCCTTTGCTATCTTTGCTTGTTTGAGCTGTTCTTAACATAGACTTAGTCTTTTACCAAACAGGACTATCTTCTGTGTACCACCCCTACCTTGTCACAACACAATTGATTGGCTCAAATGCATTAAGAAGGCACACCTGTTAATTGAAATGCATTCCAGGTGACTACTTCATGAAGCTGGTTGAGAGGATGACAAGAGTGTGAAAAGCTGTCATCAAGGCAAGGGGTGGTTACTTTGAAGAATCTAAAATATATTTCGATTTGTTTAATGCTTTTTTGGTTACTACATGATTCCATATGTGTTATTTCACAGTTTTGATGTCTTTACTGATATTCTACAATGTAGACATCATGTTTACTCCCGCTCCTCCCCTCCGGCGTTTACTAACCACCGGTCCTGGGAACAATCATTGTGCGCACCTCGCATTCATCATTACGCGCATCTGCGCTTCGTCATTAGGCACACTTGGACTCCATTACCTCACTCATTACCTCCCCTTTATCTGGCACTCCCTTAGGTTCTTTCCCCAGACAGTATTGTTTCTGCTACATTGTAGCAGTTCTTGTTATATTGAACTTACCACCTGCTTCTCAACTCCCAGCTTCTACGTTACAGAATACTGCCTCACGAAATGGAAGCAGCAGGAAATCAGAAAATCTCCCAGACAGTCGACAAGCAGGGATACCTACTTCGTCAACACCACGACCAGCTGGCACAACTGGGGACGGCTATGGAAAAGGTTCTTTGCAGTGTTCAGCATCTCGAACATACCCAAGAAGCGTTGCATTCAACTAGCGGCAAATTCTCTACCACCAGTCGACCCTGCGAGACAGCACACCAGCCCATTCAGCAACCTGCCCATGTCAGCAACGCTCGTTTGTCACTCCCGGATAAATATGACGGCACCCCGTCTAAATGCCGTGGCTTCTTAGTACAGTGCTCCCTCTACTTTTTGCACCAGATGGGAGCTCCTTCCCCCGAGAAGTATTGGTGGCCTACCTTGGCGCAGGACGTTAAACCAACCCCCCCTGGCTCTCGAGGAAACTCTCACTCCGCCTGCCCTGCAAGAAGCTGAGCCCCTGGTTTGTGGGGCCGTTCAAGGTTCTCCGGAGGGTCAATGAGGTGACGTATAGGTTACAGCTTCCCAGTGACTACCGCATCTCACCGTCTTTTCATGTCTCCCTTCTCAGGCCGGTGGTTCCTGGTCCCCTGGCTGATGCTGTCCCCGACAACACCCCTCCACCCCCCCGGATATCGAGGGAGCTCCCACCTATGCCTTCAGATCCCTACTGGACTCCCGACGTTGTGGGGCCGGCTCCGGGACCTACTGGACTAGGAGGGGTACGGCCCAGAGGTGCGGTGTTGGATTCCGGTGGAGGACATTCTGGATCACAACATCATCCGTGATTTCCATCTTTTCCGACCGGCCCGCTCCTCGGGGCCATCCCTCTGGCCAGCGTCGTCCTGTGGCTGGAGCCATACGTCAGGGGGTTACTGTCACGTCTACTCCCGCTCTTGCTGGTTTACTAACCACCGGTCCTGGGAACCATCATTATGCGCACCTGGTATTCATCATTACGCACTTCAACATATGGCACACATGGACTCCATTACCTCTCCTTTATCTGGCACTTCCTTTGGTTCTTTCCCAGGCAGTATTGTTTCTGTTGTTTACATTTACATTACATTTAAGTCATTTAGCAGACGCTCTTATCCAGAGCGACTTACAAATTGGTGCATTCACCTAATGACATCCAGTGGAACAGCCACTTTACAATAGTGCATCTAAATCTTTTAAGGGGGGGGCAGAAGGATTGCTTTATCCTAGGTATTCCTTGAAGAGGTGGGGTTTCAGGTGTCTCCGGAAGGTGGTGATTGACTCCGCTGTCCTGGCGTCGTGAGGGAGTTTGTTCCACCATTGGGGTGCCAGAGCAGCGAACAGTTTTGACTGGGCTGAGCGGGAACTGTACTTCCTCAGTGGTAGGGAGGCGAGCAGGCCAGAGGTGGATGAACGCAGAGCCCTTGTTTGGGTGTAGGGCCTGATCAGAGCCTGAAGGTACTGAGGTGCCGTTCCCCTCACAGCTCCGTAGGCAAGCACCATGGTCTTGTAGCGGATGCGAGCTTCAACTGGAAGCCAGTGGAGAGAGCGGAGAGAGTGGAGAGAGTTCATGTCTAGACGCTACTCCTACGTTGTAGCGTTTCTTGTTATATTATATTACCACCTGCTTCTCGACTCCCAACATCTATGTTACAGTAGAAAATAGTAAAAATAAAGAAAAACCCTTGAATGAGTAGGTGTGTCCAAACTTTTGACTGGAACTAATATATATATTAGTACCAGTCGCCTACTCATTCAAAAGTTTTTCTTTCTTTTTTTTCTATTTTCTACATTGTAGAATAAAACTATAAAATAACACATATGGAATAATTTAGTAACCAAAAAAAGGTTAAACAAATCAAAGTAATTGAGATTCTTCAAAGTAGCCACCCTTTGCCTTGATGAGACCTTTGCACACTCCTGGCATTCACTCAACCAGCTTCATGAGGTAGTCACCTGGAATGCATTTAAATGATCAGGTGTGCCTTGTTTTAATTTAATTTGTGGAATTTCTTTCCTTCTTAAAGTGTTTGAGCCAATCAGTTGTGACAAGGTAGGGGTGGTATACAGCAGTTAGCCCATTTTGGTAACAGACCAAGTCCATATTCTGTCAACAGCTCAAATAAGCAAAGATAAATGACAGTCCATTACTTTAGGACATGAAGGTCAGTCAATCCGGAAAATTTCAAGAACTTTGAAAGTGCAGTCTCAAAACCCAAAAAGCGTTATGATGAAATGGCTCATGACGACCGCCACAGAGTTACCTCTGCTGCAGAGGAGCAGAACTCTAACCCAGAAGCTTATAAGATATCCCGCTATGACCTCTGACGAACCATCAAACAGGCAAGCGTCAACACAGGACTAAATCGTACTACACCAGCTCCGATGCTCGTCGGATGTTGCAGGGCTTGCAAACTATTACAGACTACAAAGGGAAGCTGCCCAGTGACAGCTGGGCAGCTGCACAGCCACAAGCTGCCCAGTGACACGAGCCTACCAGACAACCTAAATTACAACAACAACAAAAATTCTCACCATTATTTAACTAGGCAAGTCAGTTAAGAACAAATTCTTATTTTCAATGACGGCCTAGGAACAGTGGGTTAACTGCCTTGTTCAGGGGCAGAACGACAGATTTTTTTACCTTGTCAGCTTGGGGATTCGATCTTGCGACATTTCAGTTACTAGCCCAAAGCTCTAACCACTAGGCTACCTGCCGCTACTTCCATGCTTGCTTCGAGGCAAGCAACACCGAAGCATGCATAAGAACATCAGCTGTTCCAGACGACTGTGTGATCACGCTCTCCCTAGCCGATGTGAGTAAGACCTTTAAACAGGTCAACATTCACAAGGCCGCAGGGCCAGACGGATTACCAGGACGTGTACTCCGGGCATGCGCTGACCAACTGGCAAATGTCTTCACTGACTTGTTTCAAGCAGACCAGCATAGTCCCTGTGGCCAAGAACACTAAAGGTAACCTGCCTAAATGTCTACCGACCCGTAGGACTCCCGTCTGTAGCCATGAAATGCTTTGAAAGGCTGGTCATTGCTCACATCAACACCATTATCCCAGAAACCCTAGACCCACAACAGATCCACAGATCCACAGATGATGCAATCTCTATTGCACTCCACACTGCCCTTTCCCACCTGGACAAAAGGAACACCTGTGTGAGAATGCTATTCATTGACTACAGCTCAGCATTCAACACCATAATAACCTCAAAGCTCATTACTATGCAAAGGACCCTAGGATTAAACACATCCCTCTGCAAATGGATCCAGAACTTCCTGACAGGCCGCCCCCAGGTGGTAAGGGTAGGTAACAACACATCTGCCACGCTGATCCTCAACACGGAGTCCCCTCAGGGGTGCATGCTCAGTCCCCTCATGTATTCCCTGTTCACTCATGACGGCATGGCCAGGCACGACTCCAACACCATCATTAAGTTTGCCAACGACACAACAGTAATAGGCCTGATCACCGACAACGATGAGACAGCCTATAGGGAAGAAGTCAGAGACCTGGCCGGGTGGTGCCACAAGAACAACCTCTCCCTCAACGTAATCAAGACAAAGGAGATGGTTGTGGAGTACAGGAAAAGGAGGACCGAGCACACCCCCATTCTCATCGACGGGGCTGTAGTGGAGCAGGTTGAGTGCTTCAAGTTCCTTGGTGTCCACATCACCAACAAACTGTCATGGTCCAAACACACCAAGACAGTCGTGAAGAATGCACGATAAAACCTGTTCCCCCTCAGGAGACTGAAAAGTTTTGGCATGGGTCCTCAGATCCTCAAAAAGTTCTGCAGCTGCACCACCATCGAGAGCATCCTGACTGGTTGCATCCTTGCCTGGAATGGCAACTGCTCGGCCGCCGACTGCAAGGCACTACAGAGGGTAGTGCATACGGCCCAGTACATCACTGGGGCCAAACTTCCTGCCATCCAGGACCTCTATACCAGGCGGTGTCAGAGGAAGGCCCTAAAAATTGTCAAAGACTCCAGACCTCCTAGTCGTCAACTGTTCTTTCTGCTACCACACGGCAAATGGTACCGGAGCACCAAGTCTAGGTCCAAGAGGCTTCCTAACAGCTTCTACCTCCAAGCCATAAGACTCCTGAACAGCTAATCAAATGGCTACCCAGACTATATGCATTGTCTGGGTAAACATTTGTCTGGGTAGACATTTGTCTGGATAGCCCCCCCTTATGCTGCTTGTCACTTTAACTCTACCTACATGTACATATTACCTCAATTACCTCGATTAACCTGTGCCGCCGCACATTGACTCTGTACCAGTAACCCGTATATATTTTGGGTGGCAGGTAGCCTAGTGGTTAGAGCATTGGGCCAGTAACCAAAAGGTTGCTGGATTTAATCCCCGTTCTGACAAGGTAAAAATCTCCTCCTGTGATTTATTTAGAATTCAAGGCACACTTGACTAGCATGGCTACCACAGCATTCAACAGCATAACACCATCCCATCTGGTTTGCGCTTAGTTGGGACTATAATTTGTTTTTCAACAGGACAATGACCCAACACACCTCCAGGCTGTGTAAGGGCTTTTTGTCCAAGAAGGACAGTGATGGAGTGTTGCATCAGATGATCTGGCCTCCACAATCCCCTGACCTCAACCCAATTGAGTTGGTTTGGGATGACTGCAGCCAACAAGTGCTCAGCATATGTGAGAACACCTTCAAGACTGTTGAAAAAGAATTCCAGGTGAAGCTGGTTGAGAGCATGCCAAGAGTGTGCAAAGCTATCATCAGGTGAGGAAGCAGGTAGCCTAGTGGTTAGCGCATTGGGCCAGTAACTGAAAGGTTACCAGATCAAATCCCCAAGCTGACAAGGTAAAAATCTGTTTTCTGCCTCTGAACAAGGCAGTTAACCCACGGTTCCCTGGTAGGCAGTCATTGTATATACAAATTTGTTCTTAACTGACTTGCCTAGTTACTTTGAAGAATCTCAAATATAAAATATATTTTTTTATTTGTTTAACAATTTTTATGGTTACTACATATGTGTTATTTCATAGTTTAATGTCTTCACTATTATTCTACAATGTAGAAAATAGGAAAGAAAAACCCTTGAATGAGTAGGTGTGTACAAACTTTTGACTATAGTAAATGGACCAATGCATTTAATTTAACTTGGCAACAGCATGTAGAGTTTCAAATTATTCTCTCTGAATTAGTGAAGGCAGCTGACGATCCTGAGCTGATTAACTTGTGACAGAGGAAACGAACAAGGAACAACATCTTGTTGTCCAAAAACCTGTGTGCTTCAGATGCATTGTGGAGAAATCCTGCACCGAGCCTTCACCGTGCGCTGCCACTTTAAGAGTGCATCGGCAGTCAGGAAGGAGGATATAAAGATAGCTTTTCTGGGTCTCTGGGGAGAGCTCTCGGTTGGCGCGCCAGTTTGATTGTGTGTGCAATGCTACATAAATATTGTTTATTTTCAGCATGCGTGGTTAAAAAAAATCTACTCTCTCGCTTCTCTCTATCGCTTCTCTCTATCGTTCCAGTGCTTTACACTGCAGCAGACTCTTCCCCCCCACAATGCGCTTCCATTTGATGTTCAGTGTCGCTGGACAATTATTGCCCTGCCAGACGTATTTGGGTTGACATTTTAGTTAAAGGGAGGTTTCTTGCGAGTTTGTTGTTTTGAACTGTATTGATGTGGTGTGGTACTATTGACATGTGGCTGAGAAGATTTTGGACATTTTAATGCCTTTGTTTTGTCTATGGACACCGCCCCACACACCCATTCATACCCCCTGTACTCCTCCACTGGGAGGTAATACAGGTTGCAAATCCTCTAATGTTGATGACTGGGTTGTTTCTTGTCAATTGTTTTTTTATGAAAGTTGCTGTTAAGTTACACATGTATGACAAAACCATGACATGGATTGACACATACTAATGATAATGTTATTGGCATTTTGATTGAATCAAATAGTTAATTGACCATGAACATAGAGAGTAGAGGAGCATAGCACTGAGTAACAGTTATTGGATAACAGCTGAAGTAATGTCCAGTTATATGACATTGGTCTCTCTGCCCAGGCTGTTAGAGTAAGGAAACAAGTAAGCAGAATAGAGGGATGGATTGTCCTGTTTTTCAAACAGGAAACTGCAGTTATCTGTGCTTTCAGAAGGTGGAAAAAATATGTATTGTTCATGCAGTCTAAGTGAGACTATTTCCATTTAGAATAAATATCACTCTATACTAAGCATTTCATAAAGCACATCAACAGCATTCTACCCATCAAGTGCCTAGTATAAGGTACAGCATTCTTCCCTGTGCTTCCAATGATCACTGATAATACTCTTAATGCAAACAGAGTGAATTGCTCCACATGCATCATATACTGTGGTACATACAAAGCAAACAGATATAGTGCTGCTTGTTCTATGCACAGTGCATCCATATTACTTGATATCCAATGTTGTGCTACTAGTGCTTTTACAACTACAGTTAAGCAACTGTATATGAGATTATCGCAAATATATCAATTGTAATGGTTTGGATTAATCTAAATATAATCTGTTAATCTGCAAATTTGTGTGTAAATGTCCAGCATAAGAGAGTGAAATGGAAAGGGAGAGTGATGGGGATGGATGGAGAGGTAAGAGTTGAGGATCTTGGTCTTCAGGATTCTTTTGGACAGACTGAGAACTCAATGTACTCTCCATTCTGAAACACACAAGGGGAATACGGTTAAGAGGTACATTTCAAGCAGTGCTGTTCAATACAAAGAGCAGCAGTGATGACATCAAATGAAGGTTTTCTTTGCAATCTCAGCTATTAATCCATATAATTATCTCAGAGTAAACATCTCACCAGGCAGTCATCATACCAGACAACACAGCTTAGAGGCCATCACAGGAACAAAGCACAAAAGCCAGGCAGACTACCATACTGCAAAGATTTGTGTCATTGTCTAATCAAAACCAGGCAGCCATTTTTGAAAACCCCTTTTCAAGCCAGGCTACAACGAGTGATACTCATGTAGGTCATACTCAGATGCAACACATCACCATACAATGAGAGGAGACAAAGGTACGACCACCACGCACAGGAGAATCCATAGAGCTAGCTGTGGCCATTCTAGACTTACCTCAGCATCATCTCATAATCATCATGGGGAAATCACACAACCACAATATTTACATCATCATTTTCATCAAACTGACGCTGGAAATAAGCAAACAAACATGTTATTAGAGCACACGGTGAAGTAGAAACTACGCCCCTATTCTGTAGCCTACATGGTTTTAATTTCAAATCCAATGTATAGGCTACTGCTTGGATTCTTCATGGCACACCACTCATTCACAAGCATGGATCGTAGTAAATGTTTTAGTCGTAGTAAATAAACTCAGCAAAAAAAGAAATGTAAACTGTGATTATTTTCAGCAAACTTAACATGTGTAAATATTTAAATGAACATAAGATTCAACAACTGAGACATAAACTGAACAAGTTCCACAAAAAGTAACAGTCAGTATCTGGTGTGGCCACCCGCTGCATTAAGTACTGCAGTGCATCTCCTCCTCATGGACTGTACCAGATTTGCCAGTTCTTCCTGTGAGATGTTACCCCACTCTTCCACCAAGGCACCTGCAAGTTCCCAGACATTTCTGGGGGGAATGGCCCTAGCCCTCACCCTCCGATCCAACAGGTCCCAGACGTGCTCAATAGGATTGAGAACCGGGCTCTTCGCTGGCCATGGCAGAAAACTGACATTCCTGGTTTGCAGGAAATCATGCACAGAAGGAGCAGTATGGCTGGTGGCATTGTCATGCTGGAGGGTCATGTCAGGATGAGCCTGCAGGGAGGGTACCACATGAGGGAGGAGGATGTATTCCCTGTAACACACAGCGTTGAGATTGCCTGCAATGACAAGCTCTGTCCGATGATGCTGTGACACACTGCCCCAGACCATGACGGACCCTCCACCTCTAAATCGATCCCGCTCCAGAGTACAGGCCTCGATGTAACGCTCATTCCTTCACGATAAATGTGAATCCGACCATCACCCCTGGTGAGACAACTGTGACGCGTCAGTGAAGAGCACTTTTTGCCAGTCCTGTCTGGTCCAGCGACGGTGGGTTTGTGCCCATAGGCGACGTTGTTATCGGTGATGTCTGGTGAAGACCTGCCTTAAAACAGGCCTACAAGCCTTCAGTTCAGCCTCTCTCAGCCTATTGCGGACAGTCTGAACACTGATGGAGGGATTGTGCGTTCCTGGTGTAACTCGGGCAGTTGTTGCCATCCTGTATCTGTCCCGCAGGTGTGATGTACCGATCCTGTGCAGATGTTGCTACATGTGGTCTGCCACTGCGAAGACGATCAGCTGTCCGTCCTGTCTCCTTGTAGCGTTGTCTTAGGCGTCTCACAGTACGGACATTGCAATTTATTGCCCTGGCCACATCTGCAGTCCTCATGCCTCCTTGCTGCATGCCTAAGGCATGTTCACGCAGATGAGCAGGGACATCTTTCTTTTGGTGTTTTTCAGAGTCAGTAGAAAGGCCTCTTTAGTGTCCAAAGTTTTCATACCTGTGACCTTAATTGCCTACCGTCTGTAAGCTGTTAGTGTCTTAACGACCGTTCCACAGGTGCATGTTCATTAATTGTTTATGGTTCATTGAACAAGCATGGGAAACAGTGTTTAAACCCTTTACAATGAAGATCTGTTTAGTTATTTAGATTTTTACGAATTATCTTTGAAAGACAGGGTCCTGAAAAAGGGCCGTTTCTTTTTTTGCTGAGTTTATATTCTTAATCTGATAAAAATCTATAAAAACTTGGTCAAATCTATTAATACAGGGATGAGATGAGTGTAAGAGGCCATAAAGGAGATGGCATCCAAGGCCTCCACGTCTCCTATCGGCACAAGCTAAGGTGGGGGTCAGAGCATCCCGGACAGCTTCTAGTTCCTGGAAACGTCAGCAGAAAAACCATCAGCTGTCATGTCAATACAAAGACTGACAATCAGTAGAGGAATGCTTTATGTAATGTGTTGTAAATGACGCCGATATAAATACACTATGAAGTTGGATTTAACACTTTGGAAAAAACTCTACCGCTAGGCATTGCAATGACTTGAGAGATTTTTAAAAATATTTATATATTTTTTAAATTGTACATTGGGAGCTCTGTCCTATCCGATAAGCCAGAGCCCGATGAAAACATGTCAGGTGGAAAATTACCCTGCAGAATCACTGGTTGTGACAGTATGTGTGATGTGGCTGGCTGTGTGGTGGCCTCATCTCAAAGCTGATGCTCAGGGAATTAGTCGCTTCATCCAGGTCATTGCCGTCGCTCAGAGTGAGCTTGGCCCCCTGCAGGTCAGCGATCATCTCTCCCCGCAGGTTCTGACTCAGCATCTGGACAGGTACAACAGAGACAACAAAGGACAAATAACACAAACACAGTCAACACAGGCAAGCATGATCAAGGAATACACCATCATGTCACTGACCTTTATCCGCATGTGAATCATCTCTGCCATTATTTTCTTCTTAAAATAGGACTAACACAGGTGTCAGTCTAAAGTTCAGCCTAATGTTGACATTTGCTTCAAAAGCTTTTCTATACGGGGCCTACAAAGTGTAGTGAGGTATTGAGTGTGTTTTGACTGGGACTCCTACCTTTATTTTGGCCTCTTTGCTGAGGTCCGTCCTGGCCAGCACGTAGGACAGCTTGCACAGGGCAGCCTCAGAAGTCATGTCACAGCCTGCCACCAGTCCTGCGTCACTCAAGGCCTGAGGGGATCAGGAAGACATGTTAACACACATCCATCCACATCATGTGCACTCTCCCACTCCCACTGAACACAGTGTTCTGGGGTACCTTTCCGGTGGCGTACGACGTGGTGACAGAACCCCTCAGACACTGGGTGCAGTTGACCATGATCACGCCCCTCTCTGTGGCATTCCGGAACTCCTCAAGCAGGTCAGCACGGTTGTCAGGGGCGTTTCCACTACCATACGTCTCCAGGACGATGCCCTCCATGGGCTCCTGCAGGAAGGACTTCACCTGCACACACACACAGCAACCATCTCAGTCTGGCTTGTTGACAAAGAAGTAGTGTACGGAGCTAGGATCAGGTTAACAACAGGCCCAGCCCCCCTCCAGACTATCTGGTGATTCACTGGGTCTAGGATCTCTCTTTTAAAACACCAGCTCTGGCATCTGGAGAGGAGATGGCTCAAATGGCCAGGCAGGGGGAACCATTAACTTCAAGGTGTTCAGAGACAGCATCATTTCACTTGGCAACGGTCCTTAGACCTAACTTGTGCAGGGAGGGAATCATAGCAAGTTATCTTCCATTGGATTTCAGATCAAGCGGCTAGCTTGCCAAAAATGTGTGCAACACAGAACCCCAAATAAACCCCATGCTGGCAGAGACCATGGAAGGCAGAGGAGACACTGATGCATAATCAAAGAAGCAGATAACACATTTTAAAAAGCATCATGGCCAGTGTCGGCAGAGGGACCAGATTGAGACCGTAAAGTCATCCTCCCCTCAATCTGTAGCGAGGGAGGCGTATCTAAGTGTTTAAGTGTCTGTGCCAAGCCCCTCGTCTTTAGCGGGTAATTGGACATGCCCCATAACCCGGTCTCKTTTTTCARTGGACTAAARGCCGCTGGCAGCCCCAAAGCAGCTCCCGGCTGTATGCAGACCACTTGGAACGCCCACACGATGCTGGRTCGTCAGAAAACACAGTAGGACCTGCATGAGAGGATTCACCACAACAGAGCTACAATGAAGACTTTTAGATAAATATGGCCCCAAATGGCTGTTCTGATTTAGRCRTTCTACAATAGGGTATTACTTTCKCTATTGCCGTATAMCAGAAGTAGGAAGASWGTTGTGATTTAATGATGTGGTTGAATAGGCAACAGAATCAGGGCAGAGCCACTATCCACCCCTTCTCACCCCCACCCTGGGAAGCCTCTTACAGTCACAGCAGTGATGCCTGGGAAGAGTCTCAGCAGACCCACGTTACGGTTCATCTGAGTGCTCACTCTGAACCGCAAGGTTGTGTTTGCTCTCCACACCGTGTCCCAGTTAACTGCAGGGGAGAGGGAAAGAGTTCAGTGAAAACATCAATCCATCGGCCACGTCAAAGATATAAACACATAACAGGACAGACCCAGTATTACACCACTTGATTACTTTTAATATCCACTTCAGCAATGGCCAGAGGAGCCAGGTTAGGAGAATTGAAGGCATTGAAACTCCCAGAATCCACCTTGGTCACACGGTTGCCCCGGTACAGCTTGTTGTGGAAATACAGACAAACCTAGAGACGCAGATGGAGAATGAATGAAACCTCCTAAGACATCATTATTAAGCATATACACTGAACCAAAATATAAAATGCAACATGTAAAGTGTTGGTCCCATGTTTCATGAGCTGAAAGAAAATATCTCAGAAATGTTCCAAATCCACAAAAAGCTTATTTCTCTCAAATTTTGAGCACAAATTTGATTACATCCCTGTTAGTGAGCATTTCTCCTTTGACAACATATTCCATCCACTTTACATGTGGCATATTAAGAAGCTGGTTAAACAGCATGATCATTACACAGGTTCACCTTGTGCTGGGGACACAAGGCCTCTAAAATGTGTAGTTTTGTCATACAATACAATGCCACAGACGTCTAAAGTTGAGGGTGTGTGCAATTAGCATGCTGACTGCAGGAATATCCTACACAGCTGTTGCCAGAGAATTGAATGTTCATTTCTCTACCATAAGGCATCTGTCGTTTTTAGAGAATTTGGCAGTATGGCCAACTGGCCTCCAAAACCGTAGACCACGTGTATGGCGTTGTGGGCGAGTGGTTTGCTGATGTCAACGTTGTGAACAGAATGCCCCATGGTGGATGTGGGGTTATGGTATGGGCAGCTATGGACACCAGATACAATAGCATTTTATCAAAGTCAATTTTAACGCAGAGATACCTTGACAAGAGCCTGAGGCCCATTGTTCTGTCAGCCTCTCTCCCCCTCTAACCCTGGTCTGGGAGTGCTGCAGGCACTCCAGGAACAGGGTTGTCTACCCCTGTACTAGTGTTATAGTATATATACTGAGTGTACACAACAAGGTTCCACAGGGATGCTGGCCCATGTTGACTCCAATGCTTCCCACAGTTGTGTCAAGTTGGCTGGATGTCCTTTAGGTGGTGGACCATTCTTGGGAAACTGTTGAGCTTATAAAATCCAGGAGCATTGCAGTTCTAGACACAAACTGTTGTGCCTGGCACCTACTACCATACCTCGTTCAAAGGCACTTAAATATTTTGTCTTGCCCATTCACCCTCAGAATGGCACACATATACAATCTATGTCTCAATTGTCTCAAGGCTTAAAAATACTTATTTAACCTGTCTCCTCACCTTCATCTACACTGATTGACATCAATAAGYGATCATAGCTTTCACATGGATTCACCTGGTCAGTCTGTCATGGAAAAAGCGTCTTCTTAATGTTTTGTACGCTCCCTTCAACAGTCACAGCCATTTTGTGCTATTAATTTAACAGAGCATATGACAAACCAATTGATAAAACACAATTACAATCACATTTTCCTCATACCTCATTTAAAATGTATCATTCCATCTTTATCAATAGTAGCACATTGTCTAAATACAGCATTATATAAAGGCCCCGGAGAGTGTGTACATTTGTTATTCTGTGACTCTTAAAGATAAACATGCTTTGACAACTCTGAAGTCTCATCTGGCAGTTTCAGGTCCTGTACTGCGACACTCACACCTTCATGCTTTACTGAACAGTCTTGTTAGACAAGTGGTTTAAGGCTTTTGGTGCCTATTGTCTGCAAACAAAGTTCATCCTCACACCTTTATCAATCAGGGAGGACATAGCCAGTCGTATCACCTTATTACCATAGCAGGCAAAAAAGCTAGACACATGTCAACAGCATGGACAATAGTATGAACACACATTTATTTGAGAGAGAAATGTGATATAGTTGTTCTCATCTAAAAATGTGCAACTGGGAATAGGGTGATATTTGGCCAAGATGATTCAACTACATTGCATTCAAAAACAAGTGCAGGTGACATGCAGTCAGGTGTGTGTGAGTGCTGCTCCAAGAGGTGTCCCTCCCTCCTCTACTCACCTCAGGAATGACAAACTGACCAGCGATCAGCAGCGCCCCCAACAGGTTGTCTCTTCCATCGTTCCTCATCTCATAGATCGGCACCTGCAAGAGGTCATAAAACAACATRTCACCCTTCTGTTATCTTAACTATATGAAGCAGTTTAGCTGTAAGGATGGCAGGTGTACCTGGGAGCCGGTGAGGATGACAGGCTTCCCCAGATGCTRACACATGAAGGACAGAGCAGATGCTGTGTAGGCCATGGTGTCCGTGCCGTGGAGAATGACAAAACCGTCATACTTCTCATAGTGTTTCTGGAACCAAGACACAAAGAGAACAGGATCAGACTTTAATCAAAGGTTCCAAGGTCAAAATGTGTAGCCTACATCTTGCCACAGGCTACTTGAAATAAGTACTGTATTTAATACAAAAGCTGTACATTACATTTWCATAAAAGGAAAGGGACAACGGATTTTTACTTCAGTGAATGACGTGAAATTGGTGTGTTATTGCATTATAATGCCTCTGCTTATGTAAATGGTAAAAGTCAGGGTTATGGTTAATGTTAGGGTGAAGTGCAAGATAAATAAAATGACCACACCAAGTACCTCAATGTCCTTCCCAATTGTAGCCCAGTCATCTGTGGTCATATTGCAAGAGTCCAGCAAGGGGCTGTACTCTAAAACAGTGTACACTATCCTCTTATTTTGTTTACACAGCCTGGGAAAAGACAAGTTGAGTCAATCATCCTATAATAACCAAATCAACAGAAAACACACCCAAAGAAGCTCTGTGCATCAACAGAGCAGACAGTTTACATAGACACACAAACAATCCAGGTTAAGCAACAAAAAAAAAAATATATATATATATACATTTTTAAAAAAGGTAATCACTTTAGGGGTGTAGAGACACCCCTCTTTTTTGTCTTGGTTGTTCCGCTTACTTTACAAACTCATTAAGACATGGAGCCGGTTCTGTTTACATGAGGAAAAGGCTGAAGATAAAGGAAAAGAGTGAAACAAGCCTAGCCTACTTTATGAAGCGAGACAAAGTCTATTTGGTTGGGCCTTCTGTTTCAGCAGCAGGGTGCCCAAACCAGTTCCTAAGCGCTGGGTGTGAATTACAGACATGATGAGGGAGGGGGCAAACCATCCCCTTGTTAGGTTCAATAGAACAGCAGGGGAAATAGCAAGCCTACCCCTCAGCACCAAAGGCCTAAAGACACCCACCTAATTAGCCCTGGCTCCAGACACAATCCTCAAACATATGTTGTTGATAATATTAAAGTGATTGTGCTGCTGGAAACAATATTCAAATCGCCAATTATTATTTTACCTCCTGGTATAGCCGACGGTGTGGCAGGGAAACGGGTATTAGCATATCGAGGGTTGGGTAGGATGCTGGCCTGTGGCCTGGCCTGCTGATGAGGAACAGAGTGGTGAAAGGGGCAAATGGGAGGTTGGGGTGAAGGCTTTACCCAAAGAATCTCACTGCTGCTTTTCACTCAGCTCTTTAATAAATAAATAGACCAATTTCCTACTCCACACAACGTAATTTTTTTTATCAATGTTAGGATATATTGACATTAGCTTTGTCAATGTTATTTCAAGTCCACTGCACATGCTCACTGCAAAGCATAATATAAAAAATAAATAACTCAGGCATTAGGGACATTTAATAGCAATGTTTGGTGACAGCTAGTATGTGTTAATCAACATTAACTTGAAGCCACAAAAAGGAACATAATGATGGTAATAATGAAAAGTAACCTTACAGAAGCAAGGAGGAAAGAGGATGATTGAATCAACTACTGAAATTACACTGAAAACCTAAAGAGACTGATACATTTGTCTGTGGGATGGAATCTGAATCCATACGTCCTATGAATCTCCTGTGAGACTGTTGAAGCGATGAGGAGTAGAAGGCTATGGACATGGCAGTCCTCCAAACAAATATTACCATGATCCAAGCAGGCACAGTGCCACCATCCCCCCTTCACGCAAACAGCTTTAAAATAGCACGCTTGTGTAGTTCTCTTATCTGTCCCCTATAACCCAGCCCCACCCTGCCCCCTCCAGTCTCTATATCTGTGGGTCTGAACTGCTCTGAGTGGGTTTTAGGTGGAGGGACTGAGCCCTGTGCTGGTTCTCTGTGTAGAGATTAGCAAGCAGGCAGGCAGGGGCGCCCCAAATGCCCGTGGCATCGCAGGCCCAGAAAGGAGAGGAGGTTGCTGGGAGGGATTTGACCCAGGGTGCATTGGCCTGGGCTCAGGCAACCTCCATTTGGAGGAGCGATAGCCAGCAACCCTCGGATCCGACCTGCCAGGACCATATTCAGCAGAGGGCCCTCTCGCTGCTCCTGAACACACGCTTTGAGAACCAGACAACAGGAATCAAACACGCTCAACATAGAATAGACTCGCTCTCTGCCAGCGTGGCACCAGCAACCCCTCGCAGGCCTATTCTCTCTCTCTGGCAGCAGCAACACTCCTGGGGTTGCTACTGTAACATTACAGAAACGTTATGAGAACTTGACTGTTCTGCACAGGTTTTAGCTAGACATGAACCAATGGGAGTAGCTCCCTCCAGTGGGAGCGAGGTGAGGTATCTGAAGAGAGGGAATAAGGGTAGAATGTCAGGCAGGCGTGAACACCGCTACTGAAATGCTGCAGCACAACTCCCTGCAGGTTTGTGCTCCAATGATCACTCCCTGACAGGTCCACACAGACAACAGCAGCAAACTGTTCCTGCCAGGCACTGTTTGACACCAGGCGGGACGGATACAGAGGATTCAAACCACACAGTGTAGCGCAGGCACACAGTATGCTACCAGTATTTCAGGACCTTTTTGATAGTTCATCAGCGAGGTGTGTCGGCATCCTGTCAAAACAACAGTTTTAGAGTGAAATGTTCCCAGGCATGCAGGGAATAGAACGTGTGTATGATATCCCCTAACAAGCATTGTATATCCTGTAGGCCTACTGCTATGGAGGCGTCATAGTGAACAGATTTTGGGGGAGGAGGTCAACCTTTATCCTGACATGATATGCTGTGCACTAGAATATGTTGCTATTCAAAGAGCCTTTGAAAAAGCCTCGTATGCCTTGTAGGTTGAAAAAGCCATGAAATAAAACCTGTCAATGGTTATAAAACAGGAAGCAGAACTTCAGTCTTGTTTGAATTTGACAGTCAAATTAAGAAATTATTCTAATCCAGTAAGTGCAATACACACTCATCTCCTGTGTAAAGAAATGGTAAGGGTGTGAAAATGTATGTGTCGGTAGAACCGGTAGGTTGAGGTCCCCTTCGCATATTTCTATAAGACCACTTAAAGACTGACTACTATTACTCTACTCTAATTCTATCATCATCTGTATCAAACTCCAAGCTCTCCATCTGAAGTTTGTCAGTCAAATAGCACAAGGTTGCGTTAGTCTAAATCTATAGTGATGATGTGTTACATGGATAGTAATCTTTTCACAGTTAGAATGATTGTACGAAGACTGTACAATAAAGTAAACCATGTCAACATTTAACTCTAGCCTATATATTAATAACAGCAAAGACAAAGTAAAAAACCCTAGGATAAACAGAAATAGAAGGCTGCAGAGGAGCCCAGGAGAGGTGGGGTGAGGGGGGAGGTGGAGTGTATGGGTGACTTACGGCAGGACAAGGGTGTTCTCCTGTGGGCCACTCGTGCTGTCGTAGTAAGACATACAGGTCTGCAGGGCATACTGCTCATCATGGAGGTCGGGAAGCTTTCGCAGAGCCTTCACAAACACATTAGGCCCTGGGGGTGAGAGCACTGTGGATGAGAGAGAGACAGAGAGAAAGAAGGTGTTGCCATTAGTGTACAGAGCAACATAACTAATCAGAATTCAGGAAGGGTGAGCCCAATAATAGCCTACATAGACCTGAGTGTGGTGTTACTTTTGAAAAGAGGGTAGCAGTACGCAACATTTTGGAGCGTTCAGATAGGAATATGCTATGTAGAACACATGCTCTTTCTGACATGTAGAATAAGGTTTCACGTCAGCTCTATTCGTGGCATTTCTATCTGCAAAATACAATAACGTTTGGCTATGAAAGCATTTGGCTACCGAATGTAGCCCAGGTTTACTATTCCCAGTAAATCATGTACATGTTTTGTATTGTACTCAACGCTAGTGGCAAATGTGAGAATCACATCAATATGAAAAGTAGGCTGTTGTTTGGAATATATCATTCATGTATTGGGAAATGTCTTACAGTTCAAGTGGGAAGTTTACATACACCTTAGCCAAATACATTTAAACTCAGTTTTTCATCATTCCTGACATTTAATCCCAGTAAAAATTCCCTGTCTTAGGTCAGTTAGATCACCACTTTATTTTAAGAATGTGAAATGGCTTTAATCAATGGGAAATGGGATTAAACCAAGGCGCAGCGTAGTGAAATGACATGATGAATTTATTGAACAAGACAAAACGAACTATACTTGACAACTAAACAAAATAACAAACCGAATGTAGACAGACTTGGACCACGAACTTACATGAAGAACGAACGAACAAGTACTTACTACAAACAAAACGACGAACGAACGAAACAGTCCCGCATGGTGCAAACATAGACACAGGAGACAACCACCCACAACAAACAATGTGAAAACACCTACCTTAATATGATTCTCAATCAGAGGAGATGAAAACCACCTGCCTCTAATTGAGAACCATATTAGGTACCCAAACCAACATAGAAACAGAAAACATAGACTGCCCACCCAAACTCACGTCCTGTCACGATTGTCCATGGGAGAGAGAGAGGACCAAGGCGCAGCGTGTAAAAAATACCTCTTCTCTTTATTTAGAAGATAACCAACGAAGCAAAAACAACACTAGATAACCGTGAAGCTCTAACGACAAATGCAAACATGCAACCTTGACACAGACCTAGACATAGAACAGAACTAGACAATGACCCAACCAAAACCTGATGCCTATGGCTGCCTAAAATATGGCTCCCAATCAGAGACAAATGAACGACATCTGTCTCTGATGAGAACCACTCAGGCAACCATAGACAACCCTAGAAACATACACTCAACATAGACATACCTAGAAACATACACACAACCATAGACACAGCTAGACAACTATACTAAACATAACCCAACTACTCTAATAAACCCCCTAAACCTTACAAACCACCTAGACACAACAAAAACCACATACATTCACCATGTCACACCCTGACCTAACCAAAATACTTAAGAAAACAAAGAATACTAAGGCCAAGGCGTGACATAACCCCCCCTTAAGGTGCGAACTCCGGGCGCACCAGCACAAAGTCTAGGGGAGGGTCTGGGTGGGCTTCCGTCCACGGCGGCGGCTCCGGCGCTGGTCGTGGTCCCCACCCCACCATAGTCACTACCCGCTTCGGTGTCTCTGGTAGATCCTGGCTGACTGGCGGATTCAGCCGATCCTGGCTGACGTGCGACTCTGGCTGCTCATGGCTGGCGGGCGACTCTGGCTGCTCATGGCTGCGGGCAGCTCTGACGGTGCCTGGCAGACGGCAGTCTGACGGTGCCTGGCAGACGGGCAGCTCTGACGGTGCCTGGCAGACGGGCAGCTCTGACGGTGCTTGGCAGACGGGCCGCTCTGACGGTGCTTGGCAGACGGGCCGCTCTGACGGTGCTTGGCAGACGGCCGCTCTGACGGTGCTTGGCAGACGGGCCGCTCTGACGGTGCTTGGCAGACGGGCCGCTCTGACGGTGCTTGGCAGACGGGCCGCTCTGACGGTGCTGGCAGACGGCCGCTCTGACGGTGCTTGGCGACGGGCAGCTCGGGGCAGACGGGCAGCTCTGACGGCTCGGGGCAGACTGGCAGCTCGGGGCAGACTGGCAGCTCTGAGACGGCTCGGGGCAGCAGGGCAGCTCGGGCAGCGGCAGCTCGGGGCAGACGGGCAGCTCGGGCAGACGGGCAGCTCGGGGCAGACGGGGCAGCTCGGGGCAGACTGGAGCTCGGGGCAGCTGGCAGCTCGGGGCAGACTGGCAGCTCTGACGGCTCGGGGCAGACTGGCAGCTCTGACGGCTCGGGGCAGACTGGCAGCTCTGACGGCTCGGGGCAGACTGGCAGCTCTGACGGCTCGGGGCAGACTGGCAGCTCTGACGGCTCGGGGCAGACTGCAGCTCTGACGGCTCGGGCAGACTGGCAGCTCGGGGCAGACTGGCAGCTCTGACGGCTCGGGGCAGACTGGCAGCTCTGACGGCTCGGGCAGACTGGCAGCTCTGGCCGGCTGAGACGCACTATAGGCCTGGTGCGTGGTGCCGGAACTGGAGGCACCGGGCTGGGGACACGCACCTGAAGGCTAGCGCGGGGAGATGAAAACAGGGCATACTGGACCCTGGATAAGCACATTAGGCCTAGTGCGTGGTGCCGGCACTGGTGGTACCGGGCTGGAGACACGCATCTCAAGGCTAGTGCGGGGAGAAGGAACAGGGCATACTGGACCCTGGATAAGCACCTTAGGCCTAGTGCGTGGTGCCGGCACTGGTGGTACCGGCTGGGGACACGCATCTCAAGGCTAGTGCGGGAGAAGGAACAGGCATACTGGACCCTGGAGACGCACCTTAGACCTAGTGCGTGGTGCTGGAACTGGTGGTACCGGGCTGGAGCGGAAAGGTACTACAGGAGTTGCAGGACTAGGAAGGCACACAGGAGACCTGGTTCGTGGACTTCATTCCCAGACGGTTAGCACGCAACTCAGGACGAGCCTGGAGAACTGACTCAGGTAACATCACCTCCCGCACCGCTCTGTCGGGTGGATGTCGTGCCTCACGCACCAACACAGCAGCTTCCTCCTTCACTCTCCTCCAAACTCCTCAATAAATCCTTAACAAGTCTCTGTATTATTTCCATTGCTCACCTCCAGTATTAGCACACTTGGCTCTGGTTCCCTCCTTTCACGCTGCTTAGTCCTTCTTGGTTGGGTCATTCTGTCACGACGTCCATGGGAGGAGAGAGGACCAAGGCGCAGCGTGTAAAAAATACCTCTTCTCTTTATTTAGAAGATAACCAACGAAGCAAAAACAACAAATAGATAACCGTGAAGCTCTAACCGACAAAATGCAAACATGCAACCTTGACACAGACCTAGACATAGAACAGAACTAGACAATGACCCAACCAAAACCTGATGCCTATGGCTGCCTAAAATATGGCTCCCAATCAGAGAACATGAACGACATCTGTCTCTGATTGAGAACCACTCAGGCAACCATAGACAACCCTAGAAACATACACTCAACCATAGACATACCTAGAACATACACACAACCATAGACACAGCTAGACAACTATACTAAACATAAACCCAACTACTCTAATAAACCCCCTAAACCTGTACAACCACCCTAGACACAACAAAAACCACATACATTCACCATGTCACACCCTGACCTAACCAAAATACTTAAGAAAACAAAGAATACTAAGGCCAGGGCGTGACACGTCCTGACCAGCTAACACATAAAACAACTAACAGAAAACAGGTCAGGAACGTGACACCCACAATAAGTTGGGTGAATTTTGGCCCATTCCTCCTGACAGAGCTCGTGTAACTGAGTCAGGTTTGTAGGCCTCCTTGCTCGCACACGCTTTTTCAGTTCTGCCCACAAATTCTCTACGGGATTGAGGTCAGGGCTTTGTGATGGAAACTCCAATACCTTGACTTTGCTGTCCTTAAGCCATTTTGCCACAACTTTGGAAGTATGCTTGGGGTCATTGTCCAGTTGGAAGACCCGTTTACAAGCAAGCTTAACTTCCTGACTGACTGATGTCTTGAGATGTTGCTTCAATATATCCACATAATTTTCCTCCCTCATGATGCCATCTATTTTGTGAAGTGCACCACTCCCTCCTGCAGCAAAGCACCCCCACAACATGATGCTGCAACCCCTGTGCCTCACGGTTGGGATGGTGTTCTTCGGCTTGCAAGCGTCCCCCTTTTTCCTCCAAACATAACGATGGTCATTATGGCCAAACAGTTCTATTTTTGTTTCATCAGACCAGAGGACATTTCTCCAAAAAGTATGATCTTTGTCCCCATGTGCAGTTGCAAACCATAGTCTGGCTTTTTTATGGCTGTTTTTGAGCAGTGGCTTCTTCCTTGCTGAGCGGCCTTTCAGGTCATGTCGATATAGGACTTGTTTTACTGTGGACATGGATTATTTTGTACCTGTTTCCTCCAGCATCTTCACAAGGTCCTTTGCTGTTGTTCTGGGATAGATTTGCACTTTTCGCACCAAAGTACGTTCCTCTCTAGGAGACAGAACACATCTCCTTCCTGAGCAGTTTGATGCTGTGTGGTCCCATGGTGTTTATTGTTTGTACATATGAACGTGGTTTGGAAATTAGGCGTTTGGAAATTGCTCCCAAGGATGAACCAGACTTGGCCGATTTCTTTTGATTTTCCCATGATGTCAAGGTAGGCCTTGAAATACATCCACAGGTACACCTCCAATTGACTCAAATGAGGTCAATTAGCCTATCGGAAGCATCTAAAGCCATTTTTTATTTGACCTTTATTTAACTAGGCAAGTCAGTTAAGAAATGACGGCCTTGGAACAGTGGGTTGACGGCCTTGGAACAATGACGGCCTTGGAACAGTGGGTTAACTGCCTTGTTCAGTGGCAGAACGACAGATTTCTACCTTGCCAGCTCGGGGATTCCGAACTTGCAATCTTTCGGTTACTAGTCCTACGCTCAATCCACTAGGCTACCTGCTGCCCCATGAAATCATTTTCTGGAATTTTCCAAGCTGACAGTCAACTTAGTGAATGAACACTTCTGACCCACTGGAATTGTGATACAGTGAAATAATCTGTCTGTAAACAATTGTTGGAAAAATGACTTGTCATGCACAAAGTAGATGTAATAACCGACTTGCCAAACCTATAGTTTGTTAACAAGAAATGTGTGGAGTGGTTGAAAAACGAGTTTTAATGACTCCAACCTAAGTGTATGTAAACTTCCGACTTCAACTGTATATAACTCATCATAGGTGAATAGCCCACCAGAATATGCTAATCTAATAGGGTGATTCTCACGAAATCTTGGTAGCAAAGATTTCAAACATGAAATCTTTAAAAAGACTTGCATTAACAAATTTCCTTTTTAGGCATTAATAACAGGGTCTGAAGTGTTTGTGAGCATTAATTAAAAAATATTTACTGACAATTTAACACCTTTTTGAACATATTTTCCAAAACAAGTCCTTAAAAATCTCATTACAGCAACAGTCTGAAAACGTCAAGACCATTAGGAAAGCTAATACATTAACAGTCATGCACAGTTACTTGACACTCTGAAATAATATATATTTTTTAATTACATTTTTATTTGATTTTGACTGATTTCTCTCATTACCGCAACACCTTCCGCAATCTACAACCAAATATCTTTTATATTTAATTGAAACCTGACATATTTTCTAAATGATGTGGCAAGCCTGAAAGAACATAACGTATAGATTCTGCACATGCATTTAAAAGCAAACTACTATTTTTCCATTCAATAAATTAACATTAAATGAACACCTGTTTCGGTAATGATACATACAGACTAAAATGTAGCTTTTTGGCCATCAAGGAAAACGCTATGTCTCGTGCAAACCCAACACTTCTCATCACCCCGAGAACACCATCATGATGGTGGCAGCATCATGTTGTGGGTATGTTTTTCATCGACAGGGACTGGGAAATTGGTCAAAATTGAAGGAATGATGGATGGCGCTAAATACAGGGAAATTCTTGAGGGAAACCTGTTTCAGTCTTCCAGAGATTTGAGACTGGGACGGAGGTTCACCTTCCAGCAGGACAATGACTCTAAGCATACTGCTAAAGCAACACTCGAGTGGTTTAAGGGAAAACATTCAAATGTCTTGGAATGGCGTATTCAAAGCCCAGACCTCAATCCAATTGAGAAATTGTGACTTAAAGATTGCTGTACACCAGCAGAACCCATCCAACTTGAAGGAGCTGGAGCAGTTTTGCCTTGAAGAATGGGCAAAAATCCTAGTGGCTAGATGTGCCAAGCTTATAGAGACATACCCCAAGAGACTTGCAGCTGTAATTGCTGCAAAAGGTGGCTCTACAAAGTATTGACTTTTGGGGGTGAATAGTTATGCATGCTTAAGTTCTGTTTTTTTGTCTTATTTCTTGTTTTTCACAAGAAAAAATATTTTGCATCTTCAAAGTGGTAGGCATGTTGTGTAAATCAAATGATACAAACCCCACAAAAATATGTTTTAATTCCAGGTTGTAAGGCAACAAAATAGGAAAATGCCAAGGGGGGTGAATACTTTCGCAAGCTACGGTATGCTAAAAACAGAGAACACATAAAAACAACATATACAAAAACATTAGAACAGCACGTCATCATCACTACACACACTGGCATGTACAGTGTCTCTTGGGGATGATGTTTCTATGACCCCCAAGCTGGTGCATCTTCTTTATCTTCAATCCAACGTTTTCATGCGTTTTGCAAGCACATGTTTCTCTGTCTGTGACTCTCTGGTGGCCAGTCCAAAATGACTTAAGTTTAAACAATTGAGGCTTGGAAAGGTTGGACTTATCAGACAAAAATCTTCTATGAAGATAGTGAACATTAAGGCTCTTACGGAATATCTGGCCCTTTTTCCGAATTTCTCCAGATTTCCCATTTATTACAGTGGAGACTTCATCTTGATGAAGGAAGCCGCTAACAAGTTTGTGCATTAGTCTTCTCTGGCTGTTATTGGGTAATGTTCTCTGATGACCTCTCTTTGTAGTTTTCTTCTGGACCTCTCTGCCATCCATGTTGACAATTACTGTCACGACTTCCACCGAAGGTGGCTCCTCTCCCTGTTCTGGCGGCACTCGGCGCTCGGCGGTCGTCGTCGCCGGCCAACTAGCTGCCACCGATCCCTTTTCTTTTTCGTTTGGTTTTGTCTGTCTTGTGTTCAACTCTGTCTAGTTTAGGCTAATCAGTGGGGTATTTAATCTCGCCCTACCCGCTAGGTTTTGTGCGGGATTGTTTGTGTTACTGTCGTTGGCTTGGGTTACGTTTTTCCCTGTTAAAGCAGGTTTATTTCACGGGACTGTTTTTCCCGCACGTTAGTTTAGTCAGAGGAGTGTGTTCCTCCGTTATCGACTAGACTGCGTTCCTGTTTTCTAGTGGCTGCTTTTGTGGTCCTGTACTTGTTTTGTTGGTGGACCAGTAAATAAAACACCCTTCTTGAAATTCTTGCTCTCCTGCGCCTGACTCCACACCCACCTCTCCTAGGGAGATATTGTTAATTACCTGCTTCCTCTTGGCCATCATCTTAGTTTTTTTAATTTCACCTTTATTTAACCAGGTAAGCTAGTTGAGAACAAGTTCTCATTTACAACTGCGACCTGGCCAAGATAAAGCAAAGCAGTGTGACACAGACAACAACACAGAGTTACACATGGAGTAAACAATAAACAAGCCAATAACACAGTATTTGTGTTACTGTATATAGACTTTCTTTTTTTCTACTGTGTGTGCAAAAGGCATGAGGAGGTAGGCAATAAATAGGCCATAGGAGCGAATAATTACAATTTAGCAGATTAACACTGGAGTGATAAAATGAGCATAATGATGATGTGCAAGTAGAGATACTGTTGTGCAAAAGAGCAGAAAAGTTAATAAAATACAAACAGTGTGGGGATGAGGTAGGTAGATTGGATGGGCAATTTAAAGATGGACTATGTACAGCTGCAGGGATCGGTTAGCTGCTCAGATAGCTGATGTTTAAAGTTGGTGAGGGAAATAAGTCTCCAACTTCAGCGATTTTTGCAATTCGTTCCAGTCACTGGCAGCAGAGAACTGGAAGGAAAGGCGGCCAAATGAGGTGTTGGCTTTGGGGATGATCAGTGAGATATACCTACTGGAACGTGTGCTATGGGTGGGTGTTGTTATCGTGACCAGGGAATTGAGATAGGCAGAGCTTTACCTAGCATAGACTTATAGATAAGCTAGAGCCAGTGGGTCTGGCGACGAATATGTAGCGAGGGCCAGCCGACTAGAGCATACAGGTCGCAGTGGTGGGTGGTATAAGGTGATTTGGTAACAAAACGGATGGCACTGTGATAGACTGCATCCAGTTTGCTGAGTAGAGTATTGTAAGCTATTTTGAGATGACATCGCCGAAGTCGAGGATCGGTAGGATAGTCAGTTTTACTACGTAACATTGCAAAAATCAGAAATTTTCTGTCCAAAAATGATGCAGAAAAATTAATCCATGCATTTGTTACTTCTAGGTTAGACTACTGCATGCTCTACTTTCCGGATACCCGGATAAAGCACTAAATAAACTTCAGTTAGTGCTAAATACGGCTGCTAGAATCCTGACTAGAACCAAGAAATTTGATCATATTACTCCAGTGCTAGCTTCCCTACACTGGCTTCCTGTTAAGGCAAGGGCTGATTTCAAGGTTTTATTGTTAACCTATAAAGCGTTACATGGGCTTGCTCCTACCTATCTTTCCGAGTTGGTCCTGCCGTACATACCAATACGTACGCTACGGTCACAAGACGCAGGCCTCCTAATTGTCCCTAGAATTTCTAAGCAAACAGCGGGGCAGGGCTTTCTCCTATAGATCTCCATTTTTATGGAACAGTCTGCCTACCCATGTGAGAGACGCAGACTCGGTCTCAACCTTTAAGTCTTTACTGAAGACTTATCTCTTCAGTAGGTCATATGATTGAGTGTAGTCTGGCCCAGGAGTGTGAAGGTGAACGGAAAGGCTCTGGAGCAACGAACCACCCTTGCTGTCTCTGCCAGGCCGGTTCCCCTCTCTCCACTGGGATTCTCTGCCTCTAACCCTGTTACAGGGGCTGAGTCACTGGCTTGCTGGTGCTCTTTCATGCCGTCCCTAGGAGGGTGCGTCACTTGAGTGGGTTGAGTTACTGACGTGATCTTCCTGTCTGGGTTGGCGCCCCCCCTTGGTTTGTGCTGTGGTGGAGACCTTTGTGGGCTATACTCGGCCTTGTCTCAGGATTGTAAGTTGGTGGTTGAGGATTTCCCTCTAGTGGTGCGGGGCTGTGCTTTGGCAAAGTGGGTGGGGTTATATCCTTCCTGTTTGGCCCTGTCCGGGGTTTTCTTCGGATGGGGCCACAGTGTCTCCTGACCGCTCCTGTCTCAGCCTCCAGTATTTATGCTGCAGTAGTTTATGTGTCGGGGGGCTAGGGTCAGTTGGTTACTGGAGTACTTCTCCTGTCTTATCCAGTGTCCTGTGTGAATTTAAGTATGCTCTCTCTAATTCTCTCGTTCTCTCTGAGAACCTGAGCCCTAGGACCATACGTCAGGACTACCGGGCATGATGACACCTTGCTGTCCCCAGTCCGCCTGGCCTTGCTGCTATTCCAGTTTCAACTGTTCTGCCTGCGGTTACGGAACCCTTACCTGTCCCAGACTGCTGTTTTCAATCTTAATGATCGGCTATGAAAAGCCACTGAGATTTATTCCTGATTATTATTTGACATGCTTGTCATTTATGAACATTTTGAAAATCTTGGCTCTCTCTAATTTTCTCCTTCTCTCTTTCTTTCTCTCGGAGGACCTGAGCCCTAGGACCATACGTCGGGACTACCGGCCGTGGTGACTCCTTGCTGTCCCCAGTCCGCCTGGCCTTGCTGCTATTCCAGTTTCAACTGTTCTGCCTGCGGTTATGGAACCCTACCTGTCCCAGACCTGCTGTTTTCAACTCTTAATGATCGGCTATGAAAAGCCAACTGAATTTTATTCCTGATTATTATTTGACCATGCTTGTCATTTATGAACATTTTGAAAATCTTGGCTCTCTCTAATTTTCTCCTTCTCTCTTTCTTTCTCTCGGAGGACCTGGGCCCTAGGACCATGCGTCGGGACTGCCGCCCGTGGTGACTCCTTGCTGTCCCCAGTCCGCCTGGCCTTGCTGCTATTCCAGTTTCAGCTGTTCTGCCTGCGGTTATGGAACCGGCACCTGTCCCAGACCTGTTGTTTTTCAACTCTTGATGATCGGCTATGAAAAGCCAACTGAAAATTATCATGATTATTATTGACCATGCTTGTCACTTATGAACATTTTTGAACATCTTGGCATAGTTCTGTTATAATCTCCACCCGGCACAGCCAGAAGAGGACTGGCCACCCCTTCATAGCCTGGTTCCTCTCTAGGTTTCTTCCTAGGTTTTGGCCTTTCTAGGGAGTTTTTCCTAGCCACCGTGCTTCTACACCTGCATTACTAGCTGTTTGGGGGTTTAGGCTGGGTGTCTGTACAGCACTTCGAGATATTAGCTGATGTACGAAGGGCTATATAAAAATAAAATTGATTGATTGATAGGGTAAGTTTGGCGGTGTGAGTGAAGGAGGCTTTGTTGCAAAATAGAAAGCCGATTCTAGATTTGATTTTGGATTGGAGATGTTTAATATGAGTCTGGAAGGAGAGTTTACAGTCTAACCAGACAACTAGGTATTTATAGTTGTCCACATATTCTAGGTCGGAACCGTCCAGGGTGGTGATGCTAGTCGGTCGAGCGGGTGCGGGCAGCGAACGGTTGAAAAGCATGCATTTGGAGGCCACGGAAGGCGTGTTATATGGCATTGAAGCTCGTTTGGAGGTTAGTTAGCACAGTGTCCAAGGAAGGGCCAGAAGTATACAGAATGGTGTCGTCTGCGTAGAGGTGGATCAGGGAATCGCCCGCAGCAAGAGCGACATCATTGATATATACAGAGAAAAGAGTCGGCCCGAGAATTGAACCCTGTGGCACCCCCATAGAGACTGCCAGAGGTCCGGACAACATGCCCTCTGATTTGACACACTGAACTCTGTCTGCAAAGTAGTTGGTGAACCAGGCYAGGCAGTCATTAGAAAAACCAAGGCTATTGAGTCTGCAGATAAGAATACGGTGATTGACAGAGTCGAAAGCCTTGGCCAGGTCGATGAAGACGGCTGCACAGTACTGTCTTTTATCGATGACAGTTATGATCTCGTTTAGTACCTTGAGCGAGGCTGAGGTGCACCCGTGACCAGCTCGGAAACCAGATTGCACAGCGGAGAAGGTACGGTGGGATTCGAAATGGTCAGTGATCTGTTTATTAACTAGGCTTGCGAAGACTTTAGATAGACCTATTTCCATCCTGCCCTGCCTAACAGTTTGGGTCTAGGGTGTCACCCCCTTTGAAGAGGGGGATGACCGCGGCAGCTTTCCAATCTTTAGGGATCTCGGACGATATGAAAGAGAGGTTGAACAGGCTGGTAATAGGGGTTGCAACAATGGCGGCGGATAGTTTTAGAAAGAGAGGGTCCAGATTGTCTAGCCCAGCTGATTTGTACGGGTCCAGGTTTTGCAGCTCTTTCAGAACATCTGCTATCTGGATTTGGGTGAAGGAGAATTTGGGGAGGCTTGGGCGAGTAGTTGCGGGGTGGGTGGGGTGGAGCTGTTGGCCGGGGTTGGAGTAGCCAGGAGGAAGGCATGGCCAGCCGTTGAGAAATGCTTATTGAAATTTTCGATTATCATGGATTTATCGGTGGTAACCGTGTTACCTAGCCTCAGTGCAGTGGGCAGCTGGGAGGATGTGCTCTTGTTCTCCATGGACTTTACAGTGTCCCAAAACTTTTTGGAGTTAGAGCTAAAGGATGCAAATTTCTGCTTGAAAAAGCTAGCCTTTGCTTTCCTGACTGACTGCGTGTATTGGTTCCTGACTTCCCTTAACAGTTGCATATCGCGGGGACTATTCGATGCTATTGCAGTCCGCCACAGGATGTTTTTGTGCTGGTCAAGGGCAGTCAGGTCTGGAGTGAACCAAGGGCTATATCTGTTCTTAGTATGTATTTTTTGAACGGGGCATGCTTATCTAAGATGCTGAGGAAATTACTTTTAAAGAATGACTAGGCTTCCTCGATTGACGGGACGAGGTCAATATCCTTCCAGGATACCCGGGCCAGGTCGATTAGAAAAGCCTGCTCGCAGAAGTGTTTTAGGGAGCGTTTGACAGTGATGAGGGGTGGTCGTTTGACTGCGGACCCATAGCGAATACAGGCAATGAGGCAGTGATCGCTGACATCCTGATTGAAAACAGCGGGGGTGTATTTGGAGGGCAAGTTGGTCAGGATAATGTCTATGAGGGTGCCCATGTTTACGGATTTAGGGTTGTACCTGGTGGGTTCCTTGATGATTTGTGTGAGATTGAGGGCATCTAGCTTAGATTGTAGGACTGCGGGGTGTTAAGCATATCCCAGTTTAGATCACCTAACAGAACGAACTCTGAAGATAGATGGGGGGCGATCAATTCACAAATGGTGTCCAGGGCACAGCTGGGAGCGGAGGGGGGTCGATAGCAGGCGGCAACAGTGAGAGACTTATTTCTGGAGAGATTAATTTTTATGATTAGAAGTTCGAACTGTTTGGGTATAGACCTGGAAAATATGACAGAACTTTGCAGGCTATCTCTGCAGTAGATTGCAACTCCTCCCCCTTTGGCAGTTCTACCTTGACAGAAAATGTTGTAGTTGGGTATAGAAATCTGAGAATTTTTGGTGGCCTTCCTAAGCCAGGATTCAGACATGGCAAGGACATCAGGGTTGGCGGAGTGTGCTAAAGCAGTGAGTAAAACAAACTTAGGGAGGAGGCTTCTGATGTTGACATGCATGATACCAAGGCTTTTTCGATCACAGAAGTCAACAAATGAGGGTGCCTGGGGACATGCAGGGCCTGGGTTTACCTCCACATCACCCGAGAAACCGAGGAGGAGTAGGATGAGGGTACGGCTAAAGGCTATCAAAACTGGTCGCCTAGAGCGTTGGGGACAAAGAATTAAAGGAGCAGATTTCTGGGCGTGGTAGAATAGATTCAGGGCATAATGTGCAGACAGGGGTATGGTGGGGTGCGGGTACAGCGGAGGTAAGCCCAGGCACTGAGTGATGATAAGAGAAGTTGTATCTCTGGACATGCTGGTCTCAATGGGTGAGGTCACCGCATGTGTGGGAGGTGGGACAAAGGAGGTATCAGAGGTATGATGAGTGGAACTAGGGGCTCCATTGTAAACTAAAACAATGATAACTAACCTAAACAACCAAATACAAGGCATATTGACATTTGAGAGAGACATACAGCGAGGCATAAAGTAATCAAGTCTTTTCAGTCTTTTCTTGAGTTTGACCATCTCTTTGGTCCTCTCCAAAAGCTTCTCTTCTGTGTAATGCAACTTTGACCTACATTTTTGCAGTGTTTTCTTTCTTCTGTTCCTCTTTTTGGGTGATTCCTTTGGGGTGGATGTCTTCATTGGTCCTGGTGTCTGTAGAGATGTCTCTCTTCTTTTAGGAGTTGAGATGATGGCAGGGACATTTACCTGCTGAGGTGAGAATGGCTGTTCTCTTGAGGAGGCTGTGTCTTCTTGAAGATTTTGAATAACTTCTTAATTTGCTTCTTGTTGAAGTGTATCATCTTCCTGGCTTGATGGTGTTATGTCCAATACAGATTTTAGCTGTTTCTTTCTTCTGTAATACCTTTTCGAGTTTTTCCACCACCGTTTTGTCTTCTTTTCATGTTGCTTCTTTGTCAGATCTTGAGCTTTCTTTATTTTACCATTTTGATTTCGTTTTTGATATCTGGAACTGGAAAGGAAGCATGACATGAAATGAGCATGTCTCAAAACATGGGAAAAGTCTTACTGTTATGGACACGTCATCCTATAGTATAGACTGAATGGCTTACAGACTGTGTGTGTGCGCGTGTGCATCCTACAGTAGGGACTGAATGGCTTACAGACTGTGTGTGGACATCCTATAGTACAAACTAAATGGCTTACTGATTGTGTGTGTGTGTGTGTGTGTGTGTGTTGTTGTGTGTGTGTGTGTGTGTGGTGGACGTGTGACATCCTATAGACACTGTATGAGGGCATAGGCTTTCTATAGACTATATATGCTAATTACTCTTGCTGTAACCTCTCCAACCCCTAACCTCTCTCTCTCCTTCCTTCTGTACTCTTCCAGCAGTTCTGGCTTGGTGTGAACTTTTTCTCTGAATTTTGCCAGCCTAGCCTTTGCTAAAGCTTTCTTTTTGTCCCTTGCTGACTGTTTGCAATTAACGTCTTTGGGAATGGGGGGCAGTATTGAGTAGCTTGGATGAATAAGGTGCCCAGAGTAAACTGCTTGTTACCCAGGCCCAGAAGCTATGATGTGCATAGAAAACACTCTAAAGTTTCCAAAACTGTTAAAATAATGTCGGTGAGTATAACAGAACCCGTATGGCAGGCAAAAACCTGAGACGAATCCAGGAAGTGGGAAATCTGAGGTTTGTAGTTTCATTTAAGTGATTGCCTATATGCTGTGTGTGATTGCACTTCCCAAGGCTTCCAGCAGATGGCAACAGTCTTTAGAAAGTTGTTTGAGGCTTCTATTGTGGAAGGGGGTCGAATAAGAGCTGTTTCAACAAGTGGACTAGGCTGAGGCCAATGAGTTGTTCCTTCTTTTTCCTCTGTAATGAATACGCTATTGTCCGGTTGGAATGTTAATGAAGATTTATTATAAAAAGACCCTAAGGATTGATTGTAAACATCGTTTGACATGCTTCCACAAACTGTAATGGAACTCTTTTGACTTTGTCTGGATTTTGCGCTCGCGCATTGTGCCTTTGGAATAGTGAACTAAACTTGCGAACAAAACGGAGGTATTTGGACATAAATATGGACGTAATCGAACAAAACAAACATTTCTTGTGGAAGTCCTGGGAGTGCATTCCGACGAAGATCAGCAAAGGTAAGTGAAGATTTATAATGCTATTTCTGACTTTTGTTGACTCCACAATTTGGCGGGTAACTGTATGGCCTGCTTTTGTGGCTGAACGCTGTGCCCAGATTATTGAATATTGTGCTTTTGCCTTGAAGCTTTTTTGAAATCTGACACAGCGGTTGCATTAAGAACAAGTTTATCTTTAATTCTATGTAAAACATGTATCTTTCATCAAAGTTTATGATGAGTATTTCTGTTATTTGARGTGGCTCTCTGCCATTTCTCTGGATGTTTTGGAGGCATTTCTGAACATGGCGCCAATGTAAACTGAGGTTTTTGGATATAAATATGAACTTTACCGAACAAACATACATGTATTGTGTAACATGAAGTCCTATGAGTATCATCTGATGAAGATCATCAAAGGTTAGTGATTAATTTTATCTATATTCCTACTTTTTGTGATTCCACTCTTTGGCTGGAAAAATGGCTGTGTTTTTCTGTGATTTTGCGTGACCTAACAATCGTTTGTGTGCTTTCGCTGTTAAAGCCTTTTTGAAATCGGACACTGTGGTGGGATTAACAACAAGATTACCTTTAAAATGGTATAAGATACTTGTATGTTTGAGGAATTTCATTATGAGATTTCTGTTGTTTTGAATTTGGCGCCCTGCAATTCAATGGCTGTTGGCGAGGTGGGACGCTAGCGTCCCGAACGATCCCAGAGAGGTTATTAAACAGGACATAAAGAAAAATATCAACAGTTAGTAAATAATATTTCAATTAATAGTTAATTATATATATTTAAAAATAATAGTCTGTGATTCATTTCTCATTAACAAGAAAGAAGATCTCCACCGCAACTGCCTTAAATTGCTGCGGTAAGTGAGAATTGGTGTGCGGAGGTTGAGGAACCTTAGCATGTTTGCTAACAATAGAGAAGACATGATGACTGAGCAAATGTTTGCTTAAAACTTCTTGTGCAATATGGGGGCGCTATTTTCACTTTGTAAAAAATCATGCCCAAATAAACTGCCTCGTACTCTATTCTAGATCGTACAATATGCATATTATTATTACTATTGGATAGAAAACACTCTCAAGGTTCTAAAACCGTTTGAATTATATCTGTGAGTAAAACAGAACTCATTTTGCAGCAAACTTCCTGATAGGAAGTGAAAAAATCTGAAATCGAGGCTCTGTTCCAGGGCCTTCCTATTCAATTGCTTGAAATCTATGGATATTCATGCACTTCATACGCCTTCCACTAGATGTCAACAGGCAGTGGGAGGTGGAATGGGGTGTTAACTGATCTGAGGTCGAACAAGAGCTCTTGGAATGACGTGACCACTATTTCCTTTGTCTACCAAGGGCCGGGAAGGACATCAGCATTGGCTTCTGAAAAGCGTTCGGTATAGACGGCTAATATCTCCGGCTTTGATTTATTTGATACATGTGATAATATCATCGTAAAGTATGTTTTTTCAATATAGTTTTATCAGAATTATTCAACGTTTATCGGGAGTTTTGGAGTTTTCCGTTCTCTGTGTTAGGTGAAGATGGACATCTTCGCGCCACTTGGCTAGCTAAGGTTGCTAATTCGACAGGAGAAGAGGACATTCTAAAACCAAACGATTTACTGGACAAAGACTCCTTGTACAAGATTCTGATGGAAGCTCAGCAAAAGTAAGAACCATTTATGATGTTATTTCGTATTTCTTGTGAAAATGTTTAGTCCTATTTTCCTTTTTGCGGGCGCTGTCTCGCTATAACGTAAGCTGTTGTTATGGTAAAGTTATTTTTAAAAATCTAACACGGCGATTGCATTAACCTTCTTGGTCACAATCCCGGTCCAAGAGCATCCTGATCAGTAAAAAAGCTGACTAGCATAGCCTAGCATAGCACCACAAGTAAATACTAGCATATAAATATCATGAAATCACAAGTCCAAGACACCCAAATGAAAGATACACATCTTGTGAATCCAGCCATCATTTCCGATTTTTAAAATGTTTTACAGCGAAAACACAAATGTATTTCTATTAGCTAACCACGATAGCAAAAGACTCAACCGCATATTTTCACCATTTTTTACCGCATAGGTAGCTATCACAAATTCGACCAAATAAAGATATAATTAGTCACACCAAGAAACAACTTCATCAGATGACAGTCTTATAACAGATTTATTGTATAGCATATGTTGTTCGAAAATGTGCATATTCAGGTAAAAATCATAGTTTTACATTGCAGCTACAATCACAAATATCACCAAAGCAGCTAGAATAACTACAGAGAGCAACGTGAAATACCAAATACTCATCAAAAACATTTATGAAAAATACATGGTGTACAGCAAATGAAAGACAAACATCTTGTGATCCAGCCAATATAATAATATTTTTCAGCGAAAACACAAATAGCATTATATTAGCTTACTACAATAGCAACCACACAACCGCATTCATTCACCGCAAAGGTAGCGATAGCGAAAAAAACAGCAAAAGATATAAATTTATTCACTAACCTTGACAAACTTCATCAGATGACAGTCCTATAACATCATATACAACATACATATATTTTGTTCGAAAAATGTGCATATTTAGCGGTACAAATCGTGGTTTTACAATGTGAATACGTAGTCAAAATGCAAAAAATTATCCGGATATATTTTCTGACAGTCACCTAATCTAATCAAATAACTCATCATAACTACTAAAAAATACATGTTGTACAGCAAATGAAAGATACACTAGTTCTTAATGCAACCGCTATGTTAGATTTTTTTAAATAACTTTAGTACGACAACAGCTATGTTATAGCGAGACAGCGCCCAAAATCAGGGTGGAAAATATCACTAAACATTTTCAACAGAAATACGAAATAACATCAAAATGGTTCCTACTTTGATGAGCTTCCATGAAATGTTGTGACAAGTTGTCCTTTGTCCAGAATAATCGTTGTTTGGTTGTAGAATGTCCTCTTCTCCTGTCGAATTAGCAACCAAAGCTAGCCATGTGGCGCAAACATGCCCAACATCACATAACGCAAAGAAAAGAAAATGCCGAAAATCGCAATAAACTGATATAACTCGTTTAAATAACTACTTTAAAATAACTACTGACACCAATACAGCAAATGAAAGATAAACATCTTGTGAATCCAGCCATCATTTCCGATTTTTAAAATGTTTTACAGCGAAAACACAATATGTATTTCTATTAGCTAACCACAATAGCAAAAGACTCAACCGCATATTTTCACCATTTTTTTACCGCATAGGTAGCTATCACAAAACCGACCAAATAGAGATATAATTAGTCACTAACCAAGAAACAACTTCATCAGATGACAGTCTTATAACATGTTATACAATAAATCTATGTAATGTTCGAAAATGTGCATATCTGAGGTATAAATCATAGTTTTACATTGCAGCTACCATCAAAAATATCACCAAAGCAGCCAGCCAATAATTACAGAGAGCAACGTGAAATACCTAAATACTCATCATAAAACATTTATGAAAAATACATGGTGTACAGCAAATGAAAGATAAACATCTTGTGAATCCAGCCAATACTTCCGATTTTTTAAGTGTTTTACAGCGAAAACACAAAATTATATTAGCTTACCACAATAGCCAAACACACAACCGCATTCATTCACCGCAAAGGTAGCGATCGCAAAAAAACAGCAAAAGATATAAAATTAATCACTAACCTTGACCAACTTCATCAGATGACAGTCCTATAACATCAGGTTATACAATACACTTATGTTTTGTTCGAAAATGTGCATATTTTGAGCTGCAAACCGTGGTTATACATTGTGAATATGTAGCATCGATTCACCAGAATCTCCAGAGATATTTTGGACAGTCACCTAATCTAATCAAAGAACTCATCATAAACTTTACTAAAAAATACATGTTGGACCGCAAATGAAAGATACACTAGTTCTTAATGTACATAATTACACATTAATGAAGTATATTTTCATAGAAAATGTTAAATCTAACATTTTTCTAAATGTGGAAACCTACCTGTATCGGTAATGATAATTAATACTGTCGTGTACGCAGTCTGACAAGAGAATGTTTAACTTTTAACTGGATAAATATAAAGAGATCTATTCACCTGGTAGCCATCTTGAAGGTACTAGCAGATGTGTTGCTTCTTTCAAAATCAAACTTTGTTTAAAATTCTCTGTGTGTGTAAACAGTCCTTCAAAAATGTTGCGGAGGGTGAGAACATCAGGCATGGACACTTCGTTTTTCCACAATTGTTTTCATTATTATTATACAAGAATATTCAGTTCATATTTTTTCTGTCATTTGAATACATCTAGTAGAACATCCATTAATTTTTTTCAGAATATTTTCATTTTACTCTGTTTAAATTACAACATAACATACATTCAGACAGAGCTGGACGCATTGTGGTAATGAGAATTTCAGCAGAAATAGCAATAAAATACAACAAAAAATAATTTCTATGTTGAAATTACTCTTTGTGCAAGGTAGAGAACACTTATCTTTATTATGATATTTTGTTATATTACTAAATTACATGTTTTATATTTAAAATCATTACTGCCATGGTATTTTAATGGTTTCATGAGAATGACCCAATAAAGCAACAACAGAGCCTGGGTCTTCAATGGTGAAATCAGTTACCACTGAGTGCCTATTTCCAGAAATTATTCCCCAAGTAGCCTGAGTGGGAGAAGGCTGCAGGCTAAGTGATACACTGGCACATGACTGCTAATGCGTTTCAATGGGAGAGATGAGGCAGGGAAGCTGAGAGGAGTGAAACCTGAGTCCAAGCCACTGGAACGAACTGGCTGACTAAAATTATGACCTGTGAAGATGGAAAGATTGCATATAGACAAATATTGGGACTTCCAAACAGAACCTTTGGAATGGTGTGAAAACGGTAGACCTAGAAACTATGGTCATGTTATTTATGGTCTAGTGTTTACTCCAAGTACCATCCACAGTAGTGGATGCTGAATGAAATGAGAAGGGCTGGTTAGAGATATTAATAGAGATAGAGATATTAATCAGCAGACATTTGATCCAAAATGCTTGACATTTAACGTTTCCTTGGCCCACGAAGGAATTTTCATTCTTTCCCCGTTTCCCTTTCCAGGAAAAGAATTATACAGGAAACAGTAGCCTTCGGTGTTCTTCAAGGTTCTGTTTCAGGATCTCTCACCGCTGGTAAACTGCGACTGTAGCTAGAAAGTTTCCTCCATCAATGTGCTGCATCAACATGCGTTACACAACATCATTCAGATAATCAAATAAATGTACTTTGTTTGGGCAACAACAAAAACATTCTAAAAGTCCTGGTCAAAAACTCTTTACCGTCATTATGGTACACCATCCCAATAGTTCCTCCGGTATGGATGACCAAGAGCCGCGTTTTAGGGTGTGAAGCTGGAGACAGAGATGACTTTTTACATTCGGCCATGATGACTAGACATCTGATGGCAGGGGAAGAATGCATATCAAACTAAAGGATGTTCTTAAAGTGACAGACCGCTACCAATGACAGGTTGTTGTGAAGTGCCAAAACGCAATTTACAGAGAAACCTAGCTATATCAAAACTGTAATGTTACTAATCTGCTTGATTGTATTATAAACCTAAGCAAATAATGATTCACAATGATAATATTGCCCAAAATGTTTTTCCAAGTTAAAACAATGCACATGCAATGCAATGATGACAGTGAGACTGAGACTCACCAGAAGCTAGAAATTGCTATAGTGTAGGGATACGTGTAGAGGATGTACGTAAATGGCTATTCGTCAATAGCCTCCAAGGATAATTTCAAAGGAGTGCCGTTTTAAACCAATAAAACAAATGGTAGGCCTATCCTTGTTGGCAAAAACACGTGATCACTTAGGGAGTAATTAAAGGCTCTAATTTTATCATTTTGCTTTTTATTAGTTTCCATGGTTCTCATCTGTAATCCTGACAGTGGAGACATAAGTCTGGCACAAAAATCCAGGTCTCTGGCTACATCAGATACATTAGAAACCAGAATGGTTGACATTTCATTTTGTATGCAGTTCACAGATAGCCACTTCTGCCTCCCAATTGTGTCATTCTGCCTTGCCCAAAACCTTCTTTTTAACTTCTTATTTATATTTCTGCAGTATATTTTTCCTCCTACCACAGCATGTATTGATATTTTCAATAATTATATTACTGTTAATATATTTTCAATGCTATCATAATGTTTGGTGTTTTTACTACTACAGTCGTTTCTAAACTTTCTGTTTCTATTTCATTCTTCCCGCTACTTGAACGTCATCGTCCTTGGAATGGACATTCCGTTATTTGCCAGTAGATTGTGCACAATTACACAATGCAATTAAACAGGACATTACAGTTTTTTACAAACGCTCACACACAGTGAAACCATTAACTCATGTACCTCATCTTCAGACCAAGTCTGCAAAACCGCAATCACATGATCTGCTTTACACTCAGTTTGCAAATGTAAAACACACTTATTGCAAACCAATAAACAGAGTCTCTACATTAGACACATTCAAAACTAACAGGTCTTGTGTTTTCGTTTGGAAAACACTGCCATTCCAAATGCCACACTCATTTACTGATTACCTACACCCAGTGCTGACGTGTGAAAACACTTATAGCTCATTTCTTCACTTAGAAATCAGAGCTTGAGCATCATAAATAGGCTTCAGGTTGGCTTTCTTGGTTTGGACAACAATGGAGGCCAATTTTGGAGAGAGAGTTGGTGGAAGAGGAGTGGGAATAAGATGAGGACGAGGACAAGGAGCAGGACAAGGACAAGCCTATTTGTTTATCTTCTACTGTATTTGTTTTGTCACTGTTCATCCCAAAATCTGGATGAAAATACAATGTTTTGAGAAAGAAATACATTTCATTTTCCCCCTTGCATTTCTGTTTACAGTGTAAATATATGCTGAATATGCACACATACTGTATATATTTGTGCACATACATGTACAGTTGAAGTCGGAAGTTTACATACACCTTAGCCAACTACATTTAAACTCAATTTTTCACAATTCCTGACATTTAATCCTAGTAAAAAGTCCATGTTTTAGGTCAGTTAGGATCACCAACTTATTTTAAGAATGTGAAATGTCAGAAATATTTTATTTTATTTATTTAATCAGAAAGGGCTCATTGAGATTTAAAATCTCTTTTTCAAGAGCTTCCAGGCCAAGATAGGCAGCGCCAAGTCATTACAGACAAGTCATTACAGACAAGTCATTACAAAAATTACAGACAAACATGAAAAACTACATGTAATCTAGTAAAAACCATAAAATTCACAAGAGTATAACAAAAATCAAAAACAGCAAATTAAAAACATTGACAGGTCAGGGAATCAGTCTCAAGATCATTCATCAGTGATTTAAAAATACCAAATCGGGACAAGTTCTTCCAGTTTAAAAGTATTTTGTAAGGCGTTCCAAGACGATGGCGCAGAATACATAAAAGCCCTTTTACCAAATTCAGTTCGAACATTTGGAACAGTTAGCAGGATAAAGTCCAGCGAACGAGGAGAGTACCCACCACATTTCTGAACAATAAAAATGCCCAAATAAAAAGGTAGTAAACCCAAAATGGCTTTATAAATAAAAGTATACCAGTGACGTAAGGATAATGTAGCTGATACTAGCCTCATTCTGCGCTTCAAAAGAAAAACAGGCCTTATTCTAAAATAAAATCCCAATTTCAGCTTCAAATTTGTAAATTCCAAGATATTTTATATGAGGTTACAACCTCAATCTCCTTGCCCTGACAGGTAGTAATAGGTGAAGTTCAGGGTCTATTTCTTGCTTTAGAAAACACCATTAGTTTAGTTTTGTCAGTATTGAGGATAAGTTTCAATTGACACAAGGTATGTTGAACAGTATAAAAAGCAGTTTGTCAAGTTCTGGAAAGCTTTTGTAAGAGACGAGGCACAACAGTAAATAACAGTATCATCAGCATAAAATGAAGTTGCGCATTTTGGACATTTTTGTCTAAATCATTTATATAAAATAGTGAATAAGAGAGGACCAAGTACAGAGCCTTGGCGCACACCATTAAAGACAGACAATTTAATAGACATAAGCCCATCAAATTGAGTGCACTGAATTCTATCAGACAGATAGTTACCAAACCATGCAACTGCATGCTCCGAAGACCTACACTCAACAATCTCTGCCTTAGTATAGCATGATCAACTCGTATCAAAAGCCTTAGAAAGATCAATAAAAAGTGAGACACAGTGCTGTTTTTGTCAAGGGCTCCAGTGATATCATTTAAAACCTTCGTGGCTGCTGTAATTGTGCTATGCTTCTTCCTGAAGCCCGATTGGTACATTGATAAAATAGAGTTAGTAAATAAAAACTCTTTTAGCTGTTCACTCACAAGGGTTTCAAGTATTTTCACCAGGGGTGACAGCTTTGAAGATTGGCCTATAATTATTTAAAAGAGTTGGATCTCCCCCTTTTAAAAGTGGTAGGACAAATGCTGATTTCCAGATATTCAGAATGTCATACATTACAGGGTTAGATTGAACAGATACAGTGGGGAGAACAAGTATTTGATACACTGACGATTTTGCAGGTTTTCCTACTTACAAAGCATGTAGAGGTCTGTAATTTTATCATAGGTACACTTCAACTGTGAGAGAAGGAATCTAAACAAAAATCCAGAAAATCACATTGTTGATTTTTAAGTAATTAATTTGCATTTATTGCATGACATAAGTATTTGATACATCAGAAAAGCAGAACTGAATATTTGGTACAGAAACCTTAGTTTTGCAATTACAGAGATCATACGTTTCCTGTAGTTCTTGACCAGGTTTGCACACACTGCAGCAGGGATTTTGGCCCACTCCTCCATACAGACCTTCTCCAGATCCTTCAGGTTTCGGGGCTGTCGCTGGGCAATACGGACTTTCGGCTCCCTCCAAAGATTTTCTATTGGGTTCAGGTCTGGAGACTGGCTAGGCCACTCCAGGACCTTGAGATGCTTCTTACGGAGCCACTCCTTAGTTGCCCTGGCTGTGTGTTTTCGGGTCGTTGTCATGCTGGAAGACCCAGCCACGACCCATCTTCAATGCTCTTACCTGAGGGAAGGAGGTTGTTGGTCAAGATCTCGCGATACATGGCCCATCCATCCTCCCCTCAATACGGTGCAGTTCGTCCTGTCCCCTTTGCAGAAAAGCATCCCCAAAGAATGATGTTTCCACCTCCATGCTTCACGGTTGGATGGTGTTCTTGGGGTTGTACTCATCCTTCTATTCCTCCAAACACGGCGAGTGGAGTTTAGAGCAAAAAGCTCTATTTTTGTCTCATCAGACCACATGACCTTCTCCCATTCCTCCTCTGGATCATCCAGATGGTCATTGGCAAACTTCAGACGGGCCTGGACATGCGTGGCTTGAGCAGGGGGACCTTGCGTGCGCTGCAGGATTTTAATCCATGACGGCGTAGTGTGTTACTAATGGTTTTCTTTGAGACTGTGGTCCCAGCTCTCTTCAGGTCATTGACCAGGTCCTGCCGTGTAGTTCTGGGCTGATCCCTCACATTCTCATGATCATTGATGCCCCACGAGGTGAGATCTTGCATGGAGCCCCAGACCGAGGGTGATTGACCGTCATCTTGAACTTCTTCCATTTTCTAATAATTGTGCCAACAGTTGTTGCCTTCTCACCAAGCTGCTTGCCTATTGTCCTGTAGCCCATCCCAGCCTTGTACAGGTCTACAATTTATCCCTGATGTCCTTACACAGCTCTCTGGTCTTGGCCATTGTGGAGAGGTTGGAGTCTGTTTGATTGAGGTGTGTGGACAGGTGTCTTTTATACAGGTAACGAGTTCAAACAGGTGCAGTTAATACAGGTAATGAGTGGAGAACAGGAGGGCTTCTTAAAGAAAAACTAACAGGTCTGTGAGAGCCGGAATTCTTACTGGTTGGTAGGTGATCAAATACTTATGTCATGCAATAAAATGCAAATTAATTACTTAAAATCATACAATGTGATTTTCTGGATTTTTGTTTTAGATTCCGTCTCTCACAGTTGAAGTGTACCTATGATAAAAATGACAGACCTCTACATGCTTTGTAAGTAGGAAAACCTGCAAAATCGGCAGTGTATCAAATACTTGTTCTCCCCACTGTATGTAAGGGGTTCAGCTATGAAATCAACTGCCAGATTTAAAAATACAGGGATCCAAAAGATCAGGACCTGCAGGCTTTCTCTGATCTAAGGATTTCAGGGCTTTATGTACCACCTGCACTGAGAATGGCAAAAAGCTAAAAAGTTTGACCAGCCTCTCACTGGTTCATCCACACAGGGTTGTACAGAGACAGAGGAA
>NC_036849.1:16625757-16644310 GCF_002910315.2 Salvelinus sp. IW2-2015
TCTGAGCCTACCAGTGACTAGAGAAGGTCAGGCCACACCCTGAGTATACAAAGTGCAGTGTGCGTAAGGCGTTTTGACAAGTTAAAATAAATCTCAAAGTGCCATGGTAAAGGAGGTCAATTATCTCAAAACAAGCCGTAGCCACAGCCATTTCATTAATATAAAATATCCCCAGGTCTAGTTAATAGGCACTTTAATATGTAGCTGATAACTAGCCCTCATTCTGCGCATTCAAAAGAAAAACAGGCCTTATTCTAAAATAAAATCCCAATTTCAGCTTCAAATTTGTAAATTCCAAGATATTTATATGAGGTTACAACCTCAATCTCCTTGCCCTGACGTAGGTAATAGTGAAAGTTACATGAGACTGGTTGAAAGTCCAGGTCTATTTCTTGCTTAGAAAACACCATTAGTTTAGTTTTGTCAGTATTGAGGATAAGTTTCAATTGACACAAGGTAGTTGAACAGTATAAAAAGCAGTTTGCAAGTTCTGGAAAGCTTTTGTAAGAGACGAGGCACAACAGTAAATAACAGTATCATCAGCATAAAAATGAAGTTGCGCATTTGGACATTTTTGTCTAAATCATTTATATAAATAGTGAATAGAAGAAGACCAAGTACAGAGCCTTGGCGCACACCATTAAAGACAGACAATTTAATAGACATAAGCCCATCAAATTGAGTGCACTGAATTCTATTCAGACAGATAGTTAGCAAACCATGCAAACTGCATGCTCCGAAAGACCTACACTCAACAATCTGCCTTAGTATAGCCGATCAACCTATCAAAAGCCTTAGAAGAATCAATAAAAGTGAGACACAGTGCTGTTTTTGTCAAGGGCTCCAGTGATATCATTTAAAACCTTCGTGGCTGCTGTAATTGTGCTATGCTTCTTCCTGAAGCCCGATTGGTACATTGATAAATAGAGTTAGAAATAAAAACTCTTTTAGCTGTTCACTCACAAGGTTTCAAGTATTTTCACCGAGGGTGACAGCTTTGAGATTGGCTATAATTATTTAAAAGAGTTGGATCTCCCCCTTTTAAAAGTGGTAGGACAAATGCTGATTTCCAATATTCAGAATGTCATACATTACAGGGTTAGATTGAACAGATACAGTGGGGAGAACAAGTATTTGATACACTGACGATTTTGCAGGTTTTCCTACTTACAAAGCATGTAGAGGTCTGTAATTTTATCATAGGTACACTTCAACTGTGAGAGAAGGAATCTAAAACAAAAATCCAGAAAAATCACATTGTATGATTTTTAAGTAATTAATTTGCATTTTATTGCATGACATAAGTATTGATACATCAGAAAAGCAGAACTGAATATTTGGGTACAGAAACCTTAGTTTTGCACATTACAGAGATCATACGTTTCCTGTAGTTCTTGACCAGGTTTGCACACACTGGCAGCAGGGATTTTGGCCCACTCCTCCATACAGACCTTCTCCAGATCCTTCAGGTTTCGGGGCTGTCGCTGGGCAATACGGACTTTCGGCTCCCTCCAAAGATTTTCTATTGGGTTCAGGTCTGGAGACTGGCTAGGCCACTCCAGGACCTTGAAATGCTTCTTACCGAGCCACTCCTAGTTTGCCCTGGCTGTGGTGTTTCGGGCTTTGCATGCTGAAGACCCAGCCACGACCCATCTTCAATGCTCTTACTGAGGGAAGGAGGTTGTTGGTCAAGATCTCGCGATACATGGCCCCATCCATCCTCCCCTCAATACGGTGCAGTCGTCCTGTCCCCTTTGCAGAAAAGCATCCCCAAAAGAATGATGTTTCCACCTCCATGCTTCACGGTTGGATGGTGTTCTTGGGGTTGTACTCATCCTTCTATTCCTCCAAACACGGCGAGTGGAGTTTAGAGCAAAAAGCTCTATTTTGTCTCATCAGACCACATGACCTTCTCCCATTCCTCCTCTGGATCATCCAGATGGTCATTGGCAAACTTCAGACGGGCCTGGACATGCGCTGGCTTGAGCAGGGGGACCTTGCGTGCGCTGCAGGATTTTAATCCATGACGGCGTAGTGTGTTACTAATGGTTTTCTTTGAGACTGTGTCCCAGCTCCTTCAGGTCATTGCAGGTCATTGCCAGTCCGCTATGATTCTGGGCTGATCCCTCACATTTCTCATGATCATTGATGCCCCACGAGGTGAGATCTTGCATGGAGCCCCAGAGCCAGAGGTGATTGACCGTCATCTGAACTTCTTCCATTTTCTAATAATTGTGCCAACAGTTGTTGCCTTCTCACCAAGTGCTTGCCTATTGTCCTGAGCCCATCCCAGCCTTGTACAGGTCACATTTATCCCTGATGTCCTTACACAGCTCTCTGGTCTTGGCCATTGTGGAGAGGTTGGGGGAATTCAAGCTCGCGGCTAACCTACATCGTGGCTTAGATTGAGCCTGAGGTGGTCTATAGTGATGGACGCTGGGAACGAGAGTGTTATGACTTTGCTCATACGACGGACCACGCGCTCAACGCATGAGGTTCATAACACAAGAAAACCATTAGTACGACACCACTCGACCCCCGTGCGTATGGTATTTATACAATTCCATGTGCAACACGCCACGTCAAGGCTGTCCCCGCTCTCAAATGACCTAGGACGCGAGACTACAGGACGAATGTCAGGCCCGTCTGTGAAGATGTGCAGGGCTTTCTGTATGAACGCATAAAAACTAGAGACTAAAAATGATCCAAAGAGCGAGTCTATGTCGAGAGAGCTCGTGGACAATTCTTACTTGACGGTTGGTAGGTAAAGGGTCAGTTGTGAGTCTCTCAGATGAGACAAAATAATAAAAGCTTTTGACTACTTAATACTTGTCACCTCGGCGAGCGTCGCACGGTTATTTAAGATCAGAAGAGTCATAAAGTTACTTAGAAAATCATACATAGAGTAGTATGGATGAGTTATCTTAGCAAGACCCAAAAAAGGAAACCAACAGATCATACTAACCTGTAGGTAAGTCTATAGAGGATTGTCTGGTCAGTATACACATTCCACTATCCAATACGATTATGTGGTGAAGCTGTTAGCTGCAATGGGTCAGGAGACCCGTATGATAAAACATGAATGCACCAGACCCTCTACCATGGCTTTGTCGAATTAAGGGTAGGAGGGAAAAAACATTGGCACAATAGCACATTGCTACGGCCAGATCTTGACCAACAAGCCTCTGTAAACTTTCCCATAACTCTACCCATATGAAGCATTGAATCATGGGTCGCTACTGCACTGTGGTGTCTCGTCAATCCAAGCATGACAAGCGTTCACTGGTTCATCCACACAGGGTTGTACAGAGACAGAGGACACTGGTTCATCCACACAGGGTTGTACAGAGACAGAGGACACTGGTTCATCCACACAGGGTTGTACAGAGACAGAGGACACTGAATCAAACAGCCTACCAGATGATACAAAGTGCTCATTGAAACAATTCAGCATTTCAGTTTTGTCATATATAGCAACAGAGTCCTTCAAAACACATGACGGTAATTCATTAACATTACTGTTACCAGACATAGACTTAATAGCCTTCCAAAACTTTCTAGGGTCATTCAGGTTATCAGTGGTAACAGACATAAAATATTCAGACTTGGCCTTCCTGAGAAGAAAAGAACACTTGAAAATAAGCCAATCAGCATCAGAACATGATTTCCTTGCTTTAGCCCAGGCTAGATTACGGTCGGGAATAATACAAGACAGCTCAGAAGAAAACCATGGATTATCCTGCCCTTTAACCCTAAACCTTTGTTTACTATTTGGAAAAAAACATCATGAAATAATATAATATAATAATATCCAGGCAGTTTCCACAATCTGCTCCAGTCAAAATAAAACAAATCATGAAAGAAAGCCTGCTCATTAAAGCACTTCAAATTTCTCTTACGAATAAAACGTGGGTTTGTCTTAGGAACCTTAGTAATTCTAACAGCAACAACAGCACAATGGTCACTGAAATCATTACAAAAAACACCAACCGCAGAATATTTATGTGGAACATGTGTTAATATCAAATCAATCAGGGTAGAGTTATCTGGGCATTTAACATTTGGGCGAGTGGTTGAGTTAATCAACTGGGTAAGATTCATAGAATTACAAAACATTTTTAAATCATCAGACACCGGCTTTAACCAACACCAGTTGAGATCACCAATCGAGATCATTTCACTGTAAAGAAGTTTAGACATAAGGTGCGTCAAAGAAGAAAATGCATCACCGAGAGCAGAGGGGGGTCTATAACAGCCACTCACAGTTATAGAGAGACCCTTTGAAACCTCAATATTCAAAGCAAGAAATTCCAACTGTTTACAAATAGTTTCAGACTTTGCCACACTTACAGGGAATTTAGTTTTTACATATATAGCCACACCCCCACCTTTCTTAACTCGATCAGTGCAATACACATTGTAACCACTTATACAAATATCCTTATCAAAAACAAACTTGCTGAGCCAGGTTTCAGAAAACACAATTACATCAGCATCAGTTGATTTAGCCCAAATCCTAACCCCATCAATTTTTGACAACAGGCTGCGTACATTTAAATGAAAAATACCAAAACCAGATCTTGATTTAAAATCAGAGGGGGTTTGGAGACATTGCATATCAGGGCAAGGGTTAGGTTGCACGTTACCTGATATCAACAAAAGAAGAATAACTATGCACCACTGTTGAGGGACACCCGTGATCTTTACACCAGCAAAAACAAAGTAGTTTGCACTACACAACAAGGAAGTTACTCAACCATAAATAAATAGGTTATTAGTAGGTTAAAATGTACAAGTCACAGACAAACGACTTGACATCCTGCCATCTTGGATTCTGCCTCTAATAGTAGAGAAAATTATTTATTTCAGCTATTATTTATTTAATCACTTTCCCAGTGGGTCAGAAGTTTACATACACTCAATTAGTATTTTGTAGCATTGCCTTTAAATTGTTTAACTTGGGTCAAACATTTCGGGTAGCCTTCCACAAGCTTCCCACAATAAGTTGGGTGAATTTTGGCCCATTCCTCCTGACAGAGCTGGTGTAACTGAGTCAGGTTTGTAGGCCTCCTTGCTCGTACACGCTTTTTCAGTTCTGCCCACAAATTTTCTATGGGATTGAGGTCAGGGCTTTGTGATGGCCACTCCAATACCTTGACTTTGTTGTCCTTAAGCTATTTTGCCACAACTTTGGAAGTATGCTTGGGGTCATTGTCCAGTTGGAAGACCCATTTGCGACCAAGCTTTAACTTCCTGACTGATGTCTTGAGCTGTTGCTTCAATATATCCACATCATTTTCCTTCCTCATGATGCCATCTATTTTGTGAAGTGCACCAGTCCCTCCCTCCCTCCAAACATAACGATGGTCATTACGGCCAAACAGTTCTATTTTTGTTTCATCAGACCAGAGGACATTATTCCAAAAAGTACAATCTTTGTTCCCATGTGCAGTTGCAAACCGTAGTCTGGCTTTTCTTATGGCGCTTTTGGAGCAGTGGCTTCTTCCTTGCTGAGCGGCTTTTCAGGTTATGTCGATATAGGACTCGTTTTACTGTGAATATAGATTATTTTGTACCTGTTTCCTCCAGCATCTTCACAAGGTCCTTTGCTGTTGTTCTGGGATATATTTGCACTTTTCGCACCAAAGTACGTTCATCTCTAGGAGACAGAACCCGTCTCCTAGGTTAGACTTCTGCAATGCTTTACTTTCCGGCTACCCGGATAAAGCACTAAATAAACTTCAGTTAATACTAAACACGGCTGCTAGAATCTTGACTAGGACCAAACAATTTGATCATATCACTCCAGTGCTAGCCTCTCTACACTGGCTTCCTGTTAAGGCAAAAGCTGATTTCAAGGTTTTACTGCTAACCTACAAAGCATTACATGGGCTTGCTACTACCTATCTTTTCGATTTGGTCCTGCCGTACATTCCTACATGTACGCTGCGGTCACAAGACTCAGGCCTCCTTACTGTCCCTAGAATTTCTAAGCAAACAGCTGGATGCAGGGCTTTCTCCTATAGAGCTCCATTTTTATGGAATGGTCTGCCTACCCATGTGAGAGACGCAGACTCGGACTCAACCTTTAAGTCTTTATTGAAGACTCATCTCTTCATTAGGTCCTATGATTGAGTGTAGTCTGGCCCAGGAATGTGAAGGTGAACGGAAAGGCACTGGAGCAACGAACAGCCCTTGCTGTCTCTGCCTGGCTGGTTCCCCTCTCTCCACTGGGATTCTCTGCCTCTAACCCTATTACAGCTGAGTCACTGGCTTACTGGTGCTCTTCCATGCCGTCCCTAGGAGGGGTGCATCACTTGAGTGGGTTGAGTCACTGACGTGATCTTCCTGTCCGGGTTGGCTCCCCCCTTGGGTTGTGCTGTGGCGGAGATCTTTGTGGGCTATACTCGGCCTTGTCTCAGGACGGTAAGTTGGTGGTTGAAGATATCCCTCTAGTGGTGTGGAGGCTGTGCTTTGGCAAAGTGGGTGGGGTTATATCCTGCCCGTTTGGCCCTGTCTGGGGGTATAGTCGTACGGGGCCACAGTGTCTCTCGACCCCTCCTGTCTCAGCCTCCAATATTTATGCTGCAGTAGTTTATGTGTCGGGGGGCTAAGGTCAGTCTGTTATATCTGGAGTATTTCTCCTGTCTTATCCGGTGTCCTGTGTGAATTTAAGTATGCTTTCTCTAATTCTCTCTCTCTGTCGTTCTCTCTCTTTCCTTTCTTTCTCTCTCTCTCGGAGGACCCAAGCCCTAGGACCATGCCTCAGGACTACCTGGCCTGATGACTCCTTGCTGTCCCCAATCCACCTGGCCGTGCTGCTGCTCCAGTTTCAACTGTTCTGCCTGCGACTATGGAACCCTGACCTGTTCACCGGACGTGCTACCTGTCCCAGACCTGCCGTCTCAACTCTCTAGAGACAGCAGGAGCGGTAGAGATACTCTGAATGATCGGCTATGAAAAGGCAACTGACATTTACTCCTGAGGTGCTGACCTGTTGCACCCTCGACAACCACTGTGATTACTATTATTTGACCCTGCTGGTCATCTATAAACATCTTGGCCATGTTATGTTATAATCTGAATTATAAGTGAAATAATCTGTCTGTAAACAATTGTTGGAAAAATGACTTGTGTCATTACCAAAGTAGATGTCCTAACCGACTTGCCAAAACTATAGTTTGTTAACAAGAAATTTGTGGAGTGGTTGAAAAACGAGTTTTAATGACTCCATCGAAAATGTATGTAAACTTCCGATTTCAACTATGTGGGGGTGTAGGCTATGGTGCTTTGACTGACCTGTACCCTTGTTGCAGTCATAACACAATACCTACTTATCTCTTCCAGCCATCAGAACAATCCTGCATAAACTGACTGTCCCTGGCTGTACGAATAACAGACATACAGTACACACACATAGACCCACACACAAACAAAGACACATTTCTAAACATTCACAACGGAAGTGACTGGAATCGAAAACATTTCAACCAATGAATATATTGGTCAACTTACAATGCTCTTACATTGAACACAGTGAGAATACAAACAAAGTAGAAGGAAAACATGAAGGAACGTTTCTAAAGGACATTCTTTCTTTGTGCAGTGTGTTTCATCAACTATAAACTTTGATTCACAAGGAGCTTCAGGGATGCAAGCTTTGAAAGCAGGGTGTCGATACACCAGCTTGTATACCTAACAAACAATGGTTTTCCTTCCCTGAGCCCTTTTTTCTCTTTCAAGGTTTGGGTGATAGAGATAGGAAGGGAGGATACTCATTTCAACCACCATATCAAGTAACTGTCAGCATGTCTAGACCAGGGGTTTCAGATGCTTCTGCCTGGCCATGGCTGAGGAGTTAAAGCCCTTGTGGGTCACAATACCGCCGGGCTTTAGGCCCTATAGAAACCAAACGGCCCATTGTTGTCACTGACAATTTTACTTTTCATGAGATGGCTGATAGTGCAGACAAAATAAACCTTCCTCTTCCCAATCCATCACACGGCACTGACAAAATATTGAATGTTGACAGATCCTCTGATTACGGGAGAGGGGAAATTAGTGCTTTGAACATGAGGTTAGCCTTTAAGTGATCATCTTTCCACCTGTTATACCTTACCTTGCCTTTGTCCAGCCACATGGAATATATTGTGTAATGTCTGCTGTAGTCATCCAGACTGTCAGCCATTTGCGACTCAATTCAGGAAACTAGACGTATGTCGCAAGTCACGACTTCCCAGGAGAGCCGTTTGAACGTAACGTTTGAACGTTTATCAAATAGCGTTTTTTTTGGCATTAATGCCTTCTCAAACATGTGAACTTTCATTAACAACAACCATGTATGCCATCATTTCAAATTTTGCTACATAAGACAAGTCACATTTACCATTTGAAGTTGCTTGTTAGTTTTTAATGATATTTACCAGGTGAATGCCTTTGATTGGGGGTGAGAATCAATTCTGCAGAACCTCAGTGTCTCCACTAATGCTGCCTCTTAAGCAACGCCCATTCTTCTTTAATGCTCTTTTGTCTAACAATGTCTAGTTAATGTGTCCAAGTCACTGTATTTTACTTTAGAGCAGGGTCTTACCTCAAGGACAAAACTCCATCATGACAGAGTTAACCTCTCTTGGGTACGTGAGACGTTAGCGTCCCACCTCTTCAACAGCCAGTGAAACTGCTGGGCGCCAAATTCAAATACAGAAATACTCATTATAAAAATTCAGAAAACAAAACATATTTTACATAGGTTTAAAGATTAACTTCTTGTGAATCCAACCACAGTGTCAGATTTTAAAAATGCTTTACGGCGAAAGCATACCTTACGATTATTTGAGAACATAGCCCACTAGACAAATCATTACAAACAGTAACCAGCCAAGTAGAACAGTTACACAAGTCAGAAATAGAGATAAAATAGGGCCTCCCGGGTGGCGCAGTGGTCTAGGGCACTGCATCGCAGCGCTAGCTGCGCCACCAGAGTCTCTGGGTTCGTGCCCAGGCTCTGTCGCAGCCGGCCGCGACCGGGAGGTCCGTGTGGCGACGCACAATTGGCCTAGCGTCGTCCGGGTTAGGGAGGGTTTGGCCGGTAGGGATGATCTTCATATGGTTGCACTCAGCAGACATTAATTTACTCAAATGTTCCTTTTGTTCGATAAAGTCTCTTTATATCCAAAAACCTCAGTTTTGTTCGCATTTTCTTCAGTAATCCACAGGCTCAAACGCAGTCAAAACAGGAAGACAAAAAAATCAAAATTGTATCCGTAAAGTTCATAGAAACATGTCAAACGATGTTTATATTCAATCATCAGGTTGTTTTTAGCCTAAATAATCGATAATATTTCAACCGGACAATAACGTCGTCAATTTAAAAGGTAAACAAGAAAGGCACTCTCTCGGTCTCGCGCATGAAAAAGCTCTGTGACACCTTAGGGTCCACTCATTCAGACTGCTCTTACTTCCTCATTTTTCAGAATACAAGCCTGAAACAAATTCTAAAGACTGTTGACATCTAGTGGAAGGCATAGAAACTGCAATTTGAGTCCTAAGTCAATGGATACTGTAATGGCATTGAAAACTACAAAACCAACAAAAAAAACTACTTCCTGAATGGATTTTTCTCAGGTTTTCGCCTGACAAATCAGTTCTGTTATACTCACAGACACTATTTTAACAGTTTTGGAAACTTTAGAGTGTTTTCTATCCAAATCTACCAGTTATATGCATATCATATCTTCTGGGCCCGAGAAGCAGGCAGTTTAATTTGGGCATGCATTTCATCCAAAATTCTGAATGCTGCCCCCTACCCTAGAGAAGTTAAGCTTTAGTATTACTCTAAATTGAGACTTGACATATTGTATTAAGATTAGTAGGTATTATGTGATTGTCTGCATTAAGTGAAGTGGAATGGGTGATGTCAGACAAAGCACATGCCAACTATAAATATTAAACAAAAGACATTGGCGACACGGGAACTGCTCCTCTGAAAATTAGACAGGTACTTCAAGTCGGCGAGAGTGAAAAAACACGAATTGCCATCACTGGATGTGCAAGCTGGAGGATAGGGCAAGGAGGGGGGTGTCGTGACTTTACTTTCATTAATCTGATGACTTATTTATTTAATCAACTATTTAATTGTTACCCGACTTAAATTAATCATGTAACAATTAACTCATTAGGATTTGTGGCACCACGAGAGTGGTTGTTTAACTTCAAACGATTATGTTAGGTCACCACAAAACAACAATAATCACAGCCATTTTGCCTGCCAATATGAGTTCTGTTAATCTCACATACATAATTCAAACAGCTTTAGAAACTTTAGAGTGTTTTCTATCCAATACTAATAATAATATGCAAATATTAGCAACTATGACTGAGGAGCAGGCCGTTTGATATGGGCACCTTTCATCCAAGCTACTCAATACTGCCCCTTCAGCCATAAGAAGTTAAACAACTTTTCCCGTGGTGCCCCAAATTCCCAAATGACAATTCATTTAAATCGAGTAACAATTAAATATTGTTGATAAAATAAATAAAACTGTCATCAGATTAATAAGTCACATCATGACAATCATTACCTCTTATATCATTCTGAATATTCATAACCTTCTTGGATCTGCAAAACCCCAGCCTTACTCATGATTCAGTAGTACACAAATTGGTTAAATTATTTATTTACTAGCTAACTAAATGATAAAACAGGATAACATACACTTTAAACATGAGAAAAAGGTCCCTAGCGGACTGACAACATATGGCGGCTTGTTACACAGAAAATTAAGAGGGGAAGAGAGACTTATCGTTGATACATTTTTTAAACTATTCTCACAGTAATCATATACTTTGCATACGAACCGCCGCCCGTTTGAAGTAAGAAATAATTTATGGATTTACATTTGAATGCCTTCGTTCACCGTTTATCTCTGTCGGAACCAGCCCTCCTTAGGAAGGTTGTTGGCCTTTCAGCAACACGCTTGTATGGCTCTGATTGTACGAAAGGGGTCTCACATTTCCCATCTTCTACTGTTGTTTACTCTGGAAGATGCTCCCCGGTAGTGGTTAGCTAACCGTGTCGACGGTTCCCATTGGTGATGAGAGTAGCGTACTACGGTGATTTGAGAAGAGTAGTTCAGTAGGATGGTCCCACTTAGATATTTTACTCGACAGCTAATCAGCTGTACCAGTGATTGTCCGAGAGGGGAGTTTTCTCCTCTCGCCACCTCGTGTTGATAGAGTTTGAACCACTTTACTCGCACAGCTGCAGTCTGGTGATGTTCTGGTCTGAGAGGTGAGTTTATTTCCTTCCCCTCGTGTTGAGGTTCAAAGTTCCAACCATTTCCAATGTGTAGAGACCGGACCAAGCTTCACTGGTCTTTGAGATTCAGAGTTTAAACCACTTTAGATGTGGGCTGCAACTCCCCGTCTTTCCTGGTCTCATGTTAATTCGTTACCCATCATTTTTTACAGTTAATTCAAAGGGCGGTTCCATCATGCTGACAAGCTCTCTGACCTCACACAAGGGCGTAGCTACATACTATGCACAGCTCATAAGCGATAGATTCTCTTATGGCTTCTAAAATCACATTCCTATCAACAAAAATACTTTCATTTTTCATATCCCATATACAATGTTAAGGATGGAAACTTGGAAAGTATATCCCTTTTATCTGTCAAGTTACAGTATTTCCTTTATAATCTTTTTAATGACATCACAAAATAAAAAACAATATGACATACATTTTCTATAGATCATCTCTGACCATTCCCCACATTCTTATGTTAGAATTTTTTTTCCAGTATTCGCTTTAGAAACTGTTAGAGTTTCGGCGAGAAGACTGTCTGTTAACAAAGTCATTCCTTCGGTTAATACTGGTTGGGAAAAGGGAGTCCTCTTCTCCTGTAATTTACAACAGGTTGTGAACTGTCATCCACCCAGCAGACCCCCCCCCCCCTGTGGGTGAGAGAGGGCCTGGCTACTGTCATCCACCAACAACCTGATCTGACCCATTCTGATCCTTACAGGACAGTCATGACAGGGGAAACCCCTCAGATAAACAACCTCTACTCTCGCATAACAAGTACAGCAAAACTCTGTAGCTCTGATGCCAGGAGCACCAACAACCCAGTACAGCAATCTTTCCACCACACATCACCTGGCCCTCTTCCACCAAAGGAAATCTGTGAAAGCCATCCATCCACGACCACATCCAGTCCAGAGCCTCCAGGTGGGCAGCACAGGCCCAACAGGACAATGGAGCCCTTTCTCCTGCAGCTGTAGAAATTGATTCCATGAGGCAAGGACAATAAGAGCTCTTTACCATCTTAGAATTAGGGCCCAATTTAGCAATCAACATGTGCATAATGGGAGAAGGAAGGGGCAGCACTCATCCCAACCCCTCTACACCTGGAGAAGACCACACAGGTAACAGAGGGGAGAACTCAGTTCCCATTGAGGACTGGCAGGTGGGATATTGTGTCTGTTGGGGGAGGGGGGACTTACCTGATACTTAAATATATACAGTAGAGATCTGATATGAGTTAGGCCATCCCACACAGAGACTAGGCCACCCCACACAGAGACTAGACCACACATACAGAAGAACAGAAGTTCAATTCCTCCCAAAAGTTTTTCCCCGTCCCGTATCTCCCTGTTCCCATAAGAAATGAGGTGTTGAGGGAATTCAGAGGAGGCTGGATGGTTTGTAATCCAAGCTAAGCATGAGACCATCCCTCCAACACAACAACAAAGGAGAAGAAACCCTGGGGCAAACTCACGCAGAAGCGACAACAACAAAATGTCTGAGGGCCTATATTTAACAGTGATGGGAATTGTGGGGCGAGCCATACAGGAACACTTTCAATGCATGGCGAAGGTCAATTGGGACTTAACTTAACTACGCCACTCGCTTATTTTCTCCCCTCCACCCCTCTCTCCTTGAAAATAAAGAGATGAGGATTGTTTAGCAAAACAATGAGCCACTTCAAAGACCGGCCTTTTAGTCTCAGAGGCTGAGTTCACACATCCATGAACAGAGTGTGGCTGTGAGTAGAGAAATAAAAGACTTCACATGAAGTGGGAACTGGGACGTTATAATCGGAGTCATTACCCCACAGCCTCTCATGACTCCAGTATCTACAGAGGAGAAGGACTTTATGTATTACCTCTACAACCAACCAGAGGACAAATGCAGCTCTATAAGGTGTGTTGGTATGGGGAGTTATAGCCACAGCTAGGGCTGTTACGGTGACAGTATTACCGCCACACCAGCGGTCACGAGTCATGAAGGCAGTCAAATTCAACATTACTGTTGTCATGGAATATTCTAATCAAGTGAGAGAGAGAGAGTCATTTCTTCAAAACAATCATCTTTATTTAATATTGATTAATTATTGCAATGATGACGCTGTCGACCCCACACTCGAGTGTTGGACCGATAGCCTTTACGATAATGAAAAAACAGAGGTCTTATATAGTAAGCCTAAAAATACTTAGTCATGGCTGATTCCACCTCTCCCATGCAGATCGGGGCATCATAAGCCACCTTGGGTTCATCTTGTTTTACCCCCAACCCGGCTTAGTTTCCCAGATGCAAGGATGATTAGAAACAATGTCTATGGAATGCAGGCTGTAGGTTATCACCAAGCCATAAATAAATTGTCAGTTCAAGCCCCAGAGACCCAACTTAGTCCCACAGAAACAGATGAGAGCGTACTCAAAGCTATTTGATGCATTAACAATATTGTAATTTTTCAACCATACCATAGGCTTCTCCAAGCTCTGAAGCTGCTGCTGGTCATTAGTAGCCTACCAAACTTGCTAGCTCCCTGGTACTCAGGACTTGATTGTCCCTCTAATCACTCTGACATCAATCCAAATGTATTTGAAAATCGAATCAAACACTTCATGAGAGCCCATGAGCTCATGTTGCGCAACATTTCTATAGGCTATGCAATTGCGCAAGAAAACAGAGTGATAGCTGCTAAATAAAAAGACGAGAATCCCATCAGCTTTATATAGGCTAGGCCTACTATATTTTTCTCAAGTTTACTAATATTAAGCACATTGCTTATATTTACAACAAGAGTATAGCCTACCTGGCTGGCAAGTATGTAAAGACGACGTATTTTTTCAACTGCCCGTTTCGATACAAGTGCATGATAATGGTCTATTCTAAATCAAAACAAATGTCACATATATATTATTTAGTAAATGTAAAGACAAGATTAAATCAAGAATAGTCTGATGGGTGACAATATTAGCCTATCACTTGTAGGGCTGGGCGATATGACGATATACACTGCTCAAAAAAATAAAGGGAACACTAAAATAACACATCCTAGATCTGAATGAATGAAATATTCTTATTAAATACTTTTTTCTTTACATAGTTGAATGTGCTGGCAACAAAATCACACAAAAATTATCAATGGAAATCAAATTTATCAACCCATGGAGGTCTGGATTTGGAGTCACACTCAAAATTAAAGTGGAAAACCACACTACAGGCTGATCCAACTTTGATGTAAATGTCTTAGAACAAGTCAAAATGAGGCTCATAGTGTGTGTTGGCCTCCACGTGCCTGTATGACCTCCCTACAACGCCTGGGCATGCTCCTGATGAGGGTGCGGATGGTCTCCTGAGGGATCTCCTCCCAGACCTGGACTAAAGCATCCGCCAACTCCTGGACAGTCTGTGGTGCAACGTGGCGTTGGTGGATGGAGCGAGACATGATGTCCCAGATGTGCCAATTGGATTCAGGTCTGGGGAACGGGCGGGCCAGTCCATAGCATCAATGCCTTCCTCTTGCAGGAAACTGCTGAACACTCCAGCCACATGAGGTCTAGCATTGCTTGCATTAGGAGGAACCCAGGCCCAACCGCACCAGCATATGGTCTCACAAGAGGTCTGAGCATCTCATCTCGGTACCTAATGGCAGTCAGGCTACCTCTGGCGAGCACATGGAGGGCTGTGCGGCCCCAAAGAAATGCCACCCCACACCATGACTGACCCACCGCCAAACCGGTCATGTTGGAGGATGTTGCAGGCAGCAGAACGTTCTCCACGGCGTCTCCAGACTCTGTCACGTCTGTCACATGTGCGTGTGAACCTTTGCTATCGTGTGAAGAGCACAGGGCGCCAGTGGCGAATTTGCCAATCTTGGTGTTCTCTGGCAAATGCCAAACGTCTGCACGGTGTTGGGCTGTAAGCACAACCCCACCTGTGGACGTCGGGCCCTCATACCACCCTCATGGAGTCTGTTTCTGACCGTTTGAGCAGACACATGCACATTTGTGGCCTGCTGGAGGTCATTTTGGCAGGGCTCTGGCAGTGCTCCTCCTGCTCCTCCTTGCACAAAGGCGGAGGTAGCGGTCCTGCTGCTGGGTTGTTGCCTCCTACGGCCTCCTCCACGTCTCCTGATGTACTGGCCTGTCTCCTGGTAGCGCCTCCATGCTCTGGACACTACGCTGACAGACACAGCAAACCTTCTTGCCACAGCTCGCATTGATGTGCCATCCTGGATGAGCTGCACTACCTGAGCCACTTGTGTGGGTTGTAGACTCCGTCTCATGCTACCACTAGAGTGAAAGCACCGCCAGCATTCAAAAGTGACCAAAACATCAGCCAGGAAGCATAGGAACTGAGAAGTGGTCTGTGGTCACCACCTGCAGAACCACACTTTATTGGGGGTGTCTTGCTAATTGGCTATAATTTCCACCCTTTGTCTATTCCATTTGCACAACAGCATGTGAAATGTATTGTTCAATCAGTGTGCTTCCTAAGTGGACAGTTTGATTTCACAGAAGTGTGATTGACTTGGAGTACATTGTGTTGTTAAGTGTTCCCTTTATTTTTTTTGAGCAGTGTATATCATGTTTCATTATGCTCTATCGTTTATTTCGTTGTGTCACAAATCACACTCCTCGATGGCAATATTTTTGTCAATTGGACGATGCTTTGCGTTCGTGTAGAAGAAAATTTGAAACCAAACAAACATGGAAGAGAGTGAACGTGACACAGAGCACGGAGACACAGAGCTCGTACCTAAAAGAGGGGCTACTTTGGTCGCATGGACGTGGTTTGGGTATGAAAAGTCTGACACGGGCCAGAAAACCATCCTCTGCTAAATATGCAGCAGGCCGGTCCCGCCAAAAGGCTCAAAACCACTAACCTCTTTTACCACCTACGCAAGAATCATGTGAAACAGTACGGAGAGTCACAGATGAGACCCAAAAAGTACAGTCAAGTGCTCAAAACAAACCCTCGAGGCTTTTTCCCACGGCACACCATATGGCAAAGAATCACGAAGATGGAAGGAGATAACAGCTGCCATGACAACTTACATCTGCAAAGACATGGCCCCAAATTACACGGTCGAGAAACAGGGTTCGTGTGTTGGTGCTAACACTCGACCCAGGTACCAATGCAAATTGATATGTGACACATTAAAGCCAAAATAACACGCAAAACAGGCAAGCCCCCACCCTAAAAAAGAAAATTATATATAATATACACAGTTGAAGTTGGAAGTTTACATACACCTTAGCCAAATACATTTAAACTCAGTTTTTCACAATTCCTGACATTTAATCCTAGTAAAAATGCCCTGTTTTAGGTCAGTTTAAGATTGCCACTCCAATACCTTGACTTGGTTGTCCTTAAGCCATTTTGCCACAACTTTGGAAGTATGCTTGGGTCATTGTCCATTTGGAAGACCCATTTGCAACCAAGCTTTAACTTCCTGACTGATGTCTTGAGATGTTGCTTCAATATATCCACATCATTTTCCATCCTCATGATGCCATCTATTTTGTGAAGTGCACCAGTCCCTCCTAAAGCAAAGCACCTCCACAAATGATGCTGCCACCCGCGTGCTTCACGGTTGGGATGGTGTTCTTCGGATTGCAAGCCTCCCCTTTTTCCTCCAAACATAATGATATAAACGGTTCTATTTTTTGTGTCATCAGACCATGATTTCAGTTGGTAGAGGATTTCACAAGGATTTCAGTTTAGAATAAATTGCACCCTATACTAAGCATTTCATAAAGTACATCTAAAGGCACAGCATCTACCATCAAGTGCCTAGTATAGGTACAGCATTCTACCCTGTGCTTCCAATGATCACTGAAATATACTCTTACTGCAAACAGAGTGAATTGTCCACATGCATCATATGTGGACATACAAAACAAACAGATATAGTGCTGCCCGTTCTTGGCACAGTGCATCATATTACTTGATATCCAATGTTGTGCTACTAGTGCTTTTACAACTACAGTTAAGCAACAGTACATGAGATTATCGCAAATATATCAATTGTAAAATGGTTAATGAATCAAAATAAAATCTGCAAGCTTGTGCAAATGTCCAGTGTAAGAGAGTGAAATGGAGAGGGAGAGTGATGGGGATGATGGAGAGTAAAAGAGTTGAGGATCTTGGTCTTCAGGATTTCTTTGGACAGACTGAGAACTCAATGTACTCTCCATTCTGAAACACACAAGGGGAATACGGTAAGAGGTACATTTCAAGCAGTGCTGTTCAATACAAAGAGCAGCAGTGATAACATCAAATGAAGGTTTTCTTTGCAAATCTCAGCTATTTAAATCCCATATAATTATCTCAGAGTAAACATCTCACCAGGCAGTCATCATACCAGACAACACAGCTTAGAGGCCATCACAGGAACAAAGCACAAAAGCCAGACAGACTACCATACTGCAAAGGTTTGTGTCATTGTCTAATCGAACTGAACCAGGCAGCCATTTTGAAAACACCTGTTCAAGCCAGGCTACAACGAGTGATACTCATGTAGGTCATACTCAGATGCAACACATCACCATACGATGAGAGGAGACACAGGTACGACCACCACGCACAGGAGAATCCATAGAGCTAGCTGTGGCCATTCTAGACTTACCTCAGCATCATCTTTAAACAGAGGCTGGAAGTAAGCAAAAAAACATGTAATTGGAGCACATGGTAAAGTTGAAACTACGTCCCTATTCTGTAGCCTACATGGTTTTACAAACCTATATGTCAAATCTAATTTATAGGCTACCTCTTGGATGCTTCATGCCACACCATTCATTCACAATCATGGATCGTAATAATGTTTTAGTTGTAGTAAATATATTGCTAAACTTGGTCAAATCTGTTAATACAGGGATGAGATGAGACTCATTCTCACGTTGAAAAGTAAAATGACCGAAGATGGATTACCTCATTACTTTCATCTGACTGATGAGGAAAAACAGTGGTGACTAGGAGGTTTTTAATAAATAGGAAATTGTAACAAGTTGAAGATAGAAAGAAAGCGGATAATACAGTGTGCTGAACTGTTTTAGGTTCGTCAGACAATATAAACTGACAAATTCACTTCGTTTGATTTCAGTGAGCTCAAGTCGGGGAGCTAAGCTCTCTTAATTGAGGCAGAGATGAACGCTGTTYGAGGAGCACAGAGGAGAACCGTAAAGCTAGATCATAGTCCATCTCTTACCTGGGCGTGGTACTGGCTGACCTGGTGTAAGAAGTCAATCACAACTTCATTCCCC
>NC_036849.1:16649265-16651815 GCF_002910315.2 Salvelinus sp. IW2-2015
GCTGACCTGGTGTAAGAAGTCAATCACAACTTCATTCCCCACAGCCTTAGCCTAAGAGAGAAAACCTAATGATCCATCTTACATAACTAGTCTGGGTTACCTTCATCAAATCACATTTTATTGGTCACATACACATGTTTAGCAGTTGTAGTGAAATGCTTGTGTTTTTAGCTCCAACAGCGCAGTAATATCTAACCATTCACAACAATACACACATCTAAAAGTAAAAGAATGGAATGGCAGAGTGGCAGACTAAAATACAGTCGAATAGAATACTGTATATACATATGAGATGAGTAAAGCAAAAATATGTAAACATCATTAGTGACTAGTGTTTCATTATTAAAGTGGCCAGTGATTTCAAGTCTATGTATATAGGGCAGCAGCCTCTAAGGTGCAGGGTTACGTAACCGGGTGGAAGCCGCCTTGTGATGGCTATTTAACAGTCTGATGGCCTTGAGATTGAAGCTGTTTTTCAGTCTCACGGGCCCAGCTTTGATGCACCTGTACTGACCTCAACTTCTGGATGAACAGACACTGGCTCGGGTGGTTGTTGTCCTTGATGATCTGTTTGGCCTTCCTGTGATATCGGGTGCTGTAGGTGTCCTGGAGGTCAGGTAGTTAACGGTAATGCGTTGGGCAGACCGCACCACCCTCTGGAGAGCCCTGCGGTTGCGGGCAGTGCAGTTGTCGTACCAGGTGGTGATACAGTCCAACAGGATGCTCTCAATTGTGCATCTGTAAAAGGTTGTGAGGGTTTTAGGTGCCAAGCCAAATTTCTTTAGCCTCCTGAGGTTGAAGAGGCGCTGTTGCGCCTTCTTCACCACACTGCCTGTGGGTGGACCATTTCAGATCGTCAGTGATGTGTACGCCAAGGAATTTGAAGCTTTCCACCTGCTCCACTCTGATGTTTCCTGAAGTCCATGATCAGCTCCTTTGTTTTGTCAACATTGTGGGAGAAGTTATTTTCCTGGGACCACATTACCAGGGCACTCAACTCCTCCCTCTAGGCTGTCTCGTCATTGTTAGTAGTCAGGCCTACTACTGTTGTGTCGTCTGCAAACTTGATGATTGAGTTGGAGGCGTGCGTGGCCACCCAGTCGTGGGTAAACAGGGAGTACAGGCGGGGGCTGAGCAAGCACGCTTGTGGGGCCCCTGTGTTGTGGATCAGCGAAATGTTGGTGTTGTTTCCTACCTTCACCACCTGGATGCTGCCCGTCAGGAAGTCCAGGATCCAGTTGCACAGGGCGGGGTTCAGACCCAGGGCCCCGAGCTTAATGATGAGCTTGGAGGGTACTATGGTGTTGAATGCTGAGCTATAGTCAATGAACAGCATTCTTACATAGGTATTCCTCTTGTCCAGATGGGACAGGGCAGGGTGCAGGGTAATGGCGATTGCATCGTCTGTGGATCTATTGGGGCGGTAAGCAAATTGAAGTGGGTCTATGGTGTCAGGTAAGGTAGAGGTGATATGATCCTTAACTGACCTCTCAAAGCACTTCATGATGACAAAAGTGAGTGCTGTGGGGCGATAGTCAGTTAGTATACAATCCTTTACTTTTCATGTTACATAACTAGTCTGTGTTACCTATACTATCCATGTTACATAACTAGTCTGTGTTACCTTTACAATCCATGTTTGTAAGTTGGAGAGAGGCTCCCAGTCCCAAACACTCACCACCTCCATCGGCGTCTGCCCGTCGTAGCCTGGCGTGTCCAGGTCTCCCCCGGCCAAGTGCCACATCTCCAGGCCCTCAATGTCAGCACTGGCTGCCAGACTGCGACACAGTACCAGATAATTCATTGGCATTTGGGAGGGTTGACATTCAAGAGGTTTCATGATAAAGGGACTAAACAAGCAATCAGATCTACGTAAATAACATCAGGTTTTATAGCATAATCTTAGAATAAACACACTATTTGATTCTGAATAGGACTGTGTGTGCTTGTTGCTTCCAGAGAAAGGCCTTGCTCCAGTAACAGACAAAATATTCACTTTTTAAAAAGAGATCAGTTAACGGAGCAATTCAGGGTTCTGTGGTGGTGGTGATGTTTGGATGCTGCAGAGGTCTGAAGCTATGTGGTCAGGGAGCATTCCGAGTGTTTATGGCAAGACAACTAGGACAACTGGTCGTACCTGCACAAACTATGCAGGATCAGTCTTGGGCAATACATGTGAGAGAAAGCGCTGTGTGTTTCTCACCTGCACAGCTCTGAGCCGGCATCCTCCAACTTCCCTGGAGAAATGAGCTCCAGTCTTTCTCAGCAGCTTCACCACCTCTTTGTGTCTGGATGGACAGACAGATGGACAGACACACACGCATAGATATGACCGACCCTTTTCAAATACAGATGCTATATACAGTGTACTAGAATCAAGAAAAAGATGAAAGGTAGAAAGAAAATCAACATCACACAGTGTGAGTCAGAGTCAACTGAATCCATAAGGTGGAACAGACTGATCCATTTGTTGAGGTCTGATTTATTAGGAGACGTGCATTAGTCATATTTCTAGTTTTCAAACATCTGCTGACAGTGACCGTACTGGCA
>NC_036849.1:16656354-16659916 GCF_002910315.2 Salvelinus sp. IW2-2015
ATCATGTTTGTAAGTTGGAGAGAGGCTCCCAGTCCCAAACTCACACCTCCATCGGCGTCTGCCCGTCGTAGCCTGGCGTGTCCGTGTCCAGGTCTCCCCCGGCCAAGTGCCACATCTCCAGGCCCTCAATGTCAGCACTGGCTGCCAGACTGCGACACAGTACCAGATAATTCATTGGGAGGGTTMACATTCAAGAGGTTTCATGATAAAGGGACTAAACAAGCAATCAGATATCTACAGTAATAACATCAGGTTTTATAGCATAATCTTAGAATAAACACYCTATTTGATTCTGAATAGGACTGTGTGTGCTTGTTTGCTTCCAGAGAAAGGCCTTGCTCCAGTAACAGACAAAATATTCACTTTTTAAAAAGAGATATCAGTTAAACGGAGCAATTCAGGGTTCTGTGGTGGTGGTGATGTTTGGATGCTGCAGAGGTCTGAAGCTATGTGGTCAGGGAGCATTCCGAGTGTTTATGGCAAGACAACTAGGACAACTGGTCGTACCTGCACAAACTATGCAGGATCAGTCTTGGGCAATYCATGTGAGAGAAAGCGCTGTGTGTTTCTCACCTGCACAGCTCTGAGCCGGCATCCTCCAACTCATCCCTGGAGAAATGAGCTCCAGTCTTTCTCAGCAGCTTCACCACCTCTTTGTGTCTGGATGGACAGACAGATGGACAGACACACACGCATAGATATGACCGACCCTTTTCKAATACAGATGCTATARACAGTGTACTAGAATCAAGAAAAAGATGAAAGGTAGAAAGAAAATCAACATCACACAGTGTGAGTCAGAGTCAACTGAATCCATAAGGTGGAACAGTACTGATCCATTGTTTGAGGTCTGATTTATTAGGACTGCAATGTGCATTAGTCATATTTCTAGTTTTCAAACATCTGCTGACAGTGACCGGTTATGGCACTGTGACTGGGTGCTAAACGAGTAGGGACAAGTTCCAGTTAACCATGGAGTCTTAACAGAACATCTTATTTTTATTTTATAATTTTGTGGGGGGGGGGGGGATTGCCTGTTTTGCATGTTATTTTGGCATTATGTGTGTCACATACATTTGCAAACAATGTAAAAATATATATATATAATATATACACTGCTCAAAAAAATAAAGGGAACACTTAAACAACACAATGTAACTCCAAGTCAATCACACTTCTGTGAAATCAAACTGTCCACTTAGGCGCCCCCCCCGGAGGAGAGATGTGGAATTATGTTTAAAGATGATATGTTTTTTATAAGATAAGTTTAATGCTAGATAGCACTTACTTTGGGCTCCCTTGCTGGCACTCGCATAAAGGTAGTCAGCCTGCCACGATGTCTCCTCGTGGAGTGGCAATGTAATAGGCATAAATCGGTGGTCCAACAAATGCCGATTACCGATTGGTTATGAACACTTGAAATAGCCAAAAATGTAAATCGGTTGAGCTCATATATATAATAATAGTAACATTTGTCTAATTAAGCCCGCATTACAAACAGTACAGCTTTTGTTATCTTGAGTAAAGCCGCTCCAAAATTGCGGCGTTTCAGCCTAGGCTGCAGTCTGGTTCGTGTGGGTGGTGGGCGAAAGCCCTAGAAAATATGGAGAGTTGCGCCATGATTGGCTCAGATTCTGTCACTCATGGGGAACACTGGTTGTCCATACCAAGTCTAAAGGGTAAGACATAGAAAATTCCTAGCCCTTGGGTGCATACCATGAAGAGTTTAAGCCATTTAGAAGTGCCATCGCAAGAAGGCTCAAGAGGTCATTGGGCCACAGATAATGACATCAATCAATTAATGTAGAGTAGCTTTGATTGTAACTGATCATCGTTCAACATCCTAGCTCTTCAAATCTAGCTAGCAGTCATAATGTATGAATCAAGTCGACAAATCTATGGCAAATTCCTTTTTATCCTTATGAATAAGAAGATAAGAATCAAGCTCATCGGCCACTTGGACATACATTACACAACAAGTTGGAAATCCGCAAAATTTCAACAATGGCGGTTTTGGAAAGAATCAGTGACAGGGCGCCTAAATGGCAACATTGCGAGAGCAATCACTAGCCTGCTATTCAGTTGGAGTGGCTGTGCGTGTTCCAAATCTGGGATTAAGAGCTCTGTTTCCGAAGTTAAGATTAATGACTTTCATCATGTGGCAATGCTGGTCAATGAAGCATACATTTGTGCGGCGCTGGAAACAACTTAAGTTCGGAACTGCGAAAACTTTACTCAGTGAGTTTCAAGACAATGGGAAGATCGGAATGAAACAATCTTCGTAAGCCCCTATGTCCTAGCTAACATGGTCTATTTTCACCTAATTTTTTCTACTGTTCTAACTTGGGTGGTGGCACATGGTAAGCGCTATAAACATGTTTGAGAAATGTAATCAATTGACATGATGTAAGAGTCTTTCATTTGTCTTGCTTACTGCCCATTTATTTATCCTATGGTTCTGACAATTGGTTGTACAAGGAGAAACTGTAAAGAACGGCTTTCCATGTGTCTGAATTCTGTCGCTGTACATTTCAAAAGTGCTGAACAATAGTTTATTGCACCTTGTCCGTGCCGTAGCTCGCTTATTAATGGTGTCTTAATGCGAAATTACGGATTGCCGTCTTATCCTCGTCGTCCCGTTATGCCAGTTTTGTAGCATTCATTGTGCAGCAGAAAGCCAACATTTGTTTCAGCAGAGTCGCCTATCAGCAATGTTTTTTTATAAAGGCAGTTAAATTAGGCTGAATGAATGGTTTGGACTTGCCAGAGCAAGGCTCCAGCTGATCAGCCAGGTGTAGTAGTAGATAAGCGTGTGGGACTCGCTGTTGAGACTCTGCTGTTGGGATAGCTTTAAATGTGAGGCCCTACAGTTTGCGGGCCCGCGGTTTGTGCACATTATAGTGCAGTTAATATAGGATGTTGAATGGTTGGTGTTAGTGGGCAATCTGCCTGGCAATTAATACCACCTTGGTTGTTTTTTGGCCCCACCAAGATTTACATGCCTAAAATCGCCACTGGCTCTCAAACAACCTGTACAAGTGTACACGACTTGTGGTGTATTTCTCCTTTGTGGCAACCCACAGCGAATGGATATTTAAAGACTGAGCTTGAATGTCTTACTGTTCCCGTAGGCGATGAGGCACATGGCAATCGTCAATGAATGATAATGAAATTACATGAAAATAAAAGCTTTGGGTGAAATAATACTGGCATCTAGTTTGTCAGATTACAACATAGCAAGCTATTCATTGTGTATGGAGCTCAATACTCTCGATCCGAAAGCAATCATTAGTTTGCAACACACCATGTAAGAGACCAGTAGATCAACACCCGTACGTGTGACATGATGAGGTAATTTAGACAAGGACCCAACAGTATCCCTGCCTATACCAAGAGCACGTAGATGAGCTGGCAGTTCTAAACGGCCTAGTGGTTGTACAAGCTATTGCCTCTAAAGCACTCGGCCATCCGGAAATATAAGGAGGTTGTTTAATGGCCAAAGGGGGGATTTCAATGCCGCCACTTACATTCTGTGTGAATGATAATTAGTAAGGGGCTTATT
>NC_036849.1:16662432-16666542 GCF_002910315.2 Salvelinus sp. IW2-2015
TAGGGCAACACTGATTGACAATACATTCACATGCTGTTGTGAAATGGAATAGACAACAGGTGGAAATTATAGGCAATTAGCAAGACACCCCAATAAAGGAGTGGTTCTGCAGGTGGTGACCACAGACCACTTCTCAGTTCCTATGCTTCCTGGCTGATGTTTTGGTCACTTTTGAATGCTGGCGGTGCTTTCAAATCAAATCAAATCAAGTTTATTTTATATAGCCCTTCGTACATCAGCTAATATCTCGAAGTGCTGTACAGAAACCCAGCCTAAAACCCCAAACAGCAAGCAATGCAGGTGTAGAAGCACGGTGGCTAGGAAAAACTCCCTAGAAAGGCCAAAACCTAGGAAGAAACCTAGAGAGGAACCAGGCTATGAGGGGTGGCCAGTCCTCTTCTGGCTGTGCCGGGTGGAGATTATAACAGAACTATGCCAAGATGTTCAAAATGTTCATAAGTGACAAGCATGGTCAAATAATAATCATGAAAATTTTCAGTTGGCTTTTCATAGCCGATCATTAAGAGTTGAAATAGCAGGTCTGGACAGGTCCTAGGGCTCAGGTTCTCCGAGAGAGAGAAAGAAGAGAGAACGAGAGAATTAGAGAGAGACATACTTAAATTCACCCAGGACACTGGATAAGATAGGAGAAGTACTCCAGTATAACCAACTGGACCCTAGCCCCCGACACATAAAACTACTGCAGCATAAATACTGGAGGCTGAGACAGGAGGGGTCAGGAGACACTGTGGCCCCATCAGAAGAAACCCCGGACAGGGCAAACAGGAAGGATATAACCCCACCCACTTTGCCAAACACAGCCCCACACACTAGAGGGATAACTTCAACCACCAACTTACAATCCTGAAACAAGGCGAGTATAGCCACAAAGATCTCCACCACAGCACAAACCAAGGGGGCGCCAACCCAGACAGGAAGATCACGTCAGTATCAACACATCAAGTGACGCACCCCTCCCAGGGACGGCATGAAAGAGCACCAGTAAGCCAGTGACTCAGCCCTGTATAGGGTTAGAGGCAGAGAATCCAGTGGAGAGAGGGGAACCGGCCAGGCAGAGACAGCAAGGGCGGTTCGTTGCTCCAGAGCCTTTCCGTTCACCTTCACAGCTCTGGGCCAGACTACACTCAATCATATGACCTACTGAAGAGATAAGTCTTCAGTAAAGACTTAAAGGTTGAGACCGAGTCTGCGTCTCTCACATGGGTAGGCAGACCGTTCCATAAAAATGGAGATCTATAGGAGAAAGCCCTGCCTCCCGCTGTTTGCTTAGAAATTCTAGGGACAATTAGGAGGCCTGCGTCTTGTGACCGTAGCGTACGTATAGGTATGTACGGCAGGACCAACTCGGAAAGATAGGTAGGAGCAAGCCCATGTAACGCTTTATAGGTTAACAGTAAAACCTTGAAATCAGCCCTTGCCTTAACAGAAGCCAGTGTAGGGAAGCTAGCACTGGTGTAATATGATCAAATTTCTTGGTTCTAGTCAGGATTCTAGCAGCCGTATTTAGCACTAACTGAAGTTTATTAGTGCTTTATCCGGGTAGCCGGAAAGTAGAGCATTGCAGTAGTCTAACCTAGAAGTAACAAATGCATGGATTAATTTTTCTGCATCATTTTGGACAGAAGATTTCTGATTTTTGCAATGTTAGTAGATGGAAAAAAGCTGTCCTTGAAACAGTCTTGATATGTTCGTCAAAAGAAAATCAGGGTCAAGAGTAACGCCGAGGTCCTTCACAGTTTTATTTGAGACGACTTTATACAACCATCAAGATTAATTGTCAGATTTAACAGAAGATCTCTTTGTTTCCTTGGGACTAGAACAAGCATCTCTGTTTTGTCCGAGTTTAAAAGTAGAAAAGTTTGCAGCCATCCACTTCCTTATGTCTGAAACACAGGCTTCTAGCGAGGGCAATTTTGGGGCTTCACCAATGTTTCATTGAAATGTACAGCTGTGTGTCATCCGCATAGCAGTGAAAGTTAACATTATGTTTTCGAATAACATCCCCAAGAGGTAAAATATATAGTGAAAACAATAGTGGTCCTAAAACGGAACCTTGGTGGAACACCGAAAGTACAGTTGATTTGTCAGAGGACAAACCATTCACAGAGACAAACTGATATCTTTCCGACGGTAAAGATCTAAACCAGGCAGAACTTGTCCGTGTAGCCAATTTGGGTTTCAGTCTCTCAAAAGAATGTGGTGATCGAGGTGGCTTAATACAGTTGTATTCCAGCCACTAGGGGGTACTCTGGTGAAGCCCATGGGAAATAAAGAAATATAGTTTAAGTGAATTGGGGAGAGGAAGATGAAGAAACCCTCGACAACTACTGTGATAATTATTATTTGACCATGCTGGTCATTTATGAACATTTGAACATCTTGGCCATGTTCTGTTATAATCTCCACCCGGCACAGCCAGAAGAGGACTGGCCACCCCTCATAGCCTGGTTCCTCTCTAGGTTTCTTCCTAGGTTTTGTTCTTTCTAGGGAGTTTGTCCTAGCCACCGTGCTTCTACACCTGCATTGCTTGCTGTTTGGGGTTGTAGGCTGGGTTTCTGTACAGCACTGAGATATCAGCCGATGTAAGAAGGGCTGTATAAATAAAGTTGAAACAAAAAAAGGGCTGTAAACTGCTGTTACATGTGCTGACATGATTAAAAGTGAAGTAAACTGTACCTTTCGCATTGTAGTTTATATTATAAGCTCACAGAAAGGGTAACAAATTTGGAGGTACTGCTGAGATTTATTTTCATGTGAGCACCGGCCCATATTCCTGGAACGGACAACGAGTGAGAGACATTGGGAGCGTAGCTAGCTAGCTAACGTTAGCAGGCTAACCACCTAACGGATTGTAGCTATCTTGCCATTGCCTGCATTGTCGTTGTTGCCACGTGAGTAGGACAATGAGTCGAGAGAGGGAAACGTTGTTGGATAAAATCCAACAGAGTTTATGGACTTTAACTGAGGACAATTACGGCACTTGTGTGTACGTTGTGGAATAGGAGGTGTAGATGACTCTGAAGTAAAAGGAAAGAGCCATCTCGCTTTGCGGCGCACATTGATGGAAAATTACTGTGAGAAGGAGGATTTAATGGAATCAGAGGATGAGGGAATGTCTTGGCTGCTTCAACTGAAAGACGAAATCAAAGGACTATCGGACTCTGAGGATACTGTGAAAAGTCTGCCAGTCAGTCGGTGCCAACGATACAAGTGGAATAGCGAATCCAGCGGAGAGACAGGAGCTGCGGCAGAACGAAAAGAAGAGGGAGGGGCTCCTCAGCCCAGCAGAGAAGTGTTCTCAGCTCCAGAAAGGCACCCGCCACAGAGAGAGAATGGAGTGAGTGTGTCCAGTTATAAAGACTTTAAAATCCATGGACAGATAGGAGATCAGAATCAGAAAGATAAGCTCAGCTTCAGCACCCTACAACATCAGATTGAAAATGGAAGGAGAAAAGGGTACCATGAATTAGAAATGATAGAAGCAGTTGTGGCGAAATCCTGCACGGAGCCTTCACCGTGCGCTGCCACTTTAAGAGAGCATGAGCAGTAAGGAAGGAGGGAATAAAAGAGCTCGTTAAGCTTTTTGGGGGAGGAGCTATTTGATTGGCAACGACAGTTTTTGTTTGTGTGCTATGCTGCAGAGGTTTTTTGTTTGTCTTCAGCGTATGTGGTTGTACAGTGTTTGGATCAATCCTCGGTGTGATTGCTCGACGACGTGGTTGTTCTCATTTGGGACCACGATGGTTATGGATCAAATGGTAAGTAGCAACATTTGTTGTGAAGCGTTCAACTACAACCCAACATACCATCGGACAGTCAGACCGGATACCTGCAACCTCAAGACCACAGCTAAGCCTCTCTTGTTCCCTTTCTCTCTTTCTCTTCAGCTATGTTCCAGTGCTTTACACTGCAACCGACTCTTTCCTAAGTACATTGACGTTTCATTGAGCTGGACTAGTGTGTATATGAACACCAACATTCATACCCTCTGCACTCCTTCCAGGAAGAAAATACAAACTATTGCAAATCCTCTGTGTGATGACTGGGTTAATTTGTTTATTGTATGAAGTTGCTGTTATTTTGCTCTGC
>NC_036849.1:16670122-16691199 GCF_002910315.2 Salvelinus sp. IW2-2015
GGGGTCTGGTAGTGGTACTCTCGGCTGTTCTTACTATTCTTTCTTTCGGCAGGGTTAATACCTGCCTGGCGCCGAACAAATCTTCTATTACTTTTCTATATTAATACCGCTACTACAGTAACAGAGACTGTGAGCCCAGGGCTTAAGATGAGGAGTTATCTGGAGGGAAAACAGACATGACACTCTACACACTAAGGCAAATCTTGAGGACACATTATGCAGAGAAGGATGCTACTGAACTGTATCACAAGTTGACTAAAGCAACACAAGAGCGGGAGAGTCTGCCCTTGGACTTCCTAGTCCGAGTCTTTGACCTGAGAAAGAAAATGTTATCAGCCTCAGCTCGTGCCCAATCAGGCTGCAAATATGGAACAGAGTTAGTCAAGAGCAATGCATGCAGGCCATTGTTACAGGATTAACAAATGATAATGTCAGGGAGAGAATGAGAGTGCATCTCCAGAATATTAACACCAGTGATGAACTGTTGTTTGAGAAAATGCTAATTGCCCAGGGCTGAAGCGACAGAAAACGCTTGCACAAGGCAGGATTTCACGTAAGTTCACACACCCACACGAGTGAACGCAGTACAGGAGTGAAGATAACGGGGTAGGGGAGAGAAATGTGCACAGTCAGAGCCCTCACAGACCACAGCCAAAAACAAAGAAATACATCCTCTCCTGAGTAAAATTGATGAGAGCAATGAAGCATTCCAAGAAGTGACCTGTCAGATAGCCTCATTAGTACAGTCAGTGCAGGGTCAGGGTGACAGTTCAGTTAGGAGTCGCTCCAACAGAAAACCAAGTCCAACCAACAGGGAGAAAGAAGAAAATGCTAAAGTTGTTATGAGACTGGTCAACAGACTTGCCATCATTGCTACAAATGTGGCAGTGATAGCCATTGGGCAGTAGGATGTAGGATCAGGGGCAGGCACAGCCATCGGGAAACGCCTGGGGGTCACAACCATGGAACGGGGAGTGACCCCGATACATCTAGTCTTCCAGTGTTGCAGTGGCTGCAGTGCAAAGGTGTAGCGAGAACCTCAGAGTTTAAGTTGTGTTCATTGTGTCATAAAGCTGCCTATTGTTCCAAAGTGTGCCAACAGGATCATTGGAAACAGCACAACCTACATGTAAGACTGACATCTCATGATGAAGTGGGCACGGATTCATTGGGGTCACCCATGACCTTTCCCCGCGCGTTCAGCCCGGCAGAGGAGGCCAGAGACATTAACCTATAACACTTTAGGGCTGCCAAGCTCTTATCAGGATACCAACTAGAGATGTTCAGATGTGTATATATTTTTCTCGTTTACCTTTACTAATCACAGTGTAATAATGTTTAGTGGGGGTTGCGTCTTTGCCATAATGGTAGACTGGACATTTTGTAAGGGGCTTAATACAGTTGTATTCCAGCCACTAGGGGGTACTCTGGTGAAGCCCATGGGAAATAAAGAAATATAGTTTAAGTGAATTGGGGAGAGGAAGAAAAGAAACAAAAAAAGTGCTGTAAACTGCTGTTACATGTGGCTGACATGATTAAAAGTGAAATAAACTGTACCTTTCGCGTTGTAGTTTATAATATACGCTCATAGAAGGGTAACAATATCATTACTGTGTGATGCCACACCCCTCCTGGGCAGATAGAAGCAAATGAGTTTGAGAAATGGGTCATCCTAGGGAAGGTTGAATAATAAGGGATTGGTGTGAACATCAATCTTGTAGAGGCAAGTCTTTTTAGTATAAACATACATACCATATCTCTAACACTACCCATTATCCCTCTAAATCTTAATGCAAACCTCAGCCACCAAAATCTAAGCTACACGTTGCCAATGTTAAGTCTTCGATCCTACTGAAAGCCACAGTCTGCCGAGCGGTGTAGGTTCCCAATACGAATTGTTGGAGACAGAAGTTCAGACAGGGTGGTGTCATACCTACCTGAAGCGCACAGCATTGCGCAGGGGTGTGTCCCCATAGCGATCTTTGGCGTAGACAGTGGCGCCCTGGCTCAGTAGATACTGCACCACTTTMAGGTGGCCCTCACAGGAAGCGATGTGCAGAGGGGTACGTCCATCATAATCCCCCAGACTTAGGTTACTGCCCTGATGACAAGAAACACATCTCATACTGTATAGTTAAATAAAGGTTAAATAATAAATACATTTTTACTGCTCTAATTAAGTTGGTAACCAGTTTATAATAGCAATAAGGCACCTCGGTTGGTTTGTGATATATTGCCAATATACTACGGCTAAGGGCTGTGTCCAAGCACTCCACGTTGAGTTGCGCTTAAGAACAGCCCTTAGCCGTGGTATATTGGCAATATACCACACCCCCTTGGGCCTTATTGCTTAAATATATCACCTATAAAATAGGTTCAACCAACTGTAGCGTGGGACTGAGAGAGTAATACAAGCACACACATTTCTCTTTCACCCTGTTCACTGATGATGTTCTGGGTCAATTTGACCCAATACACTACATACAGTAAGTACATAAATACATGATTTTAAACTCCAAACATGAATTTTCAGTAGTTGAGGATGTCCTCTTTAATATGCTGTATTTGCTATGTTTATATACCAAACTATTCAAAATGTAGAGCCAAATGTTTGATACTTATACCAAAGTCATAAATGAAATGAAATGTTAAGCTCATTTTTAGCCAAACTTCAGATCACTATCCTACAAGTAAATTAACCCTACCTAGAGGACTAGATAAGAGATCATTGTGAAAAAATTAAGTTAAATAGTATTTCAGTGTTGTTAAACTCCCTACTGGGTAAATTGACCTTCAACATAAGGGGTCTCGTAAAAGAAAATCAAATGTGCTGTATTCTTTTCACCAAGCAGGCTAGGTGAACACAGTCNCTACTGGGTAAATTGACCTTCAACATAAGGGGTCTCGTAAAAGAAAATCAAATGTGCTGTATTCTTTTCACCAAGCAGGCTAGGTGAACACAGTCTTCAGAGTGGAACAGGAATAGATAGAACTGGTATTTAACATTGGATTTTGAGAGTAATTTGGGCTACTAGGCATCTATCTGCATTCTGCATTGAGCCAGTGAATGTAGCAGAACCAGTCAGGTCATCATAACATATGTGACGTTCATGGTACAGTGCAAAGTCTGTGGTATCAGTATGGAAACGTGTCTTAGAACACACAAACATATGGTTTGAACTCTGTCCTACAGTCCTGTAATCATGTCGTTAGAACAGGTGTTTTCTTCTCCCCCTCCTGATAGTAAAAAGAATCACTGCAACAACTGACCTCACATACTAACAGACATGTTGTATTTACGTAAATGTTCCTCACCATCTCCTTTATGGCATCCAAGGCCTCCAAGTCTCCTATCTTAGAAGCGGCACAAGCTAAGATGGGGGTCAGAGCATCCCGGACGGCTTCTAGTTCCTGGAAACATCAGCAGAAAAACCATCAGCTGTCATGTCAATACAAAGACACAATCAGTAGAGGAATGCTTTATGTAATGTGTTGTAAGTGACGCCTATAAAAATACACTATCAAGTTGAATTTAACACATTGGAATGCCCAGGGATAGTTTTTTCTCTCCAAAAAAACGTATCTGTCCTATCAGATAAGCCAGAGCCCGATGAAAACATGTTAGGTGGAAAGTAAACCAGCAGACTCAATGGTGGTGACAGTGTGTGTGATGTGGCTGGCTGTGCGGTGGCCTCACCTCCTTACAGCTGATGCTCAGGGACTTGGCGATGACCTGGATGAAGCGACTGTCGCTCAGAGTGAGCTTGGCCCCCTGCAGGTCAGCGATCATCTCTCCCCGCAGGTTCTGACTCAGCATCTGTACAGGTACAACAGAGACAACAAAGGACAGATAACACACAAACAGTCAACACAGACAAGCATGATCAAGGAATACACCATCATGTCACTGACCTTTATCCGCATGTGAATCATCTCTGCCATCTATTGCCATTATTTTCTTCTTAAAATAGGACTAACACAGATGTCACTCTAAAGTTCAGGCTAATGTTGACATTCGCTTCAAAAGATTTTCTATACAAAGTGTAGTGAGGTAATGAGTGTGTTTTGAATGGGACTCCTACCTTTATTTTGGCCTCTTTGCTGAGGTCCGTCCTGGCCAGCACGTAGGACAGCTTGCACAGGGCAGCCTCAGGAGTCATGTCACAGCCTGCCACCAGTCCTGTGTCACTCAAGGCCTGAGGGGATCAGGAAGACATGTTAACACACATCCATCCACATCATGTGCACTCTCCCACTCCCACTGGACACAGTGTTCTGGGGTACCTTTCCGGTGGCGTACGATGTGGTGACAGAACCCCTCAGACACTGGGTGCAGTTGACCATGATCACGCCCCTCTCTGTGGCATTCCGGAACTCCTCAAGCAGGTCAGCACGGTTGTCAGGGGCGTTTCCACTACCATACGTCTCCAGGACAATGCCCTCCATGGGCGCCTGCAGGAAGGACTTCACCTGCGCGCACACACACACAGAGAGAGATACAGCCAGCAAGATGAGCGACCATCTCAGTCTGGCTTGTGGACAAAGGAGTGTACGGAGCTAGGATCGGGTACAACAACCTGCCCAGACCTACCCTCCTCCCCCCTCCTTCAGACCATTATATCTGGTGATTCACTGGCTCCAGGAGATCTCTTCAAAATACCAGCTCTGGCATCTGGAGAGGAGATGGCTCAAATGGCCAGGCAGGGGGAACCATTAACTTCAAGGTTAATGGTTGACAGCGTCATTTCACTTGGCAGCGGACCTTAGACCTAACTTGTGGAGGGAATCATAGCAAGTTATCTTCCATTGGATTTTGGATCAAGCGCCTAGCTTGCCAAAAATGTGAACAGAATCCCAAATAAACCCCATGCTGGCAGAGACCATGGAAGGCAGAGGAGACACTGATGCATAATCAAAGAAGCAGATAAAAACATATAAATAAATAAAACAATGAGACAGTAAACATTGAGACAGTAAAACCATCCTCCCCTCAATCTGTAGCGAGGAAGGCGTATCTAAGTGTTTAAGTGTCTGTGCCAAGCCCCTCGTCTTTAGCGGGTAATTGGACATGCCCCATAACCCTGTCTCCTTTTTCATTGGACTAAACGCCGCTGGCAGCCCCAAAGCAGCTCCCGGCTGTATGCAGACCACTTGGAACGCCCACACGATGCTGGTTCGTCAGAAAACACAGTAGGACCTGCATGAGAGGATTCACCACAACAGAGCTACAATGAAGACTTTTAGATAAATATGGCCCCAAATGGCTGTTCTGATTTAGTCTTTCTACAATAGGGTATTACTTTCCCTATTGCCGTATAGCAGAAGTAGGAAGAGAGTTGTGATTTAATGATGTGGTTGAATAGGCAACAGAATCAGGGCAGAGCCACTATCCACCCCTTCTCACCCCCACCCTGGGAAGCCTCTTACAGTCACAGCAGTGATGCCTGGGAAGAGTCTCAGCAGACCCACGTTACGGTTCATCAGAGTGCTCACTCTGAACTGCGCGGTTGTGTTCGCTCGCCACACCGTGTCCCAGTTAACTGCAGGGGAAATGGAAAAAGTTTAGTGAAAAGATCCATCCTAGGCCATGTCAAAGATTTGACTTGATATACACTACCGTTCAAAAGTTTGGGGTCACTTAGAAATGTCCTTGTTTTTGAAAGAAAAGCATATTTTTTGTCCATTACAATAACATCCGATTGATTCGAAATATAGTGTAGACATTGTTAATGATTTTTTGAAGGCCAGCATCCCGGAGTCGCCTCTTCACAGTTGACGTTGAGACTGACGTTTTGCGGGTACTAATTAATGAAGCTGCCAGTTGAGGACTTGTGAGGCGTCTGTTTCTCGAACTAGACACTCCAATGTACTTGTGCTCTTGGTCAGTTGTGCACCAGGGCCTCCCACTCCTCTTTCTATTTTGGATAGATCCAGTTTCTGCTGCTCTGTGAAGGGAGTAGTACACAGCGTTGTACGAGATCTTCAGTTTCTTGGTAATTTCTCGCATGGAATAGCCTTCATTTCTCAGAACAAGAATAGACTGTCGAGGGGGCCTCCCGGGTGGCGCAGTGATTCTGGGTTTGAGTCCAGGCTCTGTTGCAGCCGGCCGCGACCGGGAGGCCCATGGAGCGGCACACAATTGGCCCAGCGTCGTCTGGGTTAGGGAGGGTTTGGCCGGCAGGGATATCCTTGTCTCATCGTGCACTAGCGACTCCTGTGGCGGTGACCAGGTCGCCAGGTGTACGGTGTTTCCTCCGACACATTGGTGCGTCTGGCTTCCGGGTTGGATGTGCATTGTGTCAAGAAGCAGTGCGGCTTGGTTGGGTTGTGTTTCGGAGGACGCATGGCTCTCGACCTTCGCCTCTCCCGAGTCTGTACTGGAGTTGCAGCGATGAGACAAGACTATAACTACTACCAATTGGATACCACGAAATTGGGGAGAAAAAAGGGGTCAAATAAAAAATTATAATAATACATTTAAAAAAAGAATAGACTGACGAGTTTCAGAAGAAAGGTCATTGTATATGGCCATTTTTGCCTGTAATCGAACCCCCAAAAAACTGATGCTCAAGATACTCAACTAGTCTAAAGAAGGCCAGTTTTATTGCTTCTTTAATCAAGACAACAGTTTTCAGCTGTGCTAATGTAACAGTGTAGCTTCTGTCCCTCTCCTCGCCCATACCTGGGCTCGAACACAGGAGTGATGGTTGCTGATAATGGGCCTCTGTACTCCTATGTAGATATTCCATTTAAAAAATATGCCATTTCCAGCTACAATAGTCATTTACAACATTAACAATGTCTACACTGCATTTCTGATCAATTTGATGTTATTTTAAACACAAAAATGTGCTTTTCTTTCAAAAACAAGGACATTTTTAAGTGACCCCAAACTTTTGAACGGTAGTATAGATATAAACACATAACAGGACAGAACAAATATTACACCACTTGATTACTTTTAATATCCACTTCAGCATTGGCCAGAGGAGCCAGGTTAGGAGAATTGAAGGCATTGAAACTCCCAGAATCCACCTTGGTTACACGGTTCCCCCGGTACAGCTTGTGGTGGAAATACAAACAAACCTAGAGACGTAGATGGAGAATGAATGAAACCTACTAAGACATCATTAAGCATATACACTGAACCAAAATATAAAATGCAACATATAAAGTGTTGGTCCAATGTTTCATGAGCTGAAAGAAAATACATTCTACATATGCACAAAGCTTATTTCTCTCAAATTTTGGGCACAAATTTGTTTATATCTCTGTTAGTGAGCATTCCTCCTTTTACAAGATATTCCATCCCCTTGACATGTGGCATATCAAGAAGCTGATTAAACAGCATGATCATTACACAGGTGCACCTTGTGCTGGGGACACAAGGCCATTAAAATGTGCGGTTTTGTTACAACACAATGCCACAGATGTCTCAAGTTGAGGGAGTGTGCAATTGGCATGCTGACTGCAGGAATGTCCTACACAGCTGTGGCCAGATAATTGAATGTTCATTTCTGTACCATAAGGCGCCTCCAATGTCATTTTAGAAAATTTGGCAGTATGTCCAACTGGCCTCCGAAAACCGCAGACCACGTGTATGGCGTTGTGTTAGCGAGCAGTTTGCTGATGTCAACGTTGTGAACAGAGTGCCCCATTGTAAAGGTGGGGTTATGGTATGGGCAGCTACAGACACCAGATACAATAGCATTTTATCAAAGTCAATTTTAACGCAGAGATACCTTGACAAGAACCTGAGGACCATTGTCCTGCCATTCAGCTTCTCGTCCCCTCTAACCCTGGTCTGGGAATGCCGCAGGCACTTCATGTTTTTGATTTGACCTGCGGCACTCCAGGAACAGGGTTGTCTACCCCTGTACTACTGTTATAGTTTATACACTGAGTGTACACAACAAGATTCCACAGGGATGCTGGCCCATGTTGACGCCAATACTTCCGACAGTTATGTCATGTTGGCTGGATGTCCTTTAGGTGGTGGACCATTCTTGATACACATGGGAAACTGTTGAGCTTGAAAAATACATCAGCGTAGCAGTTCTTCACACAAACTGGTGCGGCTGGCACCTACTACCATACCTCGTTCAAAGGTACTTAAATATTTTGTTCTGCCCATTCACCCTCAATGGCACACATACATAATCCATGTCTCAAGGCTTAAAAATCATTCTTTAACCAGCGTCATTACGTGACTTACATTAATGTGATGACTGTTATTTATCGAATCAACTAACTATGTTTAATTGTTACATGATTAAATGAATCATGTAACAATTAACTCATTAGGAATTTGGGGCACCACGGAAGAAGTTGTTTAACGAGTTACCATCTCCCGAATTAAACTCCAAAGAAATATAAATATAGGTTTTATCGATAACAGTCACTTACTAATCATTACCTCATATCAGTCTCATTCGGAATGTCGCAGACCTCTTGAATCCGCAAAAACACCAGCCGTTTCTTATTATTCAGTTCTACACAACCAATTTTAATTATTTACTTACTAATAACACAGAATACACACTTACATGAGACAAAAGTCCCTAGTGGACTAACAAGATATGACAGCTTGTTACAAATATGGAGAGGGAGGGGTAGATAAGAGTCAAACTTATTGTACATTTGGAAACTACCCTCAAAAGTAATAATAATTCTTTGCTCACAAACCACCGCTTGTTTGGGTAAGGAATGCAATGTATTTACGTGTAGATGTCTCTGTCCTTCGTCTCTCTGAAACCAATCAATTCTTCTATGGGAAGTGGCTCGATGGGTGTAAGGCTCTGGTTGTCCTCCAGTGGTCACAATGTCCTTAGTTGTTCTGGCATGGAGTGGATGTTTCATCAGATGCACCAATGATTGTCGAGATGGGATCTTCTCCTTCCTTTCTCGGTAGATAGTCAAATTCTAGATCCCTTTACATGAGCAGACTGTCAAATGTTCTGGTCCAGTCCATCTTCTTCACCTCATGTTGAGGGTTTCTAAGCATTTCAACGTGTGGCCACAGCTTCACGTCTGCTGGTCTGGTAGTTGAGGTTATCTTCTCACCTTGTGTTGAGTCTTAGAGTTTCAACCATTCAGCTCACGCTGTCTGTCTGGCATGTTAATTCTTAGCGAGTCCTTTTAAGCACTCTGGTCGGAAAGGCAGTTCCATCACACTGACACTCTTCTGACCTCATTAGGGGCATGGCTTAGTTAATGTGCCAGGGACATGAAAAACCATTACCTCATTAGGAAACCAAAATCACATTGCTATCTTAACATAGTTTCCTCGTTCTTCATATTGTATTAGCATCATATTGGATGGAAACAGATACACCAGAGCGCACAACAGAACATTATACTGTCTACACTCGGTTTGTTGTTTATATTAAAATTGTTTCATTACAATCGATTTTAAATCAGAACTAAAGTTTAGTTGCTAAGGACTCCACAATGTGGTTAGCCTTTATGGCTGGGACTGCAAGTTTGTGTTTCATTTTTTTGTGTGGATTCCACGAGTGCTAGCTGGCTGTACTACAGACACCTGTCGTCGTCGTGGGAAAGACTCATTGTTATCTTCTCGTAAAACAACTGGTTGCAGCTAAGGAGATCCTGAGGGAAATCAAAGAGAACCAACAGCTTTACGCTATGGAGGAACAACATACTCCATCATGGAAAGATCCGACTACCTCACAAAATAACTTTAACCTGAAAAAAAGAAAAACTGATTAATCTACAGACACGGACGATTTACTTACCGTTGAAGTAGAGGCTAGTTCTCTGGCTGGAATCCATGCAACACTGGAAAAGTTGTGAGGTGGTAACAGGGTTGGGGGAGTTTGAAATTCTCATGCTCCAAGGAGAAAACAAGGCACTCACAGCCAAGGTAAAAATCCACAATTCCAACATGGATTGTCTACTCAGGGAAAAAAGGGTGATGGAGTCGCTACTAGACATACAAAGTCGTAGCATGCGGGAAAATCTATTTTTTCTGGGATTCCTGAGGACACATCCAATAACCCAGAGGGAGCGATCAGAGAATTCATGCAATCCGCCTTGAAAAACTTCCTATAGACTGTAAACAAGGTGGCTTTCCAACGAGTGCACAGACTTGGAGCGACAAGACCTTCGGTCCCGACCGATCATAGCAAAATGTATCACTACCAACAAAAGGAGCTGATCAAAAGTAGAGGAAGGGAGCTTAAAGGGACCAAATTGTCTCAATGACCAATTTCCAAGGGAGATATACAAACATCGTAAGAGACTGAATCCGGTACAAAGGGAGAAGGGTAAGCGTGCCTTTCTCATTGTGGTCAAACTCTTTATAGATGGACAGCTATTTCGAGACAGCTCCATAACACCACGGCTGTACTAAATTCTACAGGGACTTCAGATAATTTTTTTCATAAAGTATGGGAACTTAAAAAATATCTGAACATTATGAAGTGGATTTGAACACACGTACTCAATTACATGCTCGCTTACACCTGATCTTGTGTTTATTGTTTGTCTACAAGTTTATATATGTTTACAACAAGCAAGGGGAAGATATCAGAATAGGGGCATAATAACATATTGTATGGAATACATTTGTACTGTAGTGAAGCCGTCTCTAGAGTAATGCAAGGTCTCTTTCATGATCATGTGAAACGGCAATTGCTATGGAAATGCTGGAATGTGTTTTTCAATGATGTTAAAGTTAATTATGATGCAACTATGACGGTGATACGATATGGACTACAATTATCATCATGAATATTAACCTCTTGGCGCACGGATCCCTTTAGCAGGATCATTTATCAACAACCGCTGAATTGCAGAGCGCCAAATTCAAAAATAATTACTAAAAATATTTATAGTCATGAAGTCACAAGTGCAATATACCAAAACACAGCTTGTTGTTAATCCACCTGTCGTGTCAGATTTTGAAAATTTGCTTTACAGCGAAAGCAATCCAAGCGTTTGTGAGTTTCTCGATCACTAGACAAAACATTAAACACCTAGCAGCAATGTAGATTGGTCACGAAAGTCAGAAAAGCAATAAAATGAATCGCTTACCTTTGATGATCTTCGAATGTTTGCACTCACGAGACTCCCAGTTACACAATAAATGTTCCTTTTGTTCGATAAAGAATATTTTTATAACCAAAAACCACCATTTGTTTGGCGTGTTATGTTCAGAAATCCACAGGCTCCAGTGGTCATGAATGGCAGACGAAGATTCCAAATAGTATCCGTAAGGTTCGTAGAAACATGTCAAACGTTTTTTTATAAATCAATCCTCAGGTTGTTTTTAACATACATAATCGATAACATTTCAACCGGACGGTAAACTATTCAATAAAAGAGAAAGAAAATGTAGAGCTATAACTTTCACGCGCATGAACTAATCGAAGGACATCTGGCTATCCACTGACGCGTTTTGATAAATCTCGCTCATTTTTCAGAATAAAAGCTTGAAACTATGTCTAAAGACTGTTCACACCCTGTGGAATCTGGTTGATATCCCTTTAAAATGGAAGAAAGGCAGGCAATGGAACAGGGATTTTTCAAAATAAAAGGCACTTCCGGGTTGGATTTCCTCAGGTTTTCGCCTGCAAAATCAGTTCTGTTATACTCAGACAATATTTTGACAGTTTTGGAAACTTTAGAGTATTTTCTATCCTAATCTGTCAATATTATGCATATTCTAGCATGTGGGCCTGAGAAATAGGCCGTTTACATTGGGAAAAATAACGTTCCCAAACATAAAAATTCTGCCTCCAAGCGTCAAGAAGTTAATGCTATACGCACTACATGTTACACACAGACACTCAACCATGCAAATTGGCGGAGTTATTTTTTTATTCGGACATCAGTCTTACACAGACATTGATATAGTGAGTGTGTACACATCCAATATCATACACATCAACCTACTCAGATTTACTACACACATAATATCTTCTCTAAATTTTCTAACATCTGTGGCATTGGCTCACAGGCAAGGGAATAAAACAAAAATTGCTAGAACCTACTTCTTAAATATCTGACGTTTGAAAGCTCTAGTTTTGACTGTCATATTACCTCTGATGGCAGTAACTTTACAAGAACTAATTATGGTCAATTTAGACTGAGAATAGTATCTAGTTATGATAAAGGGTGAAATAAGTATAGCCAGTTATAATTGTAATGGTTTAGCAGATTTAAAAAAAAGATCAGTCTTTACATGGCTAAAAGAAAAGGAATATAACATACTGTTTACAGGAAACTCACTCTACATCCTTAGATGAAGTTGTGTGTAAAAAGGAATGGGGTGGTGAAATAATTTTCTGTCGTGGACAAAGGAACTCAAAAGGTGTGATGATATTAATTAACAAAAATTTAGATCTGAATGTGCAAATAATCAGGAATGATTCGCAAGGAAGGTGGATCCTTTTGAATATGAAAGTGGACGAAAAAGAGATTTGGCTCATTCATCTCTATGGTCCAAATCAAGATGATCCATACTTCTTCGAAAACATTTATACCAATTTATTGAACTTACAGGCAACAAATGATCTAATCATTATGGTAGGAGACTATAACAGTGATAAGTACCTCAATGGACCGTAAAGGTAATCACAAATTATCATCACCGTGCCCTAAAGGATATCACCAATATTATGAACAGATTAGAAATAGTGGATATTTGGAGACTAAAAAACCCCGACCTAGTGAGATATACATGGAGACTTAATCAAGCTAAGTCATCTTGACTACTTTGTCTCTTTCATCAAAGGTTAAAAAGTTTCAATAGGGGACAGAATGCGATCGGATCATCATCTATTTGGCATTCACATACAGTGGGGAGAACAAGTATTTGATAACCAGCAATTTTGTTTTTACAAAAATCCAGAAAATCCAGAAAATCACATTGTATGATTTTTAAGTAATTAATTTGCATTTTATTGCATGACATAAGTATTTGATCACCTACCAACCAGTAAGAATTCCGGCTCTCACAGACCTGTTAGTTTTTCTTTAAGAAGCCCTCCTGTTCTCCACTCATTACCTGTTTTAACTGCACCGGTTTGAACTCGTTACCTGTATAAAAGACACCTGTCCACACACTCAAACAGACTCCAACCTCTCCACAATGGCCAAGACCAGAGAGCTGTGTAAGGACATCAGGGATAAAATTGTAGACCTGCACAAGGTTGGGATGGGCTACAGGACAATAGGCAAGCAGCTTGGTGAGAAGGCAACAACTGTTGGGGCAATTATTAGAAAATGGAAGAAGTTCAAGATGACGGTCAATCACCCTCGGTCTGGGGCTCCATGCAAGATCTCACCTCGTGAGGCATCAATGATCATGTGAAAGGTGAGGGATCAGCCCAGAACTACACGTCAGGACCTGGTCAATGACCTGAAGAGAGCTGGGACCACAGTCTCAAAGAAAAGCATTAGTAACACACTACGCCGCCATGGATTAAAATCCTGCAGCGCACACAAGGTCCCCCTGCTCAAGCCAGCGCATGTCCAGGCCCATCTGAAGTTTGCCAATGACCATCTGGATGATCCAGAGGAGGAATGGGAGGAGGTCATGTGGTCTGATGAGACAAGTGGTCTAAACTCCACTCGCCGTGTTTGGAGGAAGAAGGATGAGTACAACCCCAAGAACACCATCCCAACCGTGAAGCATGGAGGTGGAAACATCATTCTTTGGGGATGCTTTTCTGCAAAGGGGACAGGACGACTGCACCGTATTGAYGGGAGGATGGATGGGGCCATGTATCGCGAGATCTTGGCCAACAACCTCCTTCCCTCAGTAAGAGCATTGAAGATGGGTCGTGGCTGGGTCTTCCAGCATGACAACGACCCGAAACACACAGCCAGGGCAACTAAGGAGTGCCTCCGTAAGAAGCATCTCAAGGTCCTGYAGTGGCCTAGCCAGTCTCCAGACCTGCACCCAATAGAAAATCTCTGGAGGGAGCTGAAAGCCCGTATTGCCCAGCGACAGCCCCGAAACCTGAAGGATCTGGAGAAGGTCTGTATGGAGGAGTGGGCCAAAATCCCTGCTGKAGTGTGTGCAAACCTGGTCAAGAACTACAGTAAACGTATGATCTCTGTAATTGCAAACAAAGGTTTCTGTACCAAATATTAAGTTCTGCTTTACCGATGTATCAAATACTTATGTCATGCAATAAAATGCAAATTAATTACTTAAAAATCATACAATGTGATTTTCTGGATTTTTATTCCGTCGCTCACAGTTGAGGTGTACCTATGATAAAAAGTACAGACCTCTACATGCTTTGTAAGTAGGAAAACCTGCAAAATCGGCAGTGTATCAAATACTTGTTCTCCCCACTAACTCTTAAAGATTTTACACGAGGATGGTGCTATTGGAAATTTAAACAAAGTTTACTGGAGGACAACCTATTTTGAACAAAATAATTTATAACTGAATTTTTCGAGTACAATATAGGTTCAGCAAATCCCCTTATTGTTTGAGATACCTTTAAAGTGTACCTTCAAAAGGTCATTCAATATTCATCAATAAAAGCACTTTCTGCCTAAAGAGACAAGACTAACAAGGGAAATCCATGAACTAACAGTACAGGTAGATAGCAATAAAAACGATACTACAGAGATACAAAACAAAGAGAACTTGATGAACTTATTCAAGTACGATCTAGTGTAATCTATTACAAAAATAATGCAAACTGTATGGAATTTGGAGAAAAATGCACAAAATTCACGCTGAAATTCCAATACAGGAACGCTAACAATTTTTTTTTGCAGAAACTCGTTACTGAAGACAGAGTCATCCATGATTCTCCGAACTATATTTTAAAAAGAGGAAGCTAATTTTTTTAGGCAGATGTTCTCTTTTCCGTCTCATCCTCTCCCACTGAATGAAGATTACGGTAAGGAATTCTTTCCAAATAATATTTAAAAAATGAAAATTAACAGAAAGATCAGTGCGAAGGCCAAATTACAGAGGAAGAACTTTGAGGCTATTAAATCCTTTCAGTCTGGAAAAAACCCAGGGCTTGATGGCATACTGGAAAAGGTATATCAAGCCTTTTTGATATACTAAAATCTCCATTGTTAGATTGTTTTTACTCCTCCTATAGGAATGGTAGTCTGTCAGGTACTCAGGAGGTAGGTCTGATTTCCCTATTATTAAAACAAGACCCAGATGGCAAATATAAAGACCCAGTCTAAAAAGCTCGAGGACCCTTACACTTCAATGTTGTGATGCAAAAATACTAGCAAAATGCATAGCACTCAGATATTGCACCAGGTATTGTTCATCCTGATCAGACAGGTTTTTTACATGGACGATAATATACGACAACGACTAGAAATAATAGATCATGAAAAATCTAAGAAGCCAGGCCTGGTATTTATAGCGGATTTGAAAAGGTATTTGATAAAGTAAGACTGGATTTTATTTATAAATGCCTGGATTATTTCAATTTTGGTAATTCTCTTATAAAATGGGTCAAAAATAATGTATAGCAAATCCTAGGTGTAAAATAGTACATAACGGCTATTTCTCAGAGAGTTTTGAATTGTCAAGAGGAGTTAAACAAGGGTGTCCGCTGTCACCATATATATTCGTTATGGCCATAAAAATGCTAGCTATTAAAATCAGATCCAATAACAGAGGATTAGAAATCCAAGGCTTAAAAAAACAAAAGTGCCCATGTATGCCGATGACTCAAGTTTTATATTAAGTCTGCAAGCTAGATCCCTGCAATGTCTCATTGAAGATCTAGGTAACTTTTCTGTACTCTCTGGACTAAAACCTAATTATGATAAGTGTACAATATTACATATTGGATCTTTAAATTCAACTTTTACATTACCCTTCAGTTTACCTATAAAATGGGCTGATGGTGAAGTAGACATACTTGGTATTCATATCACAAAATACATAAATAAGCTCTCAATGAATTTCAATAGAAAACTACCTATCTATTTACGGAAAAATGTACCTGATTAACTCCTTAGTCATATGTCAGTTTACTCAATTACTTATGGCATTGTCTACTCCTGATTTCTTTTTTCAAATCATATGAGCAAAAAATATTTCGCTTTATCTGGGAAGCTAAACCAGACAAAATAAAACGTGCCTATCTATATAATGAATAGGATGGGTTGATTAAATATAAAAGCACTAAACCTCTCTAAAAGCTTCACTTATTCAAAAGTTTTACTTCAACCCTAAATGGTTCTCAAGTAGATTACTAAGAAAAGCTCATCCATTGATTAAAAATTGCGATTAATTGAAAATGATACTTTTTTTCCAAAGTCTCTCTTTTTCAAACAAGCATTGCAGAGCTGGCTACAATTTCAATTTCATCCCCTGAAAAGATAGAACAAATATTACAAAAGAAATTATGGCTGAACTCAAATTTGCTAGTTGATAAGATACCTGTATTTATGGGAAAAATGTTTGAAAATGGTATTTTGTTCTTAAATTATATTGTAAATTGGAATGGTAGAGTTACGTCATTCATGGAGTTATCAGAATTGTACGGGAAGGTCTGCTCAATCCAAGAGTATAACCAATTGATTACAGCATTACCCCAAAAATAGAGGAGGCAGGTGGCAGCGGGAGGAGGCAGGGAACTGGTCTGTCTGCCCAATATAAAAGGATCAAAGCGGAGGAATAAAAATAGCAAACAGGAAAGTATACCAGCTTCATTTGAGTACCAGGATGTTGACAACTGTGCCATACAGATTGCAAAATAGTTAGGAAGAGATTTTTGATGGACCGATTCCATGGTACAGGGTGTACGAGTTGATATATAGAACGCAAGATTCAAGACTTCATGCTTTTCAGCTAAAATGATTATATAGAACTCTTGCCACCAACAAAATGTTGAATATTTGGGGTATAAAATCATCGAAGCTCTGCAGATTTTGTTGTGAGGATACAGAATCAATAGACCATTTATATTGGTATTGCCCTCAGGTAGCCTGTTTCTGGTCTCAGGTTCAGGAATGGCTGAAAATGCATAGCATTGATCGAAAATTGACCCTAGAAGAAATAGTACTGTTAGGAGCTCTGGAAAGATCGGATCAGTCAATTACTAATACCCTTAGTAAAACTATTTATCTTACAACACGCAATCTTTGGATTATATTCGATTAGATAGAAATTGTACGTTAAACATCACAGCATAGTTGAAAGATATGTGTTGCGTAAAAACCCAGTGTGTGGCCAGCAGAGATAGATGGGATGGGCTGAGGGAAGGGATGTGGAATTGGAGACAAGTAGGAGTGGAGTTGCTGTGTGGGAGATTGACCATCATTCTAAGATAAGTTTTAAATTAAATATAATAAAAAGAATGTTTGAATGACAGTAAGGGGCAGTGTTTTTACAACTAATGCCGGTTTGCCTGAGGCCATGCAGGTGTTTCTACACATGCATATACACTCTCATTCAAATAAACGCATACAAGAGCACACACATGCATGTAATAGTGCCAGACATGCACACAAACATATACAGTTGACATTGCTGTTGTGATTTAAGTTGTACTTGGTTTTAAATGTGTTTTTAAAATATTTTTTTTGCATTGTTGTTTGCTGTCTTTTTCTTTTTTCTCTTTAGTTCATTCTCTTGGTTGTTGGTGCAATGGGGGGGGTTCTTCAGGGTGGGGAATGGAATTAATTGTATTTCTTTCCTTTTTTCTTGGGAGGGGTCTCAAATGGTTGAGGTACAGCTATTGGGGAACTGTGGGGGGGGGGGGGGGGGGGTATTGGAGGGTTCAGGTTCACGCTTTTTTGCCTGATGGGAGATGTGTCAACGTGACCTTGAGCAGGGCATTGACCCTGGATGCTTCTGTGTGTCGCTCTGAATGGGAGTCTGTTGGATGACTGGTATGATGTACAGTTGAAGTCGGAAGTTTACATACAGTTAGGTTGGAGTCATTAAAACCGGTTTTTCAACCACTCCACAAATGTCTGTGTTTTTTGGCATGTCGGTTAGGACATCTACTTTGTGCATGACAAGTCATTTTTCCAACAATTGTTTACAGACAGATTATTTCACTGTATCGCAATTCCAGTGGGTCAGAAGTTTACATACACTAAGTTGACTGTGCCATTAAACAGCTTGGAAAATTATGTCATGGCTTTAGAAGCTTCTGATAGGCCAATTGACATCATTTGAGTCAATTGGATGTGTACCTGTGGATGTATTTCAAGGCCTACCTTCAAACTCAGTGCCTCTTTACTTGACATCATGGGAAAATCAAAATAAAATCAGCCAAGACCTCAGAAAAAAAAAATTGTAGACCTCCACAAGTCTGGTTCATCCTTGGGAACAATTTCCAAACGCCTGAAGGTACCACATTCATCTGTACAAAAAAAAATTGTACACAAGTATAAACACAATGGTACCACGCAGCCGCCATACCGCTCAGGAAGGATACGCGTTCTGTCTCCTAGAGATTAACGTACTTGGTGCGAAAAGTGAAAATCAATCCCAGAACAACAGCAAAGGAACTTGTGAAGATGCTGGAGGAAACAGGTACAAAAGTATCTATATCCACAGTAAAACGAGTCCTATATCGACATGACCACTGCTCAAAAACAGCCATAAAAAAGCCAGACTACGGTTTGCAACTGCACATGGGGACAAAGATCATACTTTTTAGAGTAATGTCCTCTGGTCTGATGAAACAAAAATAGAACTGTTTGGCCATAATGAACATTTTGTTTGGAGGAAAAAGGGGGATGCTGGCAAGCTGAAGAACACCATCCAACCATGAACCACGGGTGTGGCAGCATCATGTTGTGGGGGGTGCTTTGCTGTATGAGGGACTGGTGCACTTCACAAAATAGATGGCTTCATGAGGAAGGAAAATCATATGGCTATATTGAAGCAACATCTCAAGACATCAGTCAGGAAGTTAAAGCATGGTCGCAAATGGGTCTTCCAAATGGACAATGACCCCAAGCATACTTCCAAAGTTGTGGCAAAATAGCTTAAGGACAACAAAGTCAAGGTATTGGAGTGGCCATCACAAAGCCCTGACCTCAATCCTATAGAACATTTGTGGGCAGAACTGAAAAAGCGTGTGCGAGCAAGGAGGCCTACAAACCTGACTCAGTTACACCAGCTCTGACAGGAGGAATGGGCCAAAATTCACCCAACTTATTGTCGGAATCTTGTGGAAGGCTACCCAAAGCGTTTGACCCAAGTTAAACAATTTAAAGGCAATGCTACCAATTACTAATTGAGTGTATGTAAACTTCTGACCCACTGGGAAAGTGATGAAAGAAATAAAAGCTGAAATAAATAATTCTCTCTACTATTATTCTGACATTTCACATTCTTAAAATATATTGGTGATCCTAACTGACCTAAGACAGGGAATTTTTACTAGGATTAAATGTCAGGATTTGTGAAAAACAGAGTTTAAATGTATTTGGCTAAGCTGTATGTAAACTTCTGACTTCAACTGTAGTTGTTGAGCAGCTTCACTGCAAGTAAGTTGTATGTTTCAGATATTCAATAAAAAAAATTTAAAAAAAAGAAACATTCCAATCTTGCTACTAGAGAGCCAGTGGGAGAGTTCTCTCCCTCTTAATTTACAACAGGGTGTGAAGGTGTGGTTAATTGTCTGCCAACAAAGTTCATCCTCACACCTTCATCAATCAGGGAGGACATAGCCAGTCATATCACCTTATTACCATAGCAGGCTAAAAAGCTAGACACATGTCAACAGCATGGACAATAGTATGAACACACATTCATTTGAGAGAGAAATGTGATATAGCTGTTCATCTAAAAATGTGCAACTGGGAATAGGGTGATGTTTGGCCAAGATGATTCAACTACATTGCATTCAAAAACAAGTGCAGGTGACATGCAGTCAGGTGTGTGTGAGTGCTGCTCCAAGAGGTGTCCCTCCCTCTACTCACCTCAGGAATGACAAACTGACCAGCGATCAGCAGCGCCCCCAACAGGTTGTCTCTTCCATCGTTCCTCATCTCATAGATCGGCACCTGCAAGAGGTCATAAAACAACATTTCACCCTTCTGTTATCTTAACTATATGAAGCAGTTTAGCTGTAAGGATGGCAGGTGTACCTGGGAGCCGGTGAGGATGACAGGCTTCCCCAGATGCTTACACATGAAGGACAGAGCAGATGCTGTGTAGGCCATGGTGTCCGTGCCGTGGAGAATGACAAAACCGTCATACTTCTCATAGTGTTTCTGGAACCAAGACACAAAGAGAACAGGATCAGACTTTAATCAAAGGTTCCAAGGTCAAAATGTGTAGCCTACATCTTGCCACAGGCTACTTGAAATAAGTACTGTATTTAATACAAAAGCTGTACATTACATTTTCATAAAAGGAAAGGGACAACGGATTTTTACTTCAGTGAATGACGTGAAATTGGTGTGTTATTGCATTATAATGCCTCTGCTTATGTAAATGGTAAAAGTCAGGGTTATGGTTAATGTTAGGGTGAAGTGCAAGATAAATAAAATGACCACACCAAGTACCTCAATGTCCTTCCCAATTGTAGCCCAGTCATCTGTGGTCATATTGCAAGAGTCCAGCAAGGGGCTGTACTCTAAAACAGTGTACACTATCCTCTTATTTTGTTTACACAGCCTGGGAAAAGACAAGTTGAGTCAATCATCCTATAATAACCAAATCAACAGAAAACACACCCAAAGAAGCTCTGTGCATCAACAGAGCAGACAGTTTACATAGACACACAAACAATCCAGGTTAAGCAACAAAAAAAAAAATATATATATATATACATTTTTAAAAAAGGTAATCACTTTAGGGGTGTAGAGACACCCCTCTTTTTTGTCTTGGTTGTTCCGCTTACTTTACAAACTCATTAAGACATGGAGCCGGTTCTGTTTACATGAGGAAAAGGCTGAAGATAAAGGAAGAGAGTGAAACAAGCCTAGCCTACTTTATGAAGCGAGACAAAGTCTATTTGGTTGGGCCTTCTGTTTCAGCAGCAGGGTGCCCAAACCAGTTCCTAAGCGCTGGGTGTGAATTATGGACGTATGATGAGGGAGGGGGCGACTCCGTGGGAAGTCTATGATGCTGTATGAGGAGTTAC